>NC_086385.1:55269431-55625954 GCF_036588685.1 Mytilus trossulus | reverse complement strand
TAGGTGCATATAGATATTTACATTTATATACATCAATACGCACCCTACACAAATGTGACCCTGTTCCACGTTTTTGTACACACAGCTGATCAGCATCTGTTGTAAGCTTAACTGTTGTAGTTGTTTTTAATGCTGTAGTCGTAGTAGTAGTTGTAATTGTTGGAATATGATTAGTTCTTGTCGAATTAGAATCAGTTGTAGTCGTAGTAGGTGTTGTTGTTATCGCAGCAGGAGTTGATGTGGATGTTGTTGTTGGAGGCGCACACGATGCACAGCATGCAGCTGTACTTGAACAATAACTTGGTGCTTCCCTGACCATATCTTCACAAGTCCAACCATTGCCAAAAACTACACCTCTTTTATCACCATAAAGACATGTCTCTAAAATTGCAAAAATATAGAAGTTATAAACAAAATTCATTATATGAGCAACTACTGAACAAATATATATATCATCAACTACAGTATTTTTTTTTTTAATTCTTACAACTATTTTAAGGACATCAAATTAAAATTGCGTTGAAATTAAAGATTTCGACTGTTTTTTCCAAATCTCAAATATGTAGATGTCCCACTTTCAACAGCTTTATGATACCCAATTATGTGAAATGTTCTAGAAAAGATCTAACTTTCATCAAAACACGTTTAATCAAATTTTTCAAGATAAGCTGAAAAATTATAGAATTATTCTGCACTCACCAACTCCTGCAGGTGCATTTGAATCTGACGTACATACACCAGAAATACACCACTGTAAATAAATACACAATATTTAGTATATCTTCAAATACTATTATACTTTTGATCTCTTCCGGTTATATCAGCTTTTTAAGTGTATGATGCAATTAATTTTCAGATAGTTTGGCCTCAAACATCACAAAAGAGATATTAATTTTAGAATACTACATCACAGAAATGATGGTATAGTTTAAAGTTAAGGATGTACTTAGGTAAGGTTTTGGAATTTGTGTCAAATGTTTGGAGTCCTTGGTGTTTTTCCATACAATACAATGTAAAATATTTTGCCCAATAACACCCATTTATTTTTTCATATAAGACTTATAAGCTCATGAAAGGTCATTTACCAAAATTATAGAAGATTCTTATTTTATTTTTTTGTTTTGAGATCTAATAATACCAATGCAAATATGAGATAAAAGTCCGAGTCAGCCTTTTCCCGCCATATTTTAAATCTCAAATATCTCGAAAAGGAGGTCCATGACCTATCAATATTTTTAGCTTATTTTTATCCTTAATTGATACTCTACCAACCTATAGTATCAATTTTAACTTCTTAGTTTATTCATGTTCACCTAACCTCACCTAAGTACATCCTTAACACACGCCAAAATAACAAAAAGCAATTTAAAATTTGAATATTTCTCACAATATCGGTAAATTGACTGATATGTATTTGATCAACTGGCCATGGTGTAAGTTAAAACGATGAGTATCGAAAGAGTGCTCTTTTCCGAAAACGAAAAGTGTATAATTAAATAGTAAAGTTGTCACAATGTGTAAATGCGATCGTTACAAAAAATCATGAACATGAAAAATATGAAATAATACCCCAAAATAAGTCGAAGCGATTAAAATCACCGAATAAGACCATTTAACATGTTTAACATAATCATAAAATTAATAAAATAAACAAGATGATCTAAAAATATAGCCATTCTGCACAAAAACAAAAGATCTAATGGTAATTCTAATTGTTTGCCGATTGTTAATGTTCAATTAAATTTTCTTATCACAGCTCAAAATTTCAGGAAAGTAATTTCTATCATCTGATGTATTTTATTAAAAAAATAAAAAAAGGTATATAAAAAAAATCATTTTCTCTACAAACTTTCTAAGGAAACTTTTTCTTTTTTTTTTTACTAATATTAGTCCGATCGATTTGTGAAACAATTGCTCAGAAGGTGGTAAAAGCATCAAACTTTGCAGAGTTTTAGTTTAGGTCATAATAAACATTTATAGCTATGGACCCATTTCTAAAAATCAAAATGGCGGCTTTGGGCGGCCATTTTAAAATGGCTACCTGAAAATTTATGATAAAATAAGAATAAAATTTGTAAAAAACAATTGACTTTACCTTTTGGTATGAAACTTGGTATATTTATCACTTATGATAAGGACTATAATCTGAGTACATCAGGTATTGAATTAATGGCGGCCATTTTGAATGGTGGCCATTTTGAAAACAAAAATTTCAAATATTTTTTTATTTTTTTGCTGTTGTTTTTTATTTTATCATTTGCATTTAAACTAATGAACTGATATATATTTAAATTTAGCTTATCAAATCATTCTTATATTGCTGTTTGTATTTGGTATTCACCATGTGGTCAAATAAGCACTATTTGACCATAAACGAAATGAAGGTATTTAATGCATAATTTCTTGTAATTACAGATTTGCCTAAATAACATTGACAACAGAATATAACATATAGATATATGACCACACTATGTCGAAAAAGATAAAACTTGTAGATATTGAAAACGCTGGAAACACTGTAAAACCTAGTAGTGAACATATAGACTGGAATGAATGTATGATCTGTCAAGAGAGAACACACGAGGACCTACAATGCCCAGCAGATAACAAAAGAATTAACATTGACATCGGAGCTGGTTATCAATCCTTTGATGCTATCATACACAGATGCTGTGCATTGAATTGGTTTCCCTCATCAATCAACTTGGAACAGTTAAATGAAGGCGACGGAATTGCACGAACACTTCAAAATCATAAGGCCAAATGGCACAAATCGTGTAGGAACAAATATTCAGACCTAAAAATATCTCGTAAAGAAAAACGAAAGCAAACGCCTGAAACTGAAGATACATCGAATGATTTTGCCAGTAAAGTCACAAGACAGAGTTGTGGTGATTTAACAAGAGCATCACCTGAAGGGTGTTTTTTCTGTGGAGATATATCCGATGATCTGCACGATGCCTCGACATTCATGATCGACAAAAGAGTACGAGAATGTGCCCTTGAACTACAGGACACTGTTCTTCTAGCCAAATTAAGTATTGGGGACTTGATATCACAGGAGGCCAAGTATCATGCCAAATGTTTGATAAAACTTTACAACAAGGCAAAAAGACAGACTCCAAAGACTAAAAAAGAAAACCAAGAATCTGTAATTCATGGAATTGTGCTTGCCGAATTGATTGAATATATTGACGGTTCACGATCTGAAACAGACATTTTACCAATCTTCAAACTTGCAGATCTGGCTAAATTGTATAGTAAACGCATTGAGCAACTCGGAATTGTGATTGCAGGAAAGATCAATACGACACATCTGAAAAATCGTATACTAGCTGCCATACCAGATCTGCAGGCGCACAAGCAAGGTAGAGACGTTCTCTTAATTTTCAACGATGACGTAGGTGAAGCTCTGAAACAAGCAACTTCTTATAGTTGCGACGATGAAGGACTCATTATAGCCAAAGCGGCCAAAATAGTTCGAAGAGATATGTTTGATACTCGATATAGCTTTAAAGGGACATTCACTGAGAGCTGCCAACACGAATCAGTTCCTCAGACATTAGTATCTTTAGTGAGAATGATTCTAGGTGGGCCAAATATCGAGACACAGTCTAGTAATGTTGTTGAGTCACAGACAACACTTACCATATCTCAGTTGTTACAGTTTAATTCTGCAGTTCGTCGACGAAAGAGTACAGCTGCAACATATCACACCTCAGACAGAAAGCCTCCGCTACCCATATATTTGGGTATGGTCATTCATGCAGAAACGAGAAAAAGAGACCTTGTAGATAAACTATACAATTTAGGACTCAGTATCTCGTATGACAGAGTGATGAACATATCAACAGCTATGGGGAATTCTATTTGCGAGATGTTCAAAGACGATGATGTAGTCTGTCCTGCTAAACTACGTTGCGATGTATTCACGACAGCAGCAGTTGATAACATTGATCATAATCCTAGTTCCACTTCGGCTAAGGGTTCTTTGCATGGAACTGCCATTTCTCTTTTCCAACACCCGAGTCAGGACAATTATGGTACAGTTAGAGCAATGACATCTATAAGTGAAAATGTGAAACGAGACACTATAAAACCGTTACCAGAAAGATACTCAGTAGTTCCACCAGTTGTACTGCCTAAAGAGCCAACAGCTAGTCCATCTGTAGATAGCCTGCTGTTCAGTGAATGTGGTTTCTTCTCTGGTGCACAGCAATTAGAGTATAGGTATTTCATATACATAGATCATAATCATAAGTATCATAATTTAATAGTAACTACTTGTATATCAGAACACGGCGAGAGCAATGCTTGTACATATATTCATATAATAATAACTATAAACATATGTATGTATATATATGTTATATTTCGATTACAGCTACTACTACGCTTCAACTTCTTTCACAGCATTTACTCATTCACTAACCTTCCATCATAATCATCTCTTATTGATTACAAAGATATGTAGTCAAAACCATAATAACCACTTGAAGGGAACAACCATTTGTTTTTTTATTGACTAGATGCCAATTTAAATAACTTATACAGGACTAACCCTCTATTTTGATTATTTAAAGTTTACAATTTTTTTAGACTGAACATAATAGGATAAGATAATTGGTCATATAGCCCCACAAAAATACAAATGGTTGCTCCCATCGATCTGCTTATACTTACCGTTCACGCCTATGCTATAGACATGCAGAACACATTCTAAATATTTATATTATCATACATGATGGCAACATTTTGCAGCCTACAAGACACATATTGAAATCTTCGAAGGATTAAAAATATGCATGTATTTAATATTTCTGATTTGCAGATGGCTTAATCATGTACGTCAGGAGATAGAAGATGATGACACAGATAACAAGAATGTGACATGGTCTGCATTTCATGCAAATCTTTCTCAGACTCATGCAGTTGAATTACCACCTTTAGACATTAGTTCAGTTTTGCCATTGTTTCAGGAAGAAGCCAAGTCCACTGCAATGATTCGCTACTCGATGACAATTATTAAAGAGTGTGTGTCTTTCTTGAACCCAGGACAAATACCAGTCATGGCATGTGATCAACCTCTGTATGCCCTTGCTAAAAACATTCAGTGGAATTGGCCTGCAAGATATGGGGAAAATCATATTGTGATAATGTTTGGTGGTCTACATATTGAAATTGCTGCTTTGAGAACAATTGGAGATTGGCTACAAAATAGTGGATGGGTGAATGCTTTGAGCCAGTCAAACGTTGCATCTGCTGGAACAGCAGAATCATTCCTCAAAGCATCCCATGTGACCCGAACTCGACATGCACATCAAGTGACTGCTTGTTCCTTACATATGCTAATGCATAAAGCATACAGACAATATTTAGACACAGTTGATGATCAAGCGGAAAACACTATCAGCTTCGAAGAGTGGAAAGAAAGGAGAGAAATTGAGAGCCCTTTGTTTCATTTCTGGTCACTTACCTTGAAGCTGGAACTGATCATTCTTATATTTGTTCGATCTCTCCGTGAAGGGAATTTCACCCTGTACAAAGACTCTCTCACTATGTTGATACCTTGGTTTTTCGCGTTAGATCACCCTAATTACGCTCGATGGCTTCCTATTCATGTTCGGGATATGTTTGCATTGGACACAATAGCACCAATTGCAAGTATTGCTACAGAATTTGAGAGCGGACATTTCGTTGTTCACAAAACGCAGAGCAAATTCTCTGCCATAGCCATTGATCATGCTCATGAACAGAACAACAAGCTAGTAAAGGGTGAATGTGGAGTTATTGGACTAACAGAGAATGCATCTCAACTTCTTCGATGGATGGTGTGTGGTCCAGAAATGGCTCGTGCGGTCAATGAATTCGAGTTATCACAAGAACTGATTAAGCATGAACAAAGTAAAGGTCCAAATGTTAGACACCATGAACAGGTTGAAAGTAAGCAGAAGGCTTTTGTGAAACAAGTTATAGCATTGACAGCTACAATAGAGGAAATGGGAAATCCGTTTTTGGAGGAATCAGAAGATCTTTTAGTATTGGACACACGTGACATAGTAGATCCAAATGTTGCAAATACAGTTAGAAATATTGAACAAATAGGGAATGATAAGTACCATGAGTACGTGAGGGAACGTCTTGACAAGAGGACAACACCACTATCCGATCCAATTAAACAAAATAAATTACACCTCTTCAGTCGCCAGGAATTGAGAAGTGAATCAAAGGAAAAAAGACAAATTAGCTCCTTAAAGCAGAATTGCTCTTTATTTTCCCAGTTGTATGTGTCTTGCCAGGTTCGTGATAGTGATCTGGATGAGTTTTTTCGTCATGAGAACCAAGCTTACCCACCTTCACTGTCCCAGTTTGGTCAGTTGAGACTTGGTTCCAAGTCTGATTTGTTAGTGCCATTAGAGAAAATGTGCGTAATTGTTACTGAGATTCCTGATGTAGATGCCATTATTTTAGACGGAGCTGTTATTGTTAATATACTGAAGCCTAGGTTTTGCAAAACCTTTGAGGATTACTCTAAGCAAGTTTTCCTTCCTCATATTAATAATTATTTGAAGTCATGCAGTCGGATAGATGTTATATGGGATGAATACCGTCAGGACAGCTTGAAGGCATCAACGCGTGGCAAGCGAGGAAAAGGTATCAGAAGACGTGTGCAGGCAGATTCTACTATTCCTGGTAATTGGGAGTCATTTCTAAGAATTGACGACAACAAGACAGAGTTATTTGCCTATCTAGCGGAACAGCTATTGACGCTTACCCCAAGTGTTCAGACGACAGTAGTTTCAACAAAGGGAAGCGAAGTTGTTTGCAACAAACCAGATAAGAATAAAGACAACCTATCACCGTGCAATCATGAAGAGGCGGACACTCGTATATTGTTACATGTTGCAGATGCGGTGAAAAGTGGAATTCAGAAAATTATGATTAGAGCCGTTGACACCGACGTTGTTGTAATTGCAGTGTCAGCAGTGCACAAGTTGAACATAACGTCCTTATGGATGGCATTTGGGGTTGGAAAAAACTTCAGGTACATCCCTGTTCATGAAATAGCTCTATTTATGGGGCCATCTAAGTCCAATGCACTTCTGTTCTTCCACGCATTTAGTGGTTGTGACCAAGTTTCATCATTTTCGAATCGTGGAAAGAAAACTGCATGGGACACATGGTTATCCTTTAATGCAGTGACTGAAGATTTCAAACTATTGAGTGATAAACCAAATGAAGACTGTGTTAACGAAGCTGTTTTAAACATTGAGCGTTTTGTCGTTTTAATGTATGACAGGACTAGCGAGTGCTTGGGTGTAGATGCGGCAAGAAAAGATCTATTCACGAGAAAAGGACGATCTATAGAAAACATTCCTCCAAGCTCTGCCGCATTACACCAACACATAAAGAGAGCTGCTTACCAAGCAGGATTTTGTTGGGGACAAGCTCTTGTTAAACACCAAGAATCACCATCGCCTTCCATCTGGGGTTGGAAGCGAAACAAAGAAGGGCTATGGGAACCATTCTGGACATCGCTACAACAAGCGTCAGAGTCCTGTGCTGAACTTATAAAATGTGGATGTAAAAGTGAAAACGGTTGCAGAGGTCGATGTAAATGTGTAAAGGCATCATTAAGTTGTACTGCTCTGTGTAAATGTGGCGGACAATGTGATAGGGATTGAAGGCAGGGATTGCTATTATATCAATTGTTAAAACTTTTTCTACTCATTTATTTTGTGATTTTTATGATGTCATTGAGAACATATGAGCAATTGAGTTCGTTATGACATTCATTATTGTATGATATGACACAAATTATACTGACATTATGCCAATGGAGGTTTATTAAAGTTTTTTTCAGATTAACAGTACTAAACAAATGTTTATTTTCATCGACATCGATTTTGAAGGTCAACCTATTTTGGCTTAAAAAAAATCGGATTTTTTTCAAATCGAACACATCTCTTTAGGCGTATAACTATTTTTTATCAACAAAATTGAATGTTGTTCTACTCAAATACGTATTATCACTTTATTTTCTAAGTTTCAAGACAATAACTTGAGTAATAAAATTTTCATGAATTTTTTAAGTATTTTTTTCAAATTCAACGTCCGCCATTTTTAAAATGGCCGCCACTCCCGCAAATGTCAATTTCCAGAGTGGGTCCATAGCTGAAAATGTTCTCCATCACCTTTACTACAACTATGCAAAAGTTCATGCTTTTACCACATTGTGAGCAATTTTGCTTAAAATCTGCACAAATCGACTGGACTATATAAGAAATGTATTAATTTATAATAATCTTGCGTGGATTGCGTATTTCTTTCCCTTTAACCATGTAATTTCTACCAATAGAAATACATATTTTCAATTGAGTCCAAATGATATCATCATAAAACAATAATAGTTAACCCTCAAACCAGTGCTGTATTTCCAGATCATAAAAAAAACATACACTAACGTTTTAAGGTTATCTTGCATATGATTTAGTGATACCTAATTTATAATTAAGGTGGTACCTAACACTACAGGGAGATAAATCTGTTAAATCAGCTGAACGTTTTAATTACGTTATGTTGTAAAGGGAATATTTAGCTTCCCAATGATTAAAATTGTTTTTTGTCAAACTGCTATATAACCAATTTAATTTTTCTGACAAAACGGTTGGTTCCAAATTTTTGAAATTTTTATATACTTGTTTTAGGGTCAAAGTAAATACTTTGTCAACATTTTATGAAAATTAAACGAGCCAAATTAATTTAAGTGAAAGTGTTGGGTACCACCTAAAGCTGGAGAAACCTTGCCTTCTATTTTTTATTAAGATCGTTACTTGGATTTCTATGCATTTGCGACATGTCATGTCATATTCAGGATTGAAGATGTTGAACTTTTGAATCAAATGTGTTGTCTTTACAGAATGAAAGGAATGCACATGACTATTTAAATGAATACACATAACTGTTCAAAGTAAAACACGTGATTGTTTTAAGTAAAACACGTGAATATTCAAAGTAATACACGTGACTATTTAAAGTAATACACGTGACTATTAAAAGTAATACACGTGACTTTTTGACGTAATTCACGTGATTTTTTTACTATATTATACCTTTTTGTTACCACAGAGAGTTTCGTCATCGCCTCCATTATGTCCAAAGCAGTTTGCACTACCAGCCGCGTCAGAACACCATAACCGCGTACAAATAGAAGAGAAATCCCCACCATAGGGGTCCTGAAAAATGTTAATTGAATGACTAGATTACTCTAGCTATGAAGACACATTATAAAAGAAATTATGATGCAGGCTGAATAACACGGGTAGCTTTTACTAGATCTTTTTTCAGCAATAATCAAAATATTCAAATGTCTCGACATTTATTCAACAAAACAGGACCTAAATGTGCTTGATTCTAAGTAATGTTTAAGTAACTCCTCACGAATGTGGTTTTTGTGCTGAGAAAAAAAAACTCGATAATAAGATGTACATTTTTAAATTATGATGAAATAACCAAAATTCGCTGCTACATAAGAAATAATCCACGGGGGTTGAATATAACGTGATTTGACCACATGTTGGCCCTATATGCAAAAGACTTTATCCTGAGAGATGGCATTGATATCGGCAGAAAGGGACAATCCGTTGTAAAATCACGATATATGCAACCCACTATGAGTTATAACGATTCTATAAAGACAAATACGGCAATTCTTTTGGATCGAAGCGCTTTAGGTGGCGGCAAATATTTGCCGTTCCCATAAATAAATGCACTTTTAAATTGGCTTAAAAAACGGAGCAAATAAAATTTTGACATACTTTAACTTTTTACAATAACGTATTTAGATAGTTACAGAAGAATATACATGATAATTTACTCTTATGTCTAAACAAGACGGGGCTTATAATGCATTCAACCATCGTTCCTTACGTTTCCTTGCTTTTTATGAATTTTGGTTCTCAATGCTCTTCAACTTCGTACTTTATTTGGCATTTTAAACTGTTTTTAGTTCGAGCGTCACTGATGAGTCTTTAGAAGACGAAACGCACGTCTGACGTTTATACTAAATTTAGTCCTGGTATCTATGATGAGTTTTTTGCTGTGATTTTTTTTTTCGGTTTTAAAAGCGTATTTTCCAGTAAAAATGTTTTTATTCTTATGTCATTGTTCTAAGACGTCGGGAAGTTTTTACATAAAACAAGCATATGATGTGGAAGTACGATCTTTTCAGCTCAGAAAATACATTTCTATTTAACTACGTGTTTTCGAAGCGTTTAAAAGACGTGATTTTAGAATTATTCAATATATTCCGCCTTTGGTACACATAAACATACATATCAAGACTCACCCTACACAAATGTGACCCTGTTCCACGATTCTGTACACACTGCTGATCAGCATCTGCTACAGGCTGAACTGTTGTAGTTGTTGCTAATGTTGTTGTCGTAGGAGTAGTTATTGTCACAGAAGGAGTAATTGTTGTCGTATTAGAATCAGTTGTTGTCGTAGCAGGAGTTGTTGTAGATGTTGTTGTTGGAGGCGCACATGAGGCACAGCATGCAGTTGTACTTGAACAATAACCTGGTGCATTCCTAACCATATCTTCACAAGTCCAGCCATTGCTAAAAATTACACCTCTTTTATCTCCATACAGACAGGTCTCTAAAATAACAAAAAATGTTAAAAAAAAAAAACGAATTAGATGATCAACAGCTGAACTATTATTTGGGCCACGAGCATCACTGAAGAGACATATATTGTCGAAATTCACATATGATGCAGGAAAATTGGTACCGTTAATGTTATTATTACCACTGGGTGATGCATCTGCTGGTGCACTGTTGGCATGAAAATACGAATTTGTTGTGATATTGAAATTTGATTTTACAAAATGTTAAAAAACTATTTATAAATTAAGGAATGTATCTCCCTTTTGCAAAGCTCTAATTCCTTTCATGGATTTGGCTATACTTTTTGGACCTTTCGGATTATAGCTCTTCATCTTTTTTATAAGCTTTGGATTTCAAATATTAAGGCCACGAGCATCACCGAAGAGACATATATTGACGAAAAGCCATCTGGTGCAGGAAAATTGGTACCGTTATTGTTATTTCTACCACTGGGTCAATGCCTCTGATGTTGGACGCTTGGTCCCCGAGTGTATCACCAGCCCAGTAGCCAGTACTTCGGTATTGGCATGGTAAAACGGACTTTTTTGTGTTATTAAAATTTGCCGTTACAAAATGTTAAAAATTATTATCTGGTGGAGGAAAATTGGTACAGTTAATGTTATTACATGTATCAATTTGAGAAAACTACAATTAAATTTTTTTGGGAATATTTTGCCAATGATTTTATTTTAATATGTGGTAAACTTTACATTAAATTATGATATCAAATGTTCGGGAAACGTTTTAATATTTCACAAATATTAAACGCGTTTAAGCATAACGAACTAATTTGAGAAATCCATAAAACAAACGAATTTCTGTTGGTTTGCCGAACTTCAACTTTTCATTTACATCATATAATAAACAAAACGGAACTTAAAGAGGGGGCATCAGTGATCAAGTGTTCTAGTAGTAACTACTGAAATAACAATCCAGTCAAGGTTGTGCGTTTGAACCCTGCTCGTATGAGTGCACTCGACTTTAATCTTAATTGACAGGGATAGTCAGTTTTTCTTTCTAATTTCGTAGGTTTTCTTTGGGCATTCAGTCTTCTCCCATCGATAAAATCTGGCCTTCCATGACATAACCTAAATCGAGTGCTTACAAACGGCGTTAACACAAAATATGTAATATCAAATCGTTCCTTTTATGAATACATGGATAATTACTTCCGAAGAACACTCGTCAAGGATGATGGATCCATTATACTTGTAGGACACTGTTAAAGTGAGCCACAGAAAAAAAGTTTAGAATTGAAGTTCACCAAAGTTCTAGGCCGTAGATTGACCTATATTTGTTCAATATCAATTGTCCTCTGTTGTAGAGTTCACAAGCATACCATATCTATTTAATTTTATATTTACATTAAAGGTTTAGGACAAACATACCTTTGAAAAATATCAATGGATAATCGAACTTCTCAAACCAAACTTTAACAATTCCTTACATTGACTTTGAATTTTTAGTAAAACACTAAGGATTTTTTGTCCCAGAAGTAGATTACCTTAGCCGTATTTGACACAACTTTGGGTCCTTAATGCTTTTCAACTTTGTAATTATTTTGCTTTTTTAACTGTTTTGTTATGAAAGTCACTGATACGTCTTATGTAGACGAAACGAGCGTCTCGCGTATTGAATGATTATCCGGGTACCTTTGATAATTAGTTAACACCACTGATTGATACCACTGCTGGTAGACATTTCGTCCCTGAGGACATCAACAATTTAGTAGTCAGCACTTCGGTGTTGATATAAATATCAATTATATGGTCATTTTTATACATTTAAAGTTTACAAAACTTTAAATTATTTAAAAAACTAAGGATTTTCTTATCCTAGAAGTAGATTACCTTTGCCGTATTTGGCACAACTTGTTGAGAATTTGGGTTCCTGAAAGCTCTTTAACTTTGTACTTGTTTTGCGTTTTAGCTGTTATGATATGAGCGTCACTGAAGTCTTTTGTAGACGAAACGCGCGTCTGGCGTATTAAATTATAATCCGGGTACCTTGGATAACTAGTTTATACCACTGATTCTGTACCACTGCTGGGAGACGTTTCGTCCCCAAAGATATTCACTGCTCAGTACTCAGCACTTCGGTGTTGACATTATAATCAATTATATAGTCATTTTAATATTTCCAGTTTACAAAACTTTTAATTGTTAAACAAACTAAGGATTTTTTTATCCTAGGAGTAGATTACCTTAGCCGTATTTGGCACAACTGTTTTTGAATTCTGGGTCCTCGTTGCGCCAACTTTGTACTTATTTTTTAACTGTTTTGATTTGACCGTCACTGATGAGTCTTATGTAGACGAATCGCGGGTCTGTCGTAATAAATTATAACCCGGGTACCTTTGATAACTAATTGACCTGGTAGAGAGTTGGCAATCATACCAATTTTTTTTTCTTTCATTTTTATCAATGTATTGAAATTTCAGGAGGGAGAGAAAATGAACAATCATATTTCTCAAAATAATCGGGAAAAGTAAAATATTAATCTGCACTCACCTACTCCGGCAGGAGCATTTGAATCTGACGTACATACACCAAATATACACCACTGTAAAGAAGTACACAATATCGATCAAGTGTTAATTATGTTTTGAATTTTCATTTTGTTTAGTTTCTTTTGTTACCTATTCTAACATTAAACTCTGACTACTGAGTTTTATTTTGCGTCGCAATGTACGTTTGTTTTTTCTACAATGGCTAGATGTATAATGGGAGAATTTAGATCTCAAATAACATGTGTAACACCTTAGCATTTTTGCGCCTCTACCAAATCAGTTTTGTATGTTTTTTTTATGTTTGTGTCTTCTGTATAATTTGGATTTTGTTATGGCGACTATTATCACTGCACTTTTATTACATTTGTTTAGTCGTCCGCTGATTGACTCCTCCGGGTGCGGTATTTTCTCGCTGTATTGGCGACTTATTGGTAAACTTCTGCTGTTGTCTTTTTGACAACTTCATTGACGGCAGGTTCATCACAGATACGTTGGTAAAGTTAAAGAAAATAAATGCCCCAATCAAGACACACACACACACAAACAAAAGAAAAATATCTTACGCTCGCATATCTTTCTATAAATTACGGCCAATTGAATGAAACGTGTTTGATCAACAGATGTAAGGTAAGACGTTTAGGATTGAACAACTGTCCTTTTCTTTAAAATATAGATTAAGAATAATAGCTAAGAACTTTCACCATGTTCACATTGCGTAAAGGTGATATTTACCTTTACAAAAACTCAGAGTCAGGAACAAGAGTAATGTGAAATAATACTCAAGTTGAAGCAGTTCACTGAATTATACCACTTAGCATAATCATAACACCAATAAAAAATTAAAACCCTCATGCATATATAGGGAGACCTAGGGACAATTCTTATTGTTTTTTTTTATTATTGTTAATGTTATATGAAATGTTTTTATCAGGTTGCAAGAAATACGCAAATTTGTTTTACTGCTTAATAGATTTGAAAAAAAAATGGTAAAGGTATTAAACAAAATATGATTGTCTCCAAACACTGCAGTGTAATGAAACTTTCTCGTTTGTCTAACTTATATAAAAGAAGTAATCATGTATATCAATAGTGCGCAGATTGCGTTTTATTTTTCCTATAATCATGAAATTTCTTCCAATCGAAATACATATTTTCCATTGAGTCAAAATGTAAAAATCTTAAACAGAATAATTTTTCTTCGAATTTAAAGTGATACACATGAATTTAAAAAGTAATACACGTGACTTTTTGAAATAATACACGTGAGTATATAAGTAATTCACGTGATTATTCAAAGGAATACGAGTGACTATTATACATGTTATACCTTAAGCTTTTTGTTACCACAGAGATTTCCATTATTACCTCACTGACTATCTTAGTGGAATTCACGTGACTATTTAATTATCTGTTACGTTTTTGTTTACACAGAGAGTTCCACTAACAACTCCGCTATGCCCATGGCAGTTCCCACTGCCAGCCGGGTCGCGTGACTATTTGAGTGAAATTCATGTGACTTTTTAATTATCTCATACTTTTTTGTTTCCACAGAGAGTTCCATTAACACCTCCGCCATGTCCATGGCAGTTCCCATTGCCAGCCGTGTCAGCACACCATAACCGCGTACAAATAGTAGAAAAATCACCACCATAAGGGGACTGAAAATGGAAATGACTCATATTTTTCTATTAATTTAGAATATTATAAAACAAATATGGTGCAGACTGAATAACAAGGATAACTTTAACTAGAAACAATTTGCAGTAATGTTCAAAATATCCAAAGATCACACATTTTCTTTGCCAAACAAGACCTAAATGTGCTGGATTCTAAGTTTACTTGTGTGTAGGTCTGCTTGTTGTAGAGTTAACTTCGACCAAAGTTAAATTCAGTTCTGGACATAGAACTGTCAATAATTAAACAGTCATAGAATCAAGTGTGCATCTTGAGTTCAAACGAATTCTGTCGTAGGACTGGTCACAGCAGTCATAAAACCGGATTTAGGTTATCTTTAACAAGTCCGCTCATTAAGTTAACTAGCTGTACAGTTTATGACTGCCCCAATCTGTACTTATTCAATATGTTCCGCCTTGGTTACACATAAACATATATATATATATATAGACTCACCCTACACAAATGTGACCCTGTACCACGCAGTCGTACACACTGCTGATCAGCATCAGTAGTAGGCTCAAGTGTTGTCGTTGGAAATAGTGCACACGAGGCACAGCATGAAGTCCTTACACTTGAACAATAACCTGGTGCTTCCCTTATCATATCTTCACAAGTCCAACCATTGGTAAAAATTTTACCTTTGACATCTCCATAAAGACAGGTCTCTAAAATTGTAAAAATGTAAAAGACAACTCATTTGATGAGCAACAGTTGAACAAGTACATGTATATGTATAATCAGTATGGGAAAGGAAAACTACATTACAAGTTCCTTTATATTTTACAGATTATGTTAAGATATTCTATATGTGATAAAGCTGTACAGTTGACAGTTTTTTTTCTAAAACTTCAGTATATATGACAAAAACTTTGCATTAAATTATGATAACGATTTATGTGAAATGATCTACAAATGTGTGAAATTTCACAAATATAGAATGCTTTTAAGCATAACGACTAAATTGGACAAGTCCATAAAATAAACGAACTTAGTTGAAGGAAATTTAACTTTTTCAAATTCAATTTATTATTTATCAATCGTCACTTAAAAGAATATATCGTCGCTGAGCTTCCAAAGCGTCGAATACGAAATGTTTGGCTAAAACTACTTATTTACCAAAAAAATCTTGGCGGGAGGAAATCTTTGATTTTTCAAGATAGTATTTAGTTAAACCAAGCAATGTAAGGCAACAGTAGTATACCGCTGTTTAAAATTCATAAATAGATGAGAAAAAAAACATATTCGAGCTACAAACTAACACGTATCAAATATAAGAGGAGAACAACGACACAACAGGACCTGCAGGACACTGTACGAAGTATAACGCCGTTACGAGTTGGTTTACCGTTATAGAATAACCGTTCACAAACGATATTGGATTTGTTCCTCACGTCTTAACTACCATACCCTTCCCTTTCATGAATGTGACCTACCGAATTAGACTATTTACCGGATTTATTATCACATTAGCAACACGACGGTGCAACATGTGGAGCAAGATCTGTTTATCCTTCCGGAGCACCTGCGATCACCCCTAGTTTTGGTGGGGTTAGGGTTGCTTATACTTTCGTTTTCTATGTGGTGGCTTGTGTTCTATTGTTTGTCTGCAGGCGTTGTCAGTTTATTTTCGATTTTTGAGCATTACTGTCCCTCTGGTATCTTTCGTCCCTCTTGTAAGTTAGCCACAGAAGCAATTTTACATCTCACCTAGTTCGGTAGCATGCGTCCTCTGTTGAAGAGTTAGCAATCATACTACATCTTTTTATTTTTTATATACATTAAAAGTGTTTGACAAAAAAAAGATTGAAAATATCATATATCTCAAAATGAGCTAAAAATGTATAAAAATACACTGAACTTACCATCGTCTGCAGGAGGAGCATTCGAATCTGAGGTACAAACACCAGATATACACCACTGTAAAAAAAGGCATATTTATCATGTGTTTGGCTATATTCCCATTTTGATCTGAGCGTCACTGATGAGTCTTATGATCATGGTACCTTTGATAACTATTTGAATACTGTTTTGTTATACAGGTGGTCCTTTGCGGTTATATGAGCTCTTTAAAATGTGTATTATATTTTAGATTTTGAAAATATTTGGCCTAAATATCACAGAAGAGACATATCTGTTCGGAATGCATATCACTGAAATGTTGGTACAGTTTGAAGTTAATACAGTCCAATAAAAATAAATCCCTTCTTCTGTGGATTGATCTATTTTCGAGGGATTGTATCTTCGTGAATGCTTGCAGTTTCGTTGAAATTCGATATTGTTGTTTTGCCAATAATTGAACACTTAGCTTGAATAAATTTAATTTGTGGGGGCTCATCTGTAGCCACGAATTCCACGAAAACTGTTATCCAATGAAACATAATGAGTCCAAAGTATGACATAAAACATCATTTATGTCAATCTTAATGGATTGCGTTTTACTCTCCTTCTTCCAATAGAAATACATATTTTCAATTGAGTCTTAATGTCGGAATCTTTAAAAAAAAAGTATAATCCGATAGCCAATCTATTTATAAATAATGACAAATTTACACTAGCGGTTAAGGTTATCTTGCATGGTATGCATATAATGCAGTGATACCTGAACGACGGATGAAAGGTAAATTATAATTGTGCTGAGGAAACGTTGACTATTATACATTATTATGAAAGTAACTTGGATGTCACCTTAGGTAATATCATATGTGGGACAGGATCTGCTTGTAATTCTGCAACATCTGGCCTTACGGTCATAAAACTTTTAAGCAAGATTTTTGTACTCAGACTCGAAAATCAACCAATCAAAATCAGGATTTCGTGTTTCGAGCATGATTTTTGTGCTCCAAGCACTGAGCAAATTTTTATGACTTCAACCCCTGAAAGCATCCCCAGTTTGGATGGGGTTCGTGTTGCTTAGTATTTAGTTTTCTTCGGTATGTTTTTTGTACTATTATTTGTCTGATTGTCTTTATCTATTCAAGCCAGGGCGTTGTCATTTTATTTTCGATATTTGAGTTTGAATGTCCATCTGATATCGTTCGCGCCTCTTTCATACTCAAGACTGAAGATTCTGACTTAGAATACATTATGTACATGATTGAAGATTATGACTTAGAATTCATTATGTACACGTATATAAAGGAATACACGTGACTATATTTGTGGAATACACGTGACTATTCACAGTGAAGCTATTAAACCAAGAGTTCTAAATGGTGAAGTTGAAATCATCCCTTTGTTCATTTTACGGACGCCATCACAAGTTGGTTGACCGTTATGGAATAACCGTTTCACAAATTATATCGGATATGTTCCTTGCGTCTTAACTACAATTCCCTTCCCTTTCATGAAAGTGACCTACCGAATTAGACTATGTACCGGATTTGTTATCTTATAAGCAACACGACGGGTGCCACATGTGTATTAGGATCTGCTTACCCTTCCGGAGAACCGGAGATCACCCCTAGTTTTTTTGGTGGATTCGTGTTGTTTACTCTTTAGTTTTCTATGTTGTGTCATGTGTTGTTTGTTTGTCTTTTTCATTTTTAGCCATCGCGTTGTCAGTTTATTTTAGATTTATGAGTTTGACCGTCCCTTTGGTATCTTTCGTCCATCTTTCAGAAGTATACACGTGACTATTTAAAAACTATACACTTGACTATATTAAAGAATACACGTGACTATTTAAAAGGATACACGTGCCTATTTAAAAGTATACACGAGACTATTTTAAAAGTATACACGTGACTATTCAAAAGTATACACGGGACTATTTAAAAGGTACGCACGTTACTATTTAAAAGTATACACGGGACTATTTACAAGTATGCAAGTGATTATTTAAAAAATATACACGCGACTATTTAAACGTTAACACGTGACTATTTAAAAGTATACACGTGAATATTTGAAAGGTACGCACGTTACTATTTAAAAGTATACTCAGGATTATTTACAAGTATACAAGTGATTATTTAACAAATATACATGCGACTATTTAAACGTATACACGTGACTTTTTAAAAGTATACACGTGACTATTTTTAAAAGTATACACGTGACTATTTTAAAGTATACAAGTAATTATTTAAAAAATATACACGCGACTATTTAAAAGTATACACGTGACTATTTAAAAGTATACAAGTGATTATTTAAAAAATATACACGCGACTATTTGAAAGTATACACGTGACTATTTAAAAGTATACACGTGACTATTCACGGGGGACTACTAAGTTAGCTTAGTTTCCCTTCCGGAGCACCTGAGATCACCCCTAGTTTTTGGTGGGGTTCGTGTTGTTTATTCTTAAGTTTTCTATGTTGTGTCATGTGTACTATTGTTTTTCTGTTTGTCTTTTTCATTTTTAGCCATGGCGTTGTCACAAATTATATCGGATATGTTCCTTGCGTCCTAACTACAATCCCCTTCCCTTTCATGAATGTGACCTACCGAATTAGACTATTTACCGGATTTGTTATCTTATAAGCAACACGACGGGTGCCACATGTGGATTAGGATCTGTTTACCCTTCCGGAGAACCGGAGATCACCCCTAGTTTTTTTGGTGGGATTCGTGTTGTTTATTCTTTAGTTTTCTATGTTGTGTCATGTGTTGTTTGTTTGTCTTTTTCATTTTTAGCCATTGCGTTGTCAGTTTGTTTTACATTTATGAGTTTGACTGTACCTTTGGTATCTTTCCTTCCTTTTTCTTCTATCCTCCTATGATACTATTGTTTTTTCTGTTTGTCTTTTTTCATTTTTAGCCATGGCGTTGTCAGTTTGTTTTAGATTTATGAGTTTGACCGTCCCTTTGGTATCTTTCGTCCCACTTTTAGCTCATACCTTTTTGTCACCACAGTGCGTACCATCACCTGCTATAGCACCATTACAGTTACCACCAGCCGGGTTAGAACACCATAACACCGTACAAATAGTAGAAAAATCACCATAATATAGGGACTGAAAATATTGATGGAATCACTTATATTTTATATCATTCAAGAAAAAAAACATGATTCAGACTGAATAAGCTGGTTATTTAAAAATGGGCACCACATTTGTTTTAGGTTATTTCGAAAGACAGAAAAAAATATTACAGTCATTATTTAAAATTTTATTTTAAATTCTAACTAAAATGAATACATATTTGAAAAGAAAACGTTATTGACGTCATGATCACATGACAAAATCATGTATATTTACTGATCAACAAAATACTTTCAGCCTATTAGATGACGTGTTACATCAAACAATAAATTATTGCTTTTTAACATTGTTTTTTTCAAACCTTTTACTACCCTAACAATCAAAAAACAAATTACCCAAATAGGATTTTTATAAATATAGTTTCTAATGTTTCTATAATTGTATAACAGTCTCAAATATTTTTTCGACTGCGATTTGAACGTGGCAAATGCATTCGTAATTGTATATTGTATATTAAATATCATCTTAGTTACATAAATAGGGTTCTCTTTTTTCAATTTTCTTTAAAACAAATGCATTTCTAGAGATCAGATTATTTTAAACTAGTATGGTTTACTAAGTTAAGGTTAAGTTTAGAATTTAAATATTGAGTGTAATGGTCAAGCAGATGCTCGCCGCTCGGTAAATGTTTTCTCGTTGAATCGAAGTAACAGTGGTGGCCTCCGACTTTTTTATTATTTGGTTGAATAGTTGTTCCTTTGACACATAACATTCTCATCTTAAGTGTACTCTACTTTATATAGCTTTTATATACAATTTATTTCATTCCCCACTTTCCAAAAAAACAAATTATATATGGTTTTCTGAAAACTAAACCATTGAGCTCTAGTTAATCATGTTAAAGGGAATGGTCAATTCCTAAATGATGATATAAATATGGTTGTCTGAGAACTAAACGCTTGAGCCCGATTTAAAGGGAACGGTCAATACCTAAGTAATGATATAAATATGGTTGTCTAAGAACTAAACCAGTGAGTCTGGATCCCGAGTTAAAGGGAATGATCAATTTCTCAAAAATGATATAGATATGGTTGTCTAAGAACGAAACCATCGAGCCTAGTGAAATGGAATGGTCAATTCCTAAATAATGATATAAATATGGTTGTCTGAGAACTAAACCATTGAGTCCTATTTAAAGGTATTGGTCAATTCCTACATAATGATCTCAAAATGGGTGATAGAGAACTAAACCATTGAGTCCTTTTTAAAGGGAATGGTCAATTCCTACATTATGATTTCAATATGGTTGTCTGAGAACTAAACCATTGAGCCTTAGTTAAAGGGAATGGTCAAATCCTACATAATGATCTCAAAATGGTTGTCTAAGAACTAAACAATTTACCTCAGTTAAAGGTAATGGTCAATTCCTAAATAATGATATAAATATGGTTGTCTGAGAACTAAACCCTGGAGCCCGAGTTAAATGGAAGGATCAATTCCTAAATAATGATATAAATATGGCTGTCTCAGAAAAACACCCTTGAGGCCTAGGTAAAGGGAATGATCAATTCCTAAATAATGATATAAATATGGTTGTCTGAGAACTTAACCCTGGAGCCCGAGTTAAAGGGAATGATCAATTTCTAAATAGTAATATCAATATGGTTGTCTCAGGACTAAACCGTTGAGCCCTACTGAAAAAAGTAAAAACACAAAAATACCGAACTCCGAGGAAAATTCAAAAAGGAAAATCAAAAATCAAAAGGCAAAATCAAAAGTCCTACACATTTTCTAATGTAGAAAATGGTGGATTGAACCTGGTTTTATAGCTAGCTAAACCTCTCAAGTGTATGACAGTCGCATCAAATTCCATTACATTGTCAACGATGTATGAACAAAACAAACATACTCAAAGAGTAAAAATGTCAAAAATAGGGGTACAGCAGTCAATATTGTGTTATCATCTTAATATCACTATAAAAACAACAAATGTAACGAAGAATCACAAAAAGGCATACATCAAATTTAACATACTCATTTTGCTTTTCTTGTACCACTTAATTTATGTATATAAAGTCTACCCGTAAAGGAAAGAAGGTTTTCATTGCTGGTATAAAAATGCGCGTTTGAAATTCGTACAGGTAGACATAAAAATAATGTTGTCGTTAAAAGTATGAACAAAACAAACATACTTGCATCACTATAAAAACAACAAATGTAACGAAGAATCACAAAAAGGCGTACATCAAATTTGACATACTCATTTTGCTTTTCTTGTACCACTTAATTTATGTATATAAAGTCTACCCGTAAAGGAAAGAAGGTTTTCATTGCTGGTATAAAAATGCGCGTTTGAAATTCGTACAGGTAGACATAAAAATAATTTTGTCGTAAAAAGTATGAACAAAACAAACATACTTGCATCACTATAAAAACAACAAATGTATAGAAGAAGCACAAAAAGGCATACATCAAATTTAACATACTCTTTTTGCTTTTCTTGTACCACTTAATTTATGTATATAAAGTCTTCCCGTAAAGGAAAGAAGGTTTTCATTGCTGGTATAAAAATGAGCGTTTGAAATTCGTACAGGTAGACATAAAAATAATTTTGTCGTTAAAAGTATGAACAAAACAAACATACTTGCAACACTATAAAAACAACAAATGTAAACGAAAAAGCACAAAAAGGCATACATCAAATTTAATATACTCATTTTGCTTTTCTTATACCACTTAATTTATCTATATAAAGTCTACCCGGAAAGAATAGAAGGTTTTCATTGCTGGTGAAAAGGGAATAGTCAATTCCTAAATAATGATATAAATATGGTTTTCTGAGACCTAAACCATGGAGCCCGAGTTAAAGGGAAGGATCAATTCCTAAATAATGATATAAATATGGTTGTCTGAGAACTAAACCCTGGAGCCCGAGTTGAAGGGAATGATCAATTTCTAAATAATGATATCAATATGGTTGTCTCAGGACTTAACCGTTGAGCCCTACTGAAAGGGAATAGTCAATTCCTAAATAATGATATAAATGTGGTTGTCTGAGAACTTGACTATTGAGCCTGAGTTAACGGGAATGGTCAATTCCTAAATGATGATATAAATATGGTTGTCTGAGAACTAAACCCTGGAGCCCGAGTTAAAGGGAATGAACAATTTTAAATAATGATATAAATATGGTTGTCTGAGAACTAAACCATTGAGTCCTATTTAAAGGGAATGGTCAATTCCTACATAATGATCTCAATATGGTTGTCTGAGAACTAAACCATTGAGCCTTAGTTAAAGGGAATGGTCAAATCCTACATAATGATCTCAAAATGGTTGTCTGAGAACTAAACAATTTAGCCCTAGTTAAATGGAATGGTCAATTCCTAAATAATGATATAAATATGGTTTCTGAGACCTAAACCATGGAGCCCGAGTTAAAGGGAAGGATCAATTCCTAAATAATGATATAAATATGGTTGTCTGAGAACTAAACAATTGAGCTTTTCTGAGAGGAAATGGTCCATTCCTTAATAATGATATAAATAAGGTTGTCTGAGAACTTGACTATTGAGCCTGAGTTAACGGGAATGGTCAATTCCTAAATAATGATATCAATATGGTTGTCTGATAACTAAACCATTGAGCTTGCGTTAAAATGAATGGTCAATTTCTAAATAATGATATACATATGGTTGTCTGAGAACTAAACACTGAATCCCGAGTTGAAGGGAATGGTCAATTCCTAAATAATGATATAAATATGGTTGTCTGAGAACTGAACCATTGAGTCATAGTTAAAGGGAATAGTCAATTCCTAAATAATGATATAAATATGGTTGTCTGAGAACTAAACCATTGAGTCATAGTTAAAGGGAATAGTCAATTCCTAAATAATGATATAAATATGGTTGTCTGAGAACTAAACCATTGAGTCATAGGTAAAGGGAACAGTCAATTCCTAAATAATGATATAAATATGATTGTCTGAGAACTAAACCCATGAGCCATAGTAAAAGGAATGGTCAATTTCTAAATAATGATATAAATATGGTTGTCTGAGAACTAAACCATTGAGTCATAGTTAAAGGGAATAGTCAATTCCTAAATAATGATATAAATATGGTTGTCTGAGAACTAAACCATTGAGTCCTAGTGAAAGAGAATGGTCAATTCCTAAATAACGATATAAATATTGTTGTCTGAGAACTAAACCCATGAGCCCTAGTTAAAGGGAATGGTCAATTCCTAAATAATGATATAAATATGGTTGTCTGAGAATTAAACCATTGAGTCATAGTTAAACGGAATGGCCAATTCCTATATAATTTTTCAGCTTAATAAATTGGAAAGGTTTTCTTCGGTATTCCACATTTGCAGTGTTTAATTTGGAAGTATATAATATATTTAAGGTATAGCCAGAGTTGAAGGGAATGGTCAATTCCTAAATAATGATCTACATATGGTTGTCTAAGAACTAAACCTAAACCATTGAGCCTGCGTTGAAAGGATTGGTCAATTCCAAAATAATTATATACGTATGGTTGTCTGAAAACTAAAGCATTGAGCACGAGTTAAAGGGAATGGTCAATTTCTAAATAATGATATAGAATCGTGGCACATACTGTTCCAACATACATAGCAGAGAGATGATCCAGTTCCACCTATCTGTGAGCATTGTTCATCTGCTGAATATATTTGTCCTGCTAGTTGTTGGTCATAAGGTGTTAGTCCTGTAGGATCAAATCCTGGACTTAACGTCTTCATACAATTATTTCCCGCTCTGAAATATACTCATTTCATCATTTTAGACATTGAAATCAAGATAGATAGCTTCGCAGTTATTCAAAGCTACCTGTTTTATTGTTTGTTAAGATAATTTGTTCTTTTAAGAAAGGAAAATCCTTTATATGCCAAAAAACAATTGATATAAAAAATTGACAATGAAAAGTGTGTCACGAAGAAAAAACAAAACAAATATTAAAAATAACAGAAGAATATGACTGAGGACACGAATATCCCTGATCAAACTGTAATTTTTCAAGTTAAAAAGGGGCATAACTCTAAAAAAAAAAATGGTTCACATCCCAAATTTCGAACTTTGTCTAGCATGTGTGGTTCTTTACATTGTGTATAGTTTTTAACAATATGCATGCAACAAACAATAGTTTAAATGGAGAAACAAAAATAGGATAGACGCAAGGACAGACGGACAGTCAAGGATATCCCTTAAGGTCCCTGCCTACGGCGAGGGCATTACATTTTAGATAAGACAAATAAAATAAAAAGTTGATTTAATTGAAATTAGGAAGTAATTACTATGTAGTCTTCTTGTCCTTTTGTGTTTTTAAAACTGTTTTTTTTTTGTTGCTTGAAGAAGAAATTTAATGAAAGACGGAATCATTTGCTGACATGCTGGTACAAAATGTACATGTGAAAAAAAGGTTTTGGCTTAACGATAAAACAAAAAAATACTTACGAATCCAATGAATTAATGTAATTAGTAAAGTATGCTGTAGAACATGATGAAAATATCCATGGGTGGGTAGCGGTAGCTGGTTTGGTCTGTGGACCGATCCCAGACGCCATAATATAGGAATCACTACCACTACAGCCATTTCCGTAGCCATCATGTTGTGAACTTAAGCTGTAAGACACAAAAAAAAACAAGTTGAATTGTTTTGAGTTAAAGCGGGAATCAAACAGAAGGAATTCCATTCAATGGCATAAAAATATAATCTAAGACCTAAAAAGTGCTGAGTAATGAAATCAACGCACTATAAGCGCTGTACGCAGTTCAACTGAAATAATAATGAAAAAAGATTTATATATCTTAAGTATAAAATTTTGTTTGTACAAGTACTAGTACTGCACTGATTTCTACTATCCTTCTCTATCGATAAACGATTTGTTTACAAACGTTTATTTTTCATCATTTTGAAAATTAATGCGAATTCATTCATATTCGTTAGATAACAATTTTCGTGGATATCGTGAGTTCTTGGAAACCAAGAATTTAAGTGTTCAACGATCACAAATTTTCCATAAGAATGTGTGTAGGCTTGACAAAAACAACGCAATTAAATATCCACGAAATTACAACTCTTCCTCAATCCACGAAAATAAATGAACACACAGTACGTCAATATATGTACTCTTTAGGATTTAATGTTGGAAAAAATGAATGTACACTGTCCAAGGTTAGGGATGGTTTGACCTCAGTCAACATGTTCAACTCCGTCCATTCTGTATGTGCCTGTCCCAAGTCTGTTTTTAGAGATTGTCGTTTGTTGCTGTATATCATATTAGTTTTTCATTATTGTTTTGTACAAAATAGTTTTAAATATGCTAACAGTGATATAAGATTAAAACGTTTATTTTGTAACACATCAAGCATGTTCCTAATATTTTTCACTATCAGATATCTGTGGTCACTTGACATTGTGCCTTACTATATGTTCGTCCTAATTTGATCTGCATTTATTTATTAATTTATTTATTGGTGTATCACATCATGACAATGCATAGATATCATAAGCATATTCGATGGTTTTCTTTTTTTTTTATTTGTCATTTTTAGTTTGTTAACTCTTGAGTTTGGATACCCCTTTGATATCGTATGCCTCTTTTTGTCTTAGTTTATACTAACATAAATATACACATACAGACTTTTTTAAATAGTTCTGCATTGTAACATGGACACGAGAAATTGAAACAATAAGGAAGAATTTCAGCCAATAATAAGACATGTTATATCTTAAAATAAATAATTATATAATACCAATGTCCCAATTCGTGTGATGCCACTGATATCATGAGAAAGTTGAATCCATATGCTACAATTGATTGACTAACGCTAGTACAAACTTGGCTTACATATGCAAGTCCTGTAAAATAGAAAAATGTATAAATTGTGTCAGGTTCGTCTGTAATAAGAGAGTTGGAACAGATATGTCATGTTCAGTATATTTGCCAAAAACACCATTATAGAAAAGTAAAATTGTGTGAGCCTCAATATTGTCCAGGTTTCTTCTCATGGCATTATAATACGTAAATACCCCCTTGGCATGTTGCTATATAGTTATCAAAAGTACCAGGATTATAATTGTATACGCCAGACGAGCGTTATACACGTTGAACAAAGACAGCAGCATTTAATATAGTGCATCGACGACAAGTGTATCCATGAAGTGTACTCAAAATTAGACTTTTAAACATTGTTTTATTCGAGCGTCACTGATGAGTCTTTTGTAGACGAAACGCGTGTCTGACGTAAATATAGAATTTTAATCATGTTATCAATGATGAGTTTATTATATTAATCTTGTTTTCCAAAACCACATGACAGATTCGGACAAACGGAAATAAGACTTTTGATATACACAAGTGGTGTTTGAATATGAGCTGAGGTCATTTGACAAAAGAAAATACATTGGAAATGCAATGGCTTTTATATTCTTTGAATTGTTATAAAATAAATCAAATAACATAATTACAGACATAATATTGAATTATATTCATTTTTTTTAGATCTACATGTTACATAACTTTTAAGCTATGATACAGTCATGTGACGGACATTTCATGGTTTGTAGTGCTCTTTCTGTATACTATCATACAGCCACAAAACCAGGGTTTAACCCACTATTATATCTTAAAATGTCCTGTTCCAAGTCAGAAATATGGCAGTTGTTATCTAAAAGTTCGTTTCTGTGTGAGTTGCATTTTCGTTTGTTCAATGTTGCACATAACCTCAATCACAACAAAAACAAAAATATTTAACAAAGAAAAACCAAAAGGCACATAACAAATTAAACAACCTCATCAACTGCTTTTTTATATTTACTGTTGGTAACATTTTTCGAGGGTAGACGAAAAAATGCATATTCGTTGATATCTAATGTCATGACAAACACTCGATCCTTAAGAAAATTTTCAATTCGTTGATCATTTAAACTCGTGGTTCTCCTGTAGCCACGAAATCCACGGAAATTGGTATCAAACGAATACTAATGAATCCACAGTATAAAATCGAGAATGGAAATGGGGAATGTGCAAAAAAGACAACAACCCGACCATAGAGAAGACAACAGCAGAAGGTCACCAACAGGTCTTCAATGCAACGATAAATTCTCGCACCCGGAGGCGTCCTTCAGCTGTGTATGTTAAATCCACCCATAAATGTTTGAAACATTTTAATTACTGGAACCGAATAGTTAAATTGATATAAACACAGACGTAGAAACGCACGTTTAATGTTAGAATGTTAACGTCAAACAGGTAAAGATATGAAATAATGTTGTCGTTTAAGGTATGAAAAGAATAAAGCATATAAATCTTTTTAGGTACAATGTTAATCCTCTGCAGAATGCATAATTTGTCCGTTTTGCCTCTTGTCCATATGCGTATTGTGTAAATTTTTTTAAAGAAAAAGCCATGTCATTATGTGCCAACGTTTCACAAGAGCTCGGGGGCATATATACAAAGCATTGGCAAATGTTAGAGGCATGAATGTCAATTATATTCCGTTTACCTGCAATTCCGCCCGAGCCTAATCTCAAATGGTACCTATAAATAAGAAAAAATAAGAAATTATTTAACACATGATGACCCTTTCTTTCAATATTCTATAGTAACATGTGTAAATAAACTCATCAAAGATACCAAGACTAACTTTCTATACCATTTTTATCTATTCTTGATTTATTTTTACGTTTGTAACTGTGTCCAAAAACAGTACACATGACGTCATTGAACTGCAAAACATGTTAAGTTGTGAAAGGGCACCAAGGCGTGTCATTTGTATAAACGCCCAAACGTGTCCTTTCTCCTAAACCTGTCTATATCAAGCATTTTCTTTTATTCGTGTCCATGTTATAATTACGTAGGTTATTTGGTTATTGCTTTTTCACAGGGAATTTCTATATTAATGGGACTGGTTACTTATGACGATGTTTGTTTAATGTATCAGACTGATCTCGGCCGTAGCTGATGACTTTATAGAAATTATTTCATATTTACGAAGTTTTCGTCATAACTAAACGTTTCAAGTTAAAAAAAAAAAAAATTGTTTATATATTTTGCCATTGCAAAATGCTGTTTTTCAAAAGATTTTTCTGATCGTTTTTTAAATATTGATGTCTGAAGTTTAAGGTATTTGTTCGTTGAATTTTCAAAAGCCGCAATCTTTTTTTATATGTAAACCATTTTACATAATTGGGATGTTCTTCAAAACGACACTTCTGAGTTTAATAATTCATCATTCTTTCTAAATCTTATTTTCTTTTGTCATCGTAAATGGCAATTAATCAAATGTTATATTAAGAACTAATGATAATTATATAATAACAATGTACTGTGAAATACGAAAATATCTACAGAGATTCATAAATAAGTTAATTGTTGGGTGGTAGCTCTAAAGAAGCGGCTCAGTAATCAGTTAAAATCAATAGAGACAAGTCCCGTTAGTATAGAAAGTGGCTCCAATGAGATAACTCTCCATTCAAAAAAACAATTTATAAAATAAACCATTGAACGGCCTTCAACACGGAGCCTTGGTCCGCACCGATCAACAAGCTATTAAGGGCCCCAAAATTACTATTGTTAAACCATTCAAACGGTAAAACCAACGGTCTTATCTATATAAAAAAAAAAGAGAAACGAGAAACACGTATAAATTATATAAGCAAACGACAACTACTGTACATCATATTTACTTCGATGACAATTTGTGTTACTTTGTTGTTGTTGCTACAAAGGTTTAAAGCGTTCAGATGGATTTTTTTACATTAACATCCAATATAGCCGAATGGACACCCCAATGTTAACCCATATTATACATTTACTTGTTACATAGTTATACATCACTTTATTTTTTAGCTCTTTTTGTAAAGCGGTAGTATAACCTGGGTAAAGGTTGGGGCGTCCATTCGGCTATATTGAATGTAGATTTTAAACAAAACATGCTCAGTTAAATTGAAGATATCTGCGCATTAAATTTTTGTAGCAACAACAAAAAAGTAACAATAAGTTATCATCTTATTTTCTATTCAGGAATTTCATGCGACTGTCATACAAGTCAGAGGTTTATCGCTATAAACCAGGTTCAATCCACCATTTTCTACAATTGAAAATGCCTGTACCAAGTCAATAATATGGAAGTTGTTGTTCATTCGTTTGATGGGTTTTGTCATTTGATATTGCCATTTGATTAATAACTTCCGATTGCTTTTATATTAACGTATACCTAATTTACTTTTTCTTTAAAAATCAAATAATTTCTTTATTTTTTTAGCTTTTTTTGTAAACTGGTAGTATAACCCTGGTAAGAGTAGAGGCGTCCAATCGCTAAGTTAAATTGTAGATTTTAAATCAGATACCTCGTGAAGGGAGAATGTCACGTTCTCTGCGCATTTAAATCTTTGTAGCAATTAACTCTTTCGTGGTGCCATCAGTCGTATTTTCGTATTCCGCAACTTCTATTCAAAATGATCTCTATTATTATAACGTAGACTGAAGTAGTTTCTAAATAAAGTCATAAGAAATCCTTCTTAACTAGGTTTGAATTTGTGTTTATATTAAAATCCAAACTACTTTTTATAGTGTTCATACCAAATAACAGTAAAAATTTAAGCCCTATTATTAATTCATTATTATCATAAAACCTATATACATTATTAACATGAGGTCGATCAAATGCTGCATGAAATATTTGGCACTGGACGTTATGTCTCTTGTTTGTGTGTCCTTGGCATGTTTAATGAAGCTCATCAACTGTTTTCCCATCATAGAATTGCTGTAAACGATATTGATTTCATTTATGACATACATGTATTACCGCTTGAAGACGTGAGACATTCGGGCGTTTCGTGGACACGTTTTGGCAAATGATAATGATCGGACAGGTTTTGGGGTTATCAAATCGGACACATTTGGTAAATATTGAATATAACGGACACGATTTTCGGAGATAAGAGACGTTTGGGAGAATATGATATGTTTGGGTAGGACACGTTTGAAGTGTTACATATCTAACACCGTCAAGACTTCCATATGATTTGACCACACGATTCTTAGTCATTACTGATAATTTTGCTTCTTAAGCAGACCCAATGAATCGGACAAAAGACTCTGGATAGGGTTTTTCCATGTATCCTTAAACTTTTAAGACCATTTTTCTCATTTTTTATTATCATTTTGTTCATCATTCTCAAACTTTTATATTCTAGTTCCCCATTATTCTTTTTCCATTATTTTTGTCTACATTATGGGGAACAAACATTGTATATCTTTTAAACAAATAAATCAGAAGATGTCTGATCTTGCTTCAGTTGTTTAATTACTAGTATTGATAAATTATATAATGTGAAACAATAAAAAATGCTAGAAAAAAGTAATATCACAAAAATACTGAACTCAGAGGAAAATCCAATCGGAAAGTCTATAATCACATGGAAAATCAAACGACAGACCACATTAAACGAATGGACAACAACTGTCATATTTCTGACTTTGTACGGGCATTTTCAAATGTAGAAACATGAGAAAATGGTGGATTAAACAGTTACAGACTATTTAAAATGTTCAAAAGAAATTCAAATTACCATGTTAAACATGTTAAAAGATGCTAAAAAACTAAAAAATCAGATTACATATATGGCGGGAAGTGTTCGTCAAACAACTAATATTCCAAAACATATCATTCAAAGGCGGTTTTAAGCAGCCCTAGCCTTATAGGAGTACATAAATAATTAATGTATACATGTTTTACTACAAATATTGCCTAGTTTGACCCAAACCCCCGTTTATCAAAAGCCCAGATCAGAATCTATTACTAACCTCGTAAACAACATTGCGTGATCATGGCCTGGTAGACTAAATGGGGGGTTATTATTCCATGTCTGAAAGTTACCAAGAGCAATTGATGCATCTACTTGATTCGGTGTAACGGATGTGACTTTTATTGTTTCTGTCCATGAAGCATCTGATGGAGTCTGAAAAAAGGTTTAAAAATAGAGAATAATACATGGCAAAATCCATATCACGTGCCGTATCATCGCATGATACTAATATTAGATTGAGGGCCTTCAGTAATGTTTTACTGTATAAATCCGATTGAAACCTGTTAATAAAAAAAGTAACAATAAATTGTCATCTATTTTTCTTTACTGTTAACCAATTCGGACCCTCATTCAAAAGTTACTTAGAGAATATCATATGGCTTTTGCAATATCACATCCGTATCAACCCGAAACACTGTTATAATGTCAAGATTTCTGTTCGAGGGATAATATTCGTATATAGTCAAGCATTCAGATTTGTCAAGTTTTATGGGTGTCCAATATATTAAGTATACTATGCAGTTCGATATTAACTGCTTACCCGTCCAAAGCACGTGATATTACCCCAAGTTTTTGGTGGAATTGGTGTTGCTTAAGCTTTTTTTTCTAAGTTGTGTTTTATGTACAATTGTTTGTCCTTCTCTTTTTTTAGACATGGGGTTGTCAGTGTCTTAGATTTTAGTTTAAATGTTTCTCTGGTATCTTTCGCCCCCCCCCCATTTATTCTTTCCATTACGGCAAATCGCTATTCTTAAATAAATTAAACATACCTGCGCAACAACTATACCAGCAAACACTATGTCAATGGTGTATGATGATGTTTGTATGTTTTTGAACATCCCATCCATCTATAATAAATAGAGGCAATTTGAGAGCAAACAGATCCAGGTTTTTTATATAGTTTAAACCGTTGGTTTCCCCATTTGAATGGTTTTGCACTAGTGATTTTGGGGCCCTTTATAGCTTGTTGTTCGGTGTGAGCCAAGGCTCCGTGTTGAATGCCGTGCATTGACCTATTATGGTTTACTTTTAGAAATTGTTATTTGGATGGAGAGTTGTCTAATCGGAACTCACACCACATCTTCATATATCTAATAATAAATACCAGTATACGTACATTACAAGAAAATATACAATTCATTGGAAAGATGTCTAGAATTTTACCTGTGCTAAAGTTTCCGGTTTTATATTTATTCTCTTCATTTTCCAGAAATAATCGAAATTGTTAGCAATCAAAATTCACTTTTGAAAACATTTCTTGTCCGCATTCAGTAAGGCAAAATATTCTTTTCCTTCCTGTTTATGACAAGATTTTCTTTCTAATTATGAACAAGCAATATCAAAATTTAATCTTCACCTGCAACACACATATTTTACTGAACCAGGGTTAGATTTTAAACAAATTATTGCAACTCAACCAGAGCCGGATATTAATTTTTATGAATTTTCTGTTTCAAAAACTAAGGATTTTCTAATCCCAGGAATAGATTACCTTAGCCGTATTTGGCACAACTTTTTGCATTTTGGGTTCTCAATGCTCTTTAACTTTATACTTGTTTTGCTTTACAACTATTTTGATCTGAGCGTCACTGATGAGTCTTATGAAAACGAACCGCGCGTCTGGCGTAATAAATTATAATCCTGGTACCTTTGATAACTATTAAACGTATACATAGCAAGACTATACTCGCTATGTGGAATAGGATCCCAGTTAGAGAAACCAGTCCGGTACCCACGAATGTAGTTCTTAAAAAAAATATTTAACTTTTGTTATAAATTGTGTAGTGTTATTATTTCACTAGTTCTGTAACTGAATGTAGATTTATTTGAATGGGTAGGCTTTCTAGTTTGAATTTCTGTAAAACATTTGATTGATTTAAATGTAATCTGGTGTCAGTACATAGATTATATTGCCTAAATTATAGCCTTTATTCTTCCCCGGAATCAGACCGACTGACCCTGTTATCAATAAAACAAAATTTTGCAATGGAATGCCTGTCATGAGACACTTCAAAATGAATTCCTAACATAAACCAGAAGTCCCAAGTTGGCTATCAAAATTATTTATTGAACAGTACCCTATGTTTTTACTATGATTTTCAATGCGTACCAATGGGGAAATAATTGGGTCCCCTTTCCATGTAAAAAGTACAGTTGTTAGTTATTGTTTTGATGTTTAAAAATAAACAAAAACGTAACAAAGAAGCACAAAAGGCATATAAACAAAACACATTAGCAAAAATGAAAGTCACGAATACAAAAATCAGCAATAGCAAACTAACGTTGCATAAGATCAGAGCCATGCTATATGTTTTTAAGAAACACAAAACGACATTTAGACAAATCACATTTAATTTAGCAAAACTGAGATATAAGAATACATAAATTATAATAGAACAATAACAAAATGACTCTTTCAGAAATTAAATAACCAAAAAACAACAGAATGTATAGATATACTCTCATAACTTCTATTATTCCGAACAGGTTCCTTATCTTTAAAAACTAATGATTTTCATATCCAAGAAATAGATTACCTTCGCCTTATTTGGTACAATTTGTTTGGAATTTTTGGTCTTAAATGCTCTTTATCTTTGAACTTGTTCGGCTTTATAAGTATTTTGATATGAGCGTCACTGATATGTCTTATGAAGACGAAACGCGAGTTTAGCTTATATAATTATAACCCTGGTATATTTGATAACTATTATCGTTTTGTTCCTCCAACAAACAAGATTTCTTCAGAGATACTTAGGCAAGTTTTTTTTTAAAGTGTTTGATTCTATTTTTCTTCCAAACTTCACATTAACGCGTTTTCTAGATAAAGGGTTGCTGCTCACAAGGAAGCTATTAAACCAAGAGTTCGAAATGATAAAGTTAAAATCATCCCTTCGTAAATTTTACGGACACCATCACGAGTTTGTTGACCGTTATGGAATTACCGTTTCACAAATGATATCGGATATGTTCCTTCCGTCGTAACTACAATCCCCTTCCCTTTCATGAATGTGACTTACCGAATTAGACTATTTACCGGATTTGTTATCACATAAGCAACACGACTGGTGCCGCATGTGGAGCAGGATCTTCTTACCCTTCCGGAGCACCTGAGATCACCCTTAGTTTTTTAGTTGGGTTCGTGTTGTTTATTCTTTAGTTTTATATGTTGTGTCGCGTGTGCTGTTGTTTGTTTGTCTTTTTCATTTTTAGCCATGGCGTTGTCAGTTTGTTTTAGATTTATGATTTTGACTGTCCCTTTGGTATCGTTCGTCCCTTTTTTTTCTATCCTGCTATGATATCATCGTTGTCTTGTACACTTTCAACATAGGTCAATTTATACTCCACATTTCTATGAGTATAAAGTGTACTTCGTGTTGAAAATTTCATCAGCTCTAACTCTAAATATGGACAATTTCATGTGAAAGGGGTCTTGAAATCTTTTTACACCTTCCGATATGCATTTTTTTTACCTTACAACTGGACCAAATCACTACTTTACATTATAGTTCATGAATTAAATTTTTTTATAGTGTAATTGTATCCCCCTTCTTGCTACTTGAGGCATAAAACATAAAGAAATAAATGTAGAAGGGGTAAAAAAAATGTCCACAATAGGGATTATATTGGTGGACAACGAAAATCAAGGGACTCTAACTGTGTACTCGGACCTAATGAAGATGTATGTAATACTCACACCAGTTATGACAAAGGCATAGTACTGCCTGACTGATGTCAAAGCTTCTGTTTCTTTTTGTGATGTTGATGTCTGATTACTTTGGTCATACCAACTGTAAACAACATATATAGAGATGAGGTGATCTGCGCCGATCCGGTCATTTTCTAGAGGGAGTTTCAACCCGAAACACTATTAACATTTACATTTCCAAGTCAGGAATATGACAGTTCTTATCCATTCGTTTTTGATGCGTTTTGTTATTTGATTTTGCCATGTGATTATGGACTTTCCGAATTGATTTTCCTCTAAGTTCAGTATTTTTGTAATTTTTTTCTTTTTATATAATTGAAAAAATAATAAAGGAAAAAGGATAGGATTAAAAAGCCCTGGTGATCAGTCCAATGTGTTGATGTCCATTATTACAACAAAGAAATCAAAAGTACATACAATAGTTGACAAAAACATTTTTTATAAGAGACAAAAAATAAGGGATGATATTAAATGATTGTTATTCTGATGATGATGAGTACACTTCTTAACGAAAAGATTTGGAAGAAGTGCCAATAAAACAACTCTCTATCAAAGTTAACATTTAATAGGTTAAAGTACAACATATACTTTTAAGACCTATTGGTGATCTTCAGCTGTTGTCTGTTCTATGGTCGGGTTGTTGTCTCTTTGACACATTCCCATTGCCATTCTCAATCTAATATTCCCCATTTCCGTCTTTATTTTCGTGTGGTCTAGCGGGACGGCTACAGTGCAGGCGATTTCGTGTCAGTAGCATGGGTTCAAATCCCGGCGAGGGAAGAACAAAAAAATTGCGAAAGTAAGCTTACAGATCTAACATTGTTGGGTTGATGTTTAGACGAGTTGTATATACAGTATGTACATAGCCATGTATCACCATCACTGCTGGTGATCCGATAAATAAATCTGTTGTAGAGTTGTCACTGGCTCAGACCTACTTATAGATATAATTATTTTCTGTGATTGTATCTTACAGTAATTTGTAGAATCCTTTACTATAGATAATTTAGCTGATCTGTAAGAAAAACATCTTCATGCCTTAATTTAGCTGATCTATAAGAATAACATCTTCATGCCTTAATTTAGCTGATCTGTAAGAATAAAATCTTCATGCCTTATTTATGGTCTAGCGGGACGGCTACAGTGCAGGCGATTTGGTGTCACGATATCGCAGTAGCATGTGTTTGAATCCCGGCGAGGGAGGGACAAAAAATTAACTAAAGCAAATTTACAGATTTAACATTGTTAGGCTGATGTTTAGATTAACTTACTACTTATATACAGTATAATCTACCACTATCAGTAATTCTAACTGGTGTAATCCGGTAGCCCTTTTGTTTCTGTGTTTTGTCTTTGTAAATGTGTCATTCTTGTCAGTAGCTTGCGTTGTTGTATCAACTACAATTAAAATCATTGATGAGGAGACCAACTGTTAACTGAGGTACATTTTATTTAATTGGATGATGTGGTTCATAAGTGGTTCTCGGGTCTGGCTTTTATATGGTTCAAAACCGTTTGTTTTCCTGCTCAAGATGATTTACACTAGTAATTTGTGTGCTCTTTTTTGTCGTTGTATTCAAAGGATCCATATGAAATAAAGAACTTTGACCTATAATTGTTTACTTTTTATGCAAAGTGACTTGGATAAAGATTTGTCTCATTGACACGCATATTTTCTTGTCTATAGACATGATAGATGCTTGGGTTTTTGTCAATATAGGGTATAGATGTATTATGTTTGCATTGATTGTTTGTGTGCTTGTCTCAGTAAATCTAACCGACTTCTTTTTTTTCTGGAAATCCGATGTATCTTTTCCTTGCATCTCTTATGGTTTTGTTCGAAATAAAATTCTTTAATAAAATAATTTATATCACCTTTTTCTATAAAGTCGTTGAAATTAATTTCAGGTATTTTTTCCTTCTTTATTTCGAACTGATTAACCCCAGACTTAAGCGTGGTGTATGTTTTGTTTTCGGGAGTTTGGACGATATATTCCTCGCTTCCTATATTGAAGGTTCCAAACTGTACAGAAAGAAAAATACTTGTTTTAAACATTTCAATGCTAAAAAATACCATATGTCATCTTTGTAATTAAGAGTGGAAGTATCTGAATATAACATTTATTAATTATAAAATTTGAATACAGGATTATAATTGAATTACGATGAAATGAAGTATGAGATATTGCACATTATGATGCTTTTAAATATGATACGAATTCCGTTATTGCCAAACTTATTAACATGCATCATCTGTAGCCACGCTTTGTTATATGAAGTCTTTTCCTTGTACAATACAAATATATTTTGAATGAGTTTTCAATATGATACAAAATCAATTATTTATTTATTTGAAAAATAGCAAGTACTAACATACAGTTGTGACAGTTGTTATCTATTCGTTTGATGTGTTTGGACTTTTGATTTTGCCTTTTGAATTTGGACTTTCCTTTTTGAATTTTCCTCGGAGTTCAGTATTGTTGGGTTTTTACTTTATACAGGTATGCAAAAAGAGCAGATAATAAGATGGCGTGTGCAAATAAAGACACAAGATGCATAGTGAGTACATGGGGTACTTTGAAGAAACGATAAACAATGGAATTATTATTTTAGTATATGTCATCCTATGAAATGTTTAATGGTTGGTCATCTTAAACAAGCATATAAGATAGTTGGTTTTTACATGTTTGATAAGGGTTCAATGTTTTCTACATTGGATGACAACAATATATTGGTATTACCATATGCGTTTCCTTGAATTTATCATATTGGTAAACAAAAACTGCACCATGCACTGCGTCTTGGTAGAAAACGGATTCCTGCAATCAGTTTAAATATAAATTGAAGCATATTGACAAAAGGTAAATTAGCAAAAATAAATTGCTTATTGCTTAGCTAATCACAATTTGATTGTTTCTCAGTTTACTGTGTCATGTGTACTTTTGTTTGTCTGTTTGTCTTTTTCATTTTAAGCCATGGCGTTCTCAGTTTACTTTAGATTTATGACTTTGACTGTCCCTTTGGTATCTTTCGTCCCTCTTTTAAAGATTAAAAAGACAGCTTCATCAATATAAGAGGGCTTTCTGTACAATTTCTTGTCTTGATTTAAGCACATGAATAAAGACCATTTGATTTTTTTAATTTTTTCCGATTACTTCTCAGACTGATACATGCATATGCAAAATGGACAAATGTAGCATCTTAATTCACGTGTAAGTAACTCGTGGTTCTTATCTCCCTTAAAAACAATTCACCTTCCAACATTGACTAAAACGACATTGGTGTTTACTAGAGCTTCATAATGACACCAACCCCATTAATCAGAATGACTGTCAATAGTGAACTTAGTTTAAAAAGCACCCCATTCGACATATATACAATTGTATTCGTCTAGAAAACCGCTTGATTGATTGAAACCAAACTTGGTATGAATGATTTTAGTGAGGTGGTGACCAAGTGTGGTACTTTCAAGTTCATTTGTTATCCAATATGGCTGCAAGAAAGGGAGTAAGTTTTAAATAGTATAAGAATATAGATACTATTCGTGTCATGTTTCGTCTCATTATATTAAGTGGTTCTCTAGTAGAAACCGTTTGTATATTCCTCTCATATACAAGATCTACACAGCCAATATGAAAATAATGACAATTATCTTTATAAAGTCATTTCAACGTTTTAAATGAATAAATTGATTATACCTGATACTTCGCAAAAGTCATATGTTTTGGTTAAATAACGAGACCAATATTAAACCAAGTTTGGTCTCAGTCGTTATAAGGGCAATTATGTTTTATTGTAACCCATTTTTATATGATTTTCAAATTCAAAGTAGAATCAGGTGAGCGACACATATGTACATAGAAATGCATATAAGTCTCGCATATCAATATCTATCCAGTTTTATTATACTTAGTTAAGTCTACATTCACCCCTTTTTGACATGTTATTTTGTTTTACAAAATGTTTTTTTTTCTATGAATACAATGTAAGAAAAATACACGGAGACCACAAAACTACATAGTTATTTTGGTTTATTGAAGGTCTATTCGACCAAGTCTTATCTCAATCTTTATAACATATGAAATAAATTTAAATACTGCAATTAACTCTACCTGTGAAAAAGGAAATAGCTTTTCAAAATTGTAAAATTTAGTGGATGAAAAGGGTTTAAAAAAAAAAGAAGAATATTTTACGTACAATTTTGTCTTCTAAGTACACATATGTCATCGAGTTGCCTTTAAGGCTAAGTGTCGGTACTGACGTTCTAATGTTGTCATTCCGGGTCAAATGTAAATTAATATGCGACTTTGACAATGGCACATCAAGGTCGTATGTTTCCGGATGGAATGTGTAGATCGTTTTGTTCTCCCTCCCTCCGTTATGTGTATGTCTATGTATTCTACAACGAAGAGTTAAGCAGTTAGATACATTGATGAAGTGACTGAATGGTTTAGCACTTTTGGCTATTTCAAGATGACTAACTTTTTATTGATTAAAGATATCAGAGTACATTGAGAGAATAACTGATCTTCAGTGGTGAAACTGAAAATCAAAACCAATTTTGATGGGACTCAAATGCACCATTCTCTTTTAGCACTCGAATCCAAAATCCAAGTATTGACATGATACCATTCGTCCAAAGCAAAACAATAAAACAATCCTTTTTGTCAGATATAAAGACTATTCACGGTATACCGTCAATAGTAAATACAAAAAAGTAAATGAAATACAAGTGGGATATTAAAAAAAAAGTGCCTTTACTAAGAATGAATTGTTTTCTTCGATCGTTAACACAACATACACTGATTTAAAGAAATCCCTAAGATGATTTGTCCTTTCTATACTGATTTTCTTGATATATTGCTATTACACTAAGAGTACCAAGTGGTGAAGTTGATCCCTTCGTTAATCTTTCAAATACCATCACGAGTTGGATGATCGTCATTGATATTTGTTTTACAGATTACGACGTTTTTGTTCCAACTAAAATCCCGTCCTTTCTTCTATTAATATGACCTACCAGAACAGACTTATCTCTCAGTGTGTACTAAATCGAACAATTGGAAGGGCCAGATTCTGAGATATCAGTTATTTAACTTTCAGTATCATGATTCTGTTAATGAGTATTTGATGATTATATGAATTAATTAGGAATTAAACACTTGCTATAATTTGATAGAAACAGTTTATTCTTTATTAATGTAATTACAACAGTTAGTGCACTTCTTCGGTCAGTCCGTCTAATGACATTCCGTATCATTTTTCTCGAGGAACTTCAAATCAGATGTTTATTACATTAGATAGTGTTTTAACGTTCATCCCTTTTAGCTTCCGGATTATTGAATGCTTGAATATTCTTACCACTTCACCAACATTTATTGATTTTAATATAAATTTTGAAATGGATTAATTTAAATCAGTCTCAGTATTATTATGTAAATACATATGTATATCCATGGCTCTACAATCTGTCGATATTTGTATCTTTGCATTGCACAATGTGATGTGTTATATTACTTTTATAGCGTTTTTGCACTTCATTCGTTGAATGTTTGATCTGTACTGATTGATAATATAGAGTCGTCGATGCATGATGTATTTTTTCTACTTGTTATTAGCCATGAACTAGCTGTCAGTTATTGTGTGTGCCCTAAGGAAAAAGTTCAATCACAAAATTACTAAACTTAGAGAAAAATCTAATGGGAAAGTCCATAATCACATCGCAAAATTAAATAGCAAAACACATGAAAAACGAATAGACAAGAACTGTTATATTCCTGACTTGGTATAGGCATTTTCAAATGTAGAAAATGGGGAATTAAACCTGGTTTTATAGCGCTAACCCTCTCATTAAATTCCGTTATATTAACAATGATGCGTGAACTAAAAACAGACATAATAAATAAAATAGTCAAAATATGGGTACAGCAGTCGTCATCGTGTAACAACTTTAAAAGAAACAATTTAACAGAACACAAAAACATCTATCTACAAACACATTCATGGATTTTGCATTATCTTGCGTAATCTGCTTAATTTACTGACTAGTAATTATCTTATTACAAATTAAAGACAAATCCACACATTGTGACACTGATAAAAGAAGCGTGAATAGTTTGTAAGAGGTGAGACTTAAATATTGTAGGTGTACACAACCACAAAATGTCAAAGTAAGAATGCCCTATTAAATAATATCTAGGCGGTGTTCTCTTTAGTGTTACAATATACATAATGATCTTGCATGTCTATAAGATTCATATGGTTTATTAACTACAGGTGCGTGGTAATACCTTTAAATAACCATATGTCAATTCGTTTATTTAAGTTTCTATTTTTCTATTTTACTATTTTTTCTAAATCAACCTCATTTATTGTGATATTATCCTACCTGCTTTATATCTTATTTCTTTATTATTGTGTTTTTTTACTAATAGCTCTTATCATCGCATGTGTTATACTAGTTATTAGATTGTCATGTTTAAGAATATTCACTCTTCCTGTTTTTGACATTTTACCAGATATTCGGACTCCTCTGGTTTTATCCATGTATTGGCATTAAAAGCATTTATCCGTTAACACCGATTTGTTTTCATAATTTTATAACATTACGTTTTAAAACCCATATTTAAAATTACAAAATATTCTGTTTAATATTAAATGTACGAAAAGTCTAGAGAGAATTATTTCCAGCTAAATTTGCAATGGCTTATATCTTCAAAACAAGCAACCGGACCCCTAATTTTTTGCTGCTTTTTTAGTTTCTTTATTTATATATTATCAATTTTTAAAAGTTTTTTAAAGAGCTTGTTATTTTGAAACAGAGTGGCAAACATCCTTTATTCGCCATTTTTCATAACAGAACATGCCTAAATCAAGTCAGGAATGTGACGTTTAAAGATGTATTTAGGTGAGGTTTTGGAATAAGTGTCAAATGTTCACTCTCCTTGCTGATTTTTTAAACGATACAAGGAAAAATAAAATGCTCCATAACACCTATATATCTTTTAACATAAGACTTTATAGCTCATAAAAGGTAATTTGACAAAGTTGAAGCAGATTCTTGATTTTATTTTCTTTGATTTGAGACCCAAATAATACTAATGTAAATATATGGTTAAAGTCCAAGTCAACCTTTTCCCGCCATATGTTGTTAATCAAATATCTCGAAAAGGAGCATCATGACCTATCAATATTTTCAGCTTATTTTGATTCTCATACTAATATTTTTCAATCTTAAAATATAAGTGTTGAATTCTGGATTTATTTAATTTTACCTTAGATGACCTAAGTACATCATTGTTGTGCTTGTGCTTTGATTTTACCATTTGATTAAGGACTTTCTGTTTTTACTTTTCCTCGGAGTTCAGTATTTTTGTGATTTTACTATTGAAGTATTGGATATTGACTGACATTGAATGATAGCTAAATAATTAAAAAATAAATATCTATAAATTAATTCCGATAAAAACCACCAGGTGCAGGATTCCTTTGAATACCCGTTTATTAATTTATAATCTAAGGTTCTAAGTAACTTCGTTAACACTTTAAATATATCGGACTGTGTACTTTGTGTAAATGTGGAGCATGTATTTCAAATGGATATTTATTGTAAATTTGCCGATTTTACGTCTTTATACTTGGATTTTAAACTTATTAGGTTAGTAAATTATTCATTTGTATAGCACAATAGCTGCGTGCCTAAAACTGTTATAAAAATGATTTTTTTTTAATTCTATATGTTCATTTATTGACTCCGATATAATCGGTATCTCTTATTTTGAAGTCTATTTAGTTGATTGTTGTCAACATTTATTTGAGATCAAATTTATAATTTCCAAAAACTTTTTCAGATATAAACATTGATTTTAAAAACAAAAATGATAAGTGTATTTAAGGTGGCAACGCTAACAATATGGGCTAGATTGCTTTTTAAATATATATTGACGGAAGTTTCTTGAATAGAGAATATTTTACATTTCTGATTTTTTAGTCATTGGTAAGTTATCGATCTCTTTTGTTTATCTCAAAGTCTTTTGACGTGCAGGTTATTTGACATGCTTTAAATTTTAAAAAAAAGTATTTGTATGTGACTTTTAAATAGTGAATGACCTCTATTTGGGTGTCGTTTTTACAGTACACTTTATTTCACCTACATTTAATTGTCGTTTGTTAGCGTGGGAGCAATGATAACTTATACTATATCAATTTTCTTTTGTGAAACTGATTTGCAACAATATTGTTATAGTCTGTTTCACAATTTAGTTTTGTCCACTATTGAGACCATATATCACGAAACACATAAGATATATAATTTTCATACTTTAAAAAAATTTCGTACAACAAAAACGTAGAATTATTAACAGAAACACAAATAAATGATCTTTTTGCTTTATACATACTGCGACAAATTGTTTGCGTCGGTCCCAAGTTGGGAGCCCCTGGCCTTTACTAGTCTTGTATGATCTTTATTTCTAGTTTCTTTAATATATTTAGGAGTTTAGTATGACTTGTTGGTGGCCTCGGATGTATCTGATCTTCGGTTGGGGTGTTGTATCTTTGATACATTCCCTCTTTCGATTCTGAATTAAACTAGTATTATATAATCAAAAATGGAAGGAGAAAACAGAAATGAAAACAAAACAAAGGAGACCATAAATGTAATTTTAATAACTAATAACAGAGACTTATATTTGCCATAGTATTCTCATTTGTTTAATACATTTATTCCCAAAACTACACAAAATGTTTTCTCGTCTCTAACATTGTAATTTATGTGTATTTTCATCTCTTTTTACATACGAATATGATCATCAATTAATAAAAAAAAAATGGCCAGTTTTATGGCATTTTTATAACTAAAAATATATATGCAATTCCCCATTTCCTTTCTCAGTTTTATTTTAATGAATACGAAAATAATATACATTTTAAAAAAAATGGCCAGTTTTATGGCATTTTCATAACTAAAAATATATATGCAATTCCCCATTTCCTTTCTCAATTTTATTTTAATGAATACGAAAATAATATACATTTTGTAATACCGTGTGGGAATGGGTACTCTTTTTGTCTCTTACTGAAAAGCGTAGATGGTACATGTATGATATAGTGAGAAGCAATAGATTTTGTTTTGTATGTATGAACATGATATTGGGGATTAATTTCACTACATATTTATATGTAAACAATAAAGTATAAAACACCTTAAAAAAGTAATAGAAAAGAATTTAAGTACATTGAAGATAGTTATCAAAGATACTAGGATTATAATTTAGTACGCCAGACGCGCGTTTCGTTTACATAAGACTCATTAGAGACGCTCATATCAAAATATTTATAAAGCCAAACAAGTACAAAGTTGAAGAACCAGGAAACACTGTATGTTTCATTTTTATTTCAGAAATGCAAATATTATTAACTTCAAGCAGATTGTGTACTGTCTTCCAATAACTAATTAGAATTGAGAAACTCTGTAATTTTTTTTAATTTCCAAGTCAGGTATATGTGCTCCTGGGTAAAATGTGAGCAATATATTGTCTGTACAATTGTTTTGCTGCTCTGTCTTATTATCATTTATTTAAAATAGAAAATATATACACAGGGGATAAGGTCCCTGCGCAATGCTAGGCGGTGTTGTCGTAGAAGTTAGAAATAAAAAGTACAGGTTCCAGCCCCAGCGCCGGGGAGGAAGTTACGAATCAAATCTACTCTATCATCGTTAGGTTGATTTTCTAGGCACTTTATACATATTCTAACGCCTGATAATTCTTAATCATAAGAAATCCGATGAACAAGGTATAATTCGCAGTTGTCACTACACATAGGCAGAAGTGTCCATATTATATAAATATACATATATTTAGCTTTATTTTGTGCTTTCAGTTGATGAATAAGACAGAAAACACACTTCTTAAGCAAAAAATCATGTTTGTAACTTTTCTTACCTAACTGTGTTTGCTGATTTGGTCCTTGGTTCATTCTAAGAAAACAATTAACAGGAATGATTAAAATCCATGTCAAAAATATATCACGGAGTTTGATCATAGCTACTTAGTGCACCATGAAAGACTAACAAAACGAGAATAAAGGAAAAAAGGAAAATTGACTGTTAAATGACAAATAAGGATTTGGTCAAACGCTTGGTTAGTCGATTCAGGTGACCAGTTTATTATTTACATAAGAAAAGGAGAAGGAAAATTAAGTATACAAATAAGATGTACAGTGGCTAACCGTAGCAGCCAATCAAATCACATCTCAATGTACTTAAATGGGATAGAAAAAATATTAGAACTTAATAGAAGAAGGGAGACTAAAAAACTAATGTTACGTAACCACGCAATACCTATGGATATTACCTAGTACATGTACATATATACTATACTTATTAATTACCCTACATTTTGACTAATTTCATTATTTGTAATTTTGCTTGTTCGCGTCTATGATTTTTATTTTTGAAGATATGTAGATATGTAAGTAAATTTAATAAAAAAAAGTTTTATTGAATGAAGGTTGTCAACAGCCAGTGGCTTTGTCTGGGTCTCCTTAAACATGCTTTCAATGCGAAAACTGAGGCTTATATGTGTCAATGAAATATGCTTAAAAAAAGAAATAAGATTTGTTGTTGTGTTTTTCCTCGATTAAAATTCATGAATTTGTACCGCGTTACACATTAGACTCTCTTTTCCTGAGTATTCCTTCTTTTCTGATGTTAAGGAATGTTTCTTCATATTAAAAAATTGATTTCCTGATATCAAAAATTAAAAATTTATTTTTTAATATCTGAAAATAATTTTTGATATCATTTTTTATATATATATATATAAAATAACCATACATTGTCTCGAAATATCAATGTTATTTGTACAAGGCTTTGAAACAGGTAGAAAGCGAGGCTGTGTATGGTTATTTTTTATATATCGCAACTCTTAAAACTGTTTTAGATGAAGTTTTTTAGGTAAAAAACATCCTTTTTTAATTTGAAACGGACGACGTTAAATTTCCGCGAACCTGTATGTTTTATTGACGTCATAAATAAAACTCTACGGAAACACATTGTCAACGTCATAAACGAGGTAATATACGGTGAGTGACTGTATATCACATATGAATATACGGTCAATGCAATTTGACTGCTCAAATAGCAAAGCTGCAGTATATAATAAAATTCCTTGTCTTGATATCTGGAATTTGACTTCTTGATACTAGTATCAGAAAATTCTCTTTATTTCTTCATTTATGAAATTTGATTTACCATTGTTTGATATCATGAAATCAGTTTAATGATAAAAAAAAATATCTGATATAAAGCAAATGCTGACCATTTCTTAAAATTCCAATTTTTTTATATCAAAAAAAGGATTTTCTATATCAAATATTCGAATTCCTGATATAAAAAAAAAAAAAAAAAAATTATATCCAAAAATATGGAAGCTATCAATGATTATCGAATATAAGGACTGTGTACGGTTTACGACCAATACTTATAATAAATAAATAGATAAAAAAAAACATAAAAAAGATGAAATACAGGAGCTTTTTAGAAAAAATACTTTACTAAGAATAACTTAAAATGTAATCCCATCAAATCATGATAAAACAATCGTTATATCTTATACAGCAGGGTACTAAATAACTATTATTATTATACAACTGTTGATTTCCAATGAGCAAATGTCACGTGAAGAAGTTTTAAGATCATTTATCTGAATTTATCACTGAAGAGACATGTATTGTCGAAATGCGCATCTGGTGCGAGAAAATTGGTACCGTTAATTTTATTACTACCTCTGGGTCGATGCCTCTGCTGGTGGCCTATTAGTCCCCGCGGGTATCACCAGCCCAGTAGCCAGTACTTCGGTACTGGCATGAAAATACGGATTTTTTGTGTTATTAAAATTTGCTGTTGCAAAATATTAGCATGTATTACAAATTACGGAATGTATCTCCCTCATGCGAAGCTTTGATTCCTTTCACGGATTTGGCTATACTTTTTGGACCTTTTGATTTATAGCTCTTCATCTTTAATATAAGCTTTGGATTTCAAATATTTTGGCCACGAGCATCACTGAAGAGACATGTATTGTCGAAATGCGCATCTTGTGCAAGAAAATTGGTATCGTTAATTTTATTTTAATTTTGAGAGAATTAGATACGAGTGTACATATAGCTATTATGTAAATAGTAAAATCACAACAATACTGAACTCTGAGGACAATTCTAAACGGGAAGTCCCTTATCAAATGGCAAAATCAAATGATAAATTACATAAAACGAATGGACATCAACTATCGTATTTCTGAGTTGGCACAAGCATTTTCTTATGTTATAAAGTTCAAATTTATAATATTGATTGTCATCCATTACATTATATTAAATAAACAGTCTTCAAGACCTTAAGTCTATTAGACCTTTGATTTTATCATTTGATTAGGGACTTTCCGTTTTGAATTAATCAATATATAATTTGTTTTATTGTTATTTTACTTTTTACTCAGACAATAATTAATATGATAATTATAAATTTATTGTAAAGAAAACTTTGAATTTTTGAAAAACTAAGGCTTTTCTACCTCAGGAATAGATTACCTTTGCTGTATTTGGCAAAACTTTTAGGAATGTTCGGTCCTCAATGCTCTTCAACTTTATTTGGCCTTTTATAACTTTTTTGATTCGACCGTCACTGATAAGTCTTTTGTAGACGAAACGCGCGTTAAATGTTATTCCTGGTATCTATGATGAATTTATTTGAAGAGGAAAACAAATGATTTGATAAGTTAATTTATATGCTAATAACTTATAAAACTTATATAAGCATTGGATTTCAAATATTTTGGTCACGTGCAACACTGAAGAGATATGTATTGTCGAAATGCGCATCTGGTGCAAGAAAATTGGTACCGTTAATTTTATTACTACCACTGGGTCGATTCCTCTGCTGGTGGACTATTTGTCCCCGAGGGCATCACCAGCCCAGTTGAAAATACGGCTTTATTGTGTTATTAAAATTTGATGTTGCAAAATATTAGCATATATTATAAATTAAGGAATGTATCTCCCTCATGCAAAGCTCTGATTCCTTTCACGAATTTTGCTATACTTTTTGGAACTTTTGGATTATAGCTCTTCATCTTTTATATAAGATTTGGATTTCAAATATTTTGGCCACAAGCATCACTGAAGAGACATGTATTGTCGAAATGCTCATCTGGTGCAAGAAAATTGGTACCATTAATTTTATTATGAATAAAACTGGCAAGTCTATCAAATTTCTGTGGCTTGTTGACTTACGTGTGTGAAATACTTTTGAAACACCTTTTGTCAATTTGTAGATTTAAGTTGCTAAATTCCTATTATAATATTACATTCTATATCTATGTGTTAATCTTAATTGACCTCATTACACAGCATTTCTGTAATACAATCCTAGATTTCACGTATTTTATTTCCTATATATATTGTGTATTTTCACAAAAAGCTCTTGTCATCGCATGTTTTATAATAAACATTGGATAATGATGTTAAAGATCATTGTTGACAATAAATGAAAACTAAATAATATGTAAAACTGCTTTAACATACTAATAAAAACCAACAGGTGCGCTATACCTTTGAATTCTCTAATATCAATTTTTACCTTCGGTTTTAAATTACTCCCGAACATTAAAAGTAAAGCAGAACACTTTCAAAAATATTTGCAGAATGTGCATCATCATGCTGAAACATAAATAGTATATATAACCAAATCACAGTCCTGAAGTACTTAACATCGGATGACAGCAAGTTTTGTGAATAGTCACGGGCACTTGTTTAAGAAAATACTCAGTGTAAAGAAATCACAGTACTGAGGTACTGAATATCGGATGACCGCACGTTCTGATGGATAGTCACGGACACCGGTCTAAGTAAAAGTCATATATCTGTATCTGAAAGTAAGGTTTTTGGTGGGGTTCGTGTTGTTTATTCTTTAGTTTTCTATGTTGTGTCATGTGTACTATTGTTTTTCTGTTTGTCTTTTTCATTTTTAGCCATGGCGTTGTCAGTTTGTTTTAGATTTACGAGTTTGACTGTCCCTTTGGTGTCTTTCGTCTCTCTTTTAAGGTACATAGATAAAAAAAAAATCTGAGACGAGTTCCGCTGTAACATTATTGTATTGTTGTGATATAATCATGGGACAATCCGTTTCTTTTCTATTCAGGAAAAGATTATATATTTTGTAGAACATCATTAATCTTGTGCGTGTTCTTCTTTCCTGTAGAGTTGGCCAGTGTAGGGTGTTTATCATATCTCTCGGGCTACTGATGTTATGGTATCTGTTACAGACATATCTGGCAGCTCGCCTTCGTACCATCTCGATTTTTGAGGTTTGTTCAACTGTGTGAGGGTCCCAAACTGAACATGAATATTCCAGTTTAGGACGGACTAGTGCCAGATATGCCTGAGTTTTGATGTTCTGACATGACGTTTTTAAGTTTCTTTTTAAGAAGCTCAGAGATTTGTTGACATTAGCTATGATGTTGTCTGTATGTTTTGACAGTTTTAGATTTGCTTGAAGTGTAATGCCCAGATATTAAGCCGAAGAGAAAAGTTCCAGGATGTAGTTGTGAAGGATATAGTCATGTTTAAATGAGTTTTTCTTCTGTGATACTGTAAGGACTGTGCATTTGTCTGGATGGAAAGCCATCAACCAGTCTTGCTCTCACCTAGCAGCTGCATAAAAATCTAACTGTAGTGCATCACAGTCGCTTTGAGATTTGATGGTTTTGTAGATGATACTGTCATCGGCAAACAGTCTTAGCTTACTGGATGATAGGTATTCCGGTAGGTCATTAATGTATGCCAATAATACTGGGCCCAGAACTGTGCCTTGAGGGACACCTCAGGCGACTGAGGCTAGGTCAGATGACTCCATCCAGGATAACTATTTGTGTTCTGTCATTTAAGAAGGCAGAGACCCAGTTTAAAGTTTATTTTGGATACCGTAATAGTGTAATTTATATAGTAATCTTTTATGAGGGACTTTGTCAAAGGCTTTGGCAAAGTCCATTATAATTAAGTCTATTTGAGTGTTGTTGTTATTATTTGCTGCAAGTTCTTGGATGAATGAAATGAGTTGAGATTCGCAAGATCTAGACTGACGGAAGCCATGCTGGAGGTCATACAGTATATTGTTCTTTTCAAGATGGTTGATGATGTGTTTAGTGATGGTATGCTCCATAATTTTACAGGAAATACATTTCAATGATATAGGACGGTTATTTTCTGGTTTTTATTTTTCCCCATTTCGAATGCTGGTGCTACATTGGCGTGTTTCCAGTCTGAAGGTGTAATGCCAGTTCCAAGTGATGTTTTAAAGATAAGTGTGAGAATTGGAGCTGTTTGGTCTTTGAGTTCTCTAAGTATCCTGCCGCTGATGTTGTCTGGGCCAGTTTCCTTATGTGGGTTTATATTGTGTAAGAGTTTCTTGACACCAGGTAAAGATATTTCAAGTGGTGATATCACAGGGTGTGAGATAGGACCTTTGTCTGGAATGGTGTTATTTGATTCTGTTGTAAACACTGATTGGAATTGTGTGTTGAGGATGTCTGCCTTTTGTTTTGGATCGGCTATTAACTGTCCTTCTTTTTTCAGTGGTGCAACACCGGTGTTATCTGTGCGCAGTTATTTAATAAAGGAAAATAGATTTTTAGGTTTAGACTAATTGTTGTACTGTTGGACGAGTTCATTTATGGGTAGGTCTAAGATATTTTTTTCAATATAACCCCAGTATGCAGTTCTTTGTTCTTTTTGTTCTTTTTTTTTCAGATGTCGGTTCTTTTCAGCATACTTGATGTCTTGTTTCATTTTATAATAGAGCTTGTTTTTTCTATTTATCATTTTCATTAGATTGTTGTGAATCCAAGGTAGTCTGTTTTGTATGTTAAGAACTTATGGGGAATATTTTTTTCCACTGATTTTGAAAGATTTGTTTTAAATGTGTTCCACATGTCATTTACATTTGTTTTGTCCTCTAGGTTTAGTTGATCTTTGAATGTTTTTTCTAGATCTGATTTGATGTTACTCCAGTTAGCTTTGTTGTGATTCAAGATTTTTCTAGGTTTTATCTCACCCTGCGCAGCCAGATGTCAGATTTTACATTGTCAATATCGTGGTCACTAAGTCCTATTGGTGGTAGTGTACTAACCTTGTTAATGTTGGATGGATTATTGACTAGTACTAAATCTAAAATTCTTTCTTTTCGTGTTGGTATGTTCACTATTTGATGTAAATTGTGATCGTATATTAGTTCTAAGAGTGAATTATGATGTTCTTGATCTGGTTTCCCAGGTGTTACTTTAGGGACAGGCCTAGATTAAAATCACCACCTACGAATATGTTACTTGTTGATGTTTGATTAATTCTACTTAATGCTAAATCTAGTTGTTTAATGGAGTTTCCATCATCTGATGGTGGTCTATAGAAACTTCCAACCAGAAGTTTTTTTGCACCCGATATGTTTATTTGTGCCCAAATGATTTCACAGTCAGTTTTAGGTTCTTGGATTTCTGTACTGATAAATTCTTTGGTGACTGCAAGTAATACCCCCCCCCCCCCCCCTTATAGCTTTGGTTGTTTTTACTTGGTGGGCGATCAGTTCTTTAGATGTTGTAAAGATCTGTTGTGAAGTATTCAAATGAGGATGAATTTTTGTCAAGCCAAGTTTCAGTACCAAGGATGATATCTGGTTTTGCAGAGTCTATCAATTGTAAAAGTTCTGGTTTCTTATTTCGAACGGACTGGAAATTATTGTTAAGAACTCTAATAGGTTTTCTGTTTTTGATTGCTATCCGTTGTTTCTTTTTTTTTTTACTTTGTTTATGTATTGGTGAGGATGTGGCTTTTGGAGCACCTGGGCTCCCCAATACTGAGTTATCATTAAGTGTATCATATAAATTTGATGTTTCAATAGTCGAGTGATTAAACAGACTAGTTGAGAAGTTTGGCATACCCCATTGTATGCATTCCCAGCTGATGTTACTGGCATCTATACAGATATAGTGTTGAGGTGACATTCCCTGACAATCATTGTGATACCAAACATCACAACTGTCACAACAAAGTGCTTTATGTTTCCATGTAACAGTCTTTTGACATGTTCCACATGGCCACCTAGGACCTGGGTTTGTTTCTGTGTCAAAGGCATTTGCAATTAGCAAGATGAATAAGTATGCCTGCACATGTTGTGGAGCTTTTGATTTCAATGCTTGTAATATTTGGACTGAATTTTGCCTACCCCAGTTACTTTTCTGGAGTGCAAATACACTTATGATGGGATAATGATTAGATGGGATTTGTAATAGTACATTATAAGCAAATGGTCTTGTGTGTGGTGTTATGTTGCATATTGTCTTAGCACCAAGAATATTAAATAGTGAGAATAAGACAGGTAGTACAATAATGCAGTATTTCAGTACCATGGTTAAATTGATCCTGTATGGCACACTGTTTTACAATTGTAATTTATGTTTTACTACGATTAAATACCTCCACGAATGCGCAAGTTTTATCTAATCGGGGCCTTTTATATTTGATTTTGCGGTATGGAAGGACGCATCCGGGTGCGGGAATTTCTCGCTACATTGAAGACCTGTTGGTGACCTTCTGCTGTTGTATTTTTCTATGGTCGGGTTGTTGTCTCTTTGACACATTCCCCATTTCCATTCTCAATTTTATTTGCTCATTGTTGAATGGCGTACGGTGACCTTTAGTTGTTAATGTCTGTGTCATTTTGGTCTTTTGTGGATAGTTGTCTCATTGGCAATCATACCACATCTTCTTTTTCATATCTTTTAGAAAAAGATACTTCTATGGAATGTAAGATTCAATGTTTCAAATGTTTTATAGGTACCAACGTTTGCTTGTTGTAGCAGGAATATATGCCGGAGGTCATCTTTGAAACTCATCAAAAGACTCTGAGTCTTATGTATTCAACAAGTTATCACTCTTTCTGAGTCTTATGTATTCAACAAGTTATCACTCTTTCTGGGTCAGTACGTTCAGTGAAAGAATGGAACGCATAAACATCAGAGATTCAAGAAGTAGAACTGAACATCATTTCATAAACATTGCTGGCAACTGACTCTTTGTCAATAATTACAATTACAATCTTATCCAAACCTGTCAATGGTGCTCATTTTTGTACATCGTTAGTTCCAATATAATTAATTGCGACACAAACTGATTATAACCAGTATGTTCCTCTTTAGACAAGCTAGGTTAATCATTTGTTTCTGTTCAGTCAGACGTATTTCGGCATTTAGGTTTTATTTAGGTTTTCCGTAACTTCTCTAATAGACTATATATATATATATATATATATACAACTCGTCTAAACATCAACACAACAATATATATATATATATATATAAAATATACATTTTGATCCTCAATCAACATGATCAATACGCTTTCCAGTGGTTATACTATTCTGTAAATAGGCGTTGAGAGGTCTCAAGAGTCCTTGCATTATATTTTTCATTCATAAATGGAGACAGTGGGAATGTAAAGGTGATGTACCGGGTATTTGAACCCCAACTTTTTTTAAACGGTCGATGCTTTGAAAAGGGACCTATGGTTTAAACACTGGTTTAATCTGGGTTGGGATCCCTTCCTTTTAAAAATGACTCGAATCGCCCCTATGAGAGTACTACTATTTTATCCTGGTTTATACATGAGGGGCGAAAAATACCAGAGGGACATACAAACTCTTCGATCGAAAACAAACTGATAACGCCATGGCTAAAAGAATAAAGGAAAAACACAAATCATAGTACACAAGACACAACATAGAAAAGTAAAGACTAACCAACACGAACCTCACCACTGGAGTGATATTACGTGCTCTGAAAGGGTAAGAATATTCTGCTCCACATAAGGCACTTTCGTGTTGTTTATGTTATTACAAACCCGGTAAATATTTTAATTCGGTCAAATTCGTCAAAAAGGAATGGGATTGTAGTAACGACATAAGGCAAATATATATCATCTGTGAAACTAATTTTCCATAACGTTGAACCAACTTGAGATGATTTTCCGTAAAATTTTCGAAGGGATGAAAAGAGGAAATCCAGGATAATCATAGGTTTGTTCTAGGTTCCTTTGAAATTTCAACCAAAGATGAACTGGATCTTCCATCACTGTATTGGATACCTAAACTTCATAAGTGTCCTTACAAACAACGGTATATTCAATTCGTCCAAGTGCTCCACGAAATCCCTTTCAAAATTATCAACATCTCTTTTATCAGCAATCAAAGACGGGCTTCACAGTTATTGTGAAACTGCCTATTCTAGAGGTGGCGTGCAACAGATGTGGATACTTAAAAATGCCAAAGATCTTTTAGAGTACATACAATCAAACTCTCTTTCATCTTGCAATAGTATTAAAACATTTTAATTTTCTACATTTTACACAAGTATTCCACATTCCAAACTAAAAGACAAATTGGTATTGCTTTGTTTCATAAAAAAGAATGACCAACGTAGATACAAGTATCTTGTATTAGGCAGGGGTAATTCCTACTTTGTAAAGAGTCACTGTGATTCAAACCAAAAATTCTCTGAAACTGACATTATTTAGATGCTTGAATTCTTGATTGACAACATATTAGTAATATCCTTTAACTTTACTTTCCGCTATATATATGATGTTCTCTCACTAAATATTTTAAAATTTGGTGACCATGCTGAACGTATCTATCTTATCGAACTAGAGTTAAAGGATACAACATATACAGTTAAGTCGGATTCAAATCTTTACTTACATCTAGAAATTGACAACGAGGGTGGGGTGAAAACAAACTTTACGACAAAAGAGATGATTTCAGATTTCCAATGGTGAATTTTTCATTTTAGGAAGCAACATTCCAGCAGCACTATGTATGGTTTACATGTGATCACCCCTAGTGTTTGAGGGGTTTCGTGTTGCTTATTCTTTAGTTTTCTATGTTGTGTTACTATTGTTTGTTTGTTCGTCTTTTCATTTTTTAGCTATGGCGTTGTCAGTTCATTTTCGATTTATGATTTTGACTGTCCCTCTGGTATCTTTCATTCCTCTTTTAGAACACTCCCTTCATTTTAAAAATACTTTAGGTTTAGAATTAGTTTCATCAGAGAGACTCGAATTAAAAAATGTTTGAACCCTATATAAAGACGAAGTTGAAGACCATTGCAAACTAAAATTCCAAAACTATGTCATATATAAAAAAAGAAGATGAGGTATGATTACCAATTACAGCTCTCCACAAGAGACCAAGTGACACAGAAATTAACAACTACAGGTCACCTGGTTAGAAAAGCTAAGACAACCGTTGTACTTAAACAGATGAAGATATGAGTTGTTGTGTCAGCAGACGTTTTTTTTCGTTCCTTCTTTCCTATTGATTTGCACAAGAAATGTGTTCTTTTTATGTGACGTCATCAGGCATGGTCGCCTGTTTCATGACGTCACAATATGAGATTCAGAGGAAATAAGAAAACTTGACGTAATAATCAAATGTTGACCAATGCATTACTGATATCAAATGAACCACACAGTCATTGATTTAACAAAAATAATCAACATGTTGGGAAAAGTATAAATCGGTTAAGAATTAGAGAAACTTTAATATATAATACATTTGTACTAGCGGTGATTCCTTTATCCGATGATTTATCCCAATATCGATGAACCAGTTGGTCTATAAAAAATAATATATAGAAACATTAAACGGTGAAACATTAAACATGTTAAAAGTAATTGAAGGTCTGTTCAATTCCATGTTTCTATGATTTAATATAGATTTAAATTGGTGAAACCATATAGTACATTATGCATGTTATGATACATCTACAAAATAAACACAAAATAAAAACTTGTGTCTAGATCATCAATAAACATAGATGAAAAACTGTCAATATAGGTACAATTTGAGTACCGTCACGTCAAATAATTTGTATTCACAACACGCACGATACACGATGACGCAAGGAAAAACGGTCCGTTTGAATTGTAGAAGGTCTGTTTATATACCTGTGTTGACACACGTAATATGCGTCCGATTCACAATCCTCAGCCTTCCAGTTGTTATGGTTGTCCTTATCGATATACAGGCAGTTTTTGTCCTTGGCATTGTCACCTATAGATAGGCCCAGCATGTGTAAATCAATGGCTTGTAAGTTAGAGTTCCACAACCAGTCTCCTTCCGTGATAATATCTGAACCATCAATCCAAAACTTGTCTCCATGGGCATCTGTAGATTGAGCACAATTATTACACTTATTATATTATAATTTAATTTTTGATGTAACGCGTCTTCTGATTGGCCGACGTTATTTTGAAAAAAAAATGTTGATGACATCACGGTCACATGATTAAATTATGTCTATGGGCTGAAAACAAAATAACGTCAGTCAATCAGAAGATACGCTACATCCAAAATTCAATTATTATTCAATATAAAACAGAGACGGATTTATGGGGTCGCTACATTTCAGAATCTAAAGCATCATGGGGAATTTCATTGTTCGTACCCCAAAGTGAAAATAACGTTACATCATTGGTTGAATTTCCATTGTTTATAACGTTTTAAACCAATCAAAACGCTTTGGTGTACGCTTTAGAAAATATTACCCAGGATGCATTAGATTCTGAAACGGCGAATTATTACAGTTATTATATTATAATCTTTATCGCAAAATTATACCCATAAGGGTCAAGCAATACAAACTAACAAGTATACGATTAAATACAATGTTATACAATACAATATTATATTATGATAGAGTATATTTTAAAATTTGAGTTATAATTTATGTGAAATTCACAATCATAAGCTTGTCTGACATGGGTATGACTTCCTCATTCCTAGATACTCCAATATGACAAAGTTCAGGGGTGGGGTTTAGAATGTGTTTATTAAATGCATCAATATGTTGAAATAATGGTACATATAAACAAGAATGTGTTCCTATCTGCACTATAATTTTGCATGTTCTGTGGACCGCGAAAATGGGATAAAATCTCTAATTTGGCATTAAAATTAGAAAGATCATATCATAGGAACATATTTACTAAGTTTAAAGTTGATAGGACTTCAGCTTCATCAAAAACTACCTCGACCAAAAAACTTAAATCTGAAGCGGGACAGACGAATAGACGAATGGACGGACAAACAGACGAACGAAAGAACGAACGGAGGGACACACAGACCAGAAAACATAATGCCCATTAATGGCACATTAAGAGAAGATGTGGTATGATTGCCAATGGGACACCTCTCCACAAGAGACATAGTCTTTTAGATAAGCCAAAAAAATATAACAAACTTCGTACAGTGATCGTTTCCGTTCCGGAACTACTTTCCTCTACTCCATCATTAGTGTAGGGTAGTGTACGGTTAAAACAATTCTCCAATAGATGACTTACGTGTCAATAAACCACTAAGCACAGCTGTTAAAATCTGTCTGTCGGGTATTATAGCTAGTTCTCCGTGGAATGATTGACACACAGACTGTAATAAATGAATAAAAGTAAGATTTGTCTATCGGGTATAACAGCAAGTTCTCCGTGGAATGATTGACAGACAGACTGTAATAAATGAATAAAAGTAAGATTTGTATGTCGGGTATAACATCATCGTACTATCTTATTCAGAAACTTTCATTTTGGGTGATTTTTTTTTTACAGCACTGAAACAGTATCTGAAAAGACTATTTTTAATTTGTTCTACCACCCACACTTTCCAAGCTCGCCATATAATTCAAGATAAACTTACACTGGCATCCGTCCATTTTGCCTTTTCATGACTAACAAACCAACATGATCCTTCCAACTCAGTCCAATCTCTAGGACACGCAGCGTCTACGCTGGCTGCAGCTGTAATAAAAATATTACAATTATTTATGCTTTTCATGTCTACAGAATAAACATGACTAACAAACCAACATGATCCTTCCAATTCAATCCAATCTCTAGAACACGCAGCGTCTACGCTGGCTGCAGCTGTAATAGAAATATTACAATTATTTATGCTTTTCATGTCTAACGAACAAACATGACTAACAAACCAACATGACCCTTCCAATTCAATCCAATCTCTAGAACACGCAGCGTCTACGCTGGCTGAAGCTGTAATAGAAATATAACATTTTTTTTACTTTTCATGTCTAACGAACAAACATGACTAACGAACCAACATGATACTTCCAACTCAATCCAATCTCTATGGCACTCATCGTCTACGCTGGTTGCAGCTGTAATAAAAACATAACTATTAACCTGTCCATTTTGTCTTCTCATGACTTATGAACCAACATGATCCCCGGATTCATTATCTAGGACATGCAGCGTCTACGCTGGCTGTCGCTGTAATAAAAACATTACAATTAATCAGTCATTTTTAAAAAGAAATATACGTTTTCATGCAGGCCACTTGTAAACGTTGGAGGGAAATATCTACGCAAGTTCTGGTTAATACTTTATTTGTGTTCCGTCCAAACTGTTGACACTGGGTGTCTTGAAGTGGCAACAACATGTGCACATTGGTTTCATGCTGAATATCTGTATTCGAAATTAAGGGAGCGACCATTTTGTTCTGATGTAATCTCTGTCCTGTATTTTCATTTTTCCAACGTAGTCGGTATAGTTTCGGTTTGTGCCCTTTGAACTTAAGGACGCTTAACTATGGCAACAGAATACGCATGCTCAAATATCCTTTTTGTGATTGAACAAAATGCTGTCATGGTGGGTGATGTGGTTGTGTTTTAAAAAACGTCTCGAAAATTATATCGTGTTGGAAAGCAAGTGAAAAACTATAAGTATTTGACCTAGACCTTACAAAAATTTATATTTTTATAAAAATAATTGTTTTTCCAATAGCTCTTTGCATCCATGACAGCTGTTTATTCGGAACAATTATATAATTTTTAATGTAAACTTTATTGTACGAACGTACATGACTTTTAGAACGCACCTACGCATGTGAGATTTCCGCGGGGTTTCAGTGATAATACTTATACTACCAATAGTTTATAGCTTTGTTAAACATGAATTAAGTTTAATGTAAACAGTAAATGTAGTAAATGTTTATTTGTTTCTTGTTATTTGTACTTGATTTTTTGACAAATATTTTTTTAGGTGTCATCATAATATTCTTATATATTATTGCCTTAATATAACTAGACTTAGTAAAAAATTTCTTGTAGTTACATTCAGACGGAGATTTTATTAAAGAGGTCCTGCATCATTTAGTCATTGTGCTTCTGAAGGTTATCGAAACGATAGTTTTAAACATATACTCAAATTTAAATACGTCGGTTATCTTTTTTAAAGATAGTTCTTGTTTACTCTAATTGTATGGTAGCTCCCTAAGACGACGAACAATAGTTAAAGTGCTGTTCATTTGCTGTGGGTTTTGTCCAGTGTGTTTTCGATATAATGTGTCATGAATGAAAACATGATTAATTTTATGCATCTTTGATTTTTACATATACAACAAAATAAGAGTTGATATGAATTTTTCTAACGCCTTGTTTCGTAGCAATGATGACTTCTCTTAGCTGACTTGGTAAATAAAATAAATTAATTTCTATACTGCTCATTCGTCACAAATCGGCCGATTCCGTAGAGTAGCGGATTCACCCGAGAGCAGCCGATTGATATACACTCTATCATCTGGCTGTACGTAAACATTGCGTTCGTATAGATGTTCGCAGCCATGTCCAGTCCAGTGGCGGATCCAGAGGGGGGTCCGGGGGTGTGCACCCCCCTTTATTTTGGCCGATCAATGCATTTGAATCGGGACATATGTTTTGCACCCCCCTTTGCCCTGGGCTAGCACCCCCCCCCCCCCTTTCGAAAATTCCTGCATCCGCCACTGCAGTCGGAACAGAAAAGTTAAATCTAATGGAAGGTGTAGGTTGGGTGCAAAGTAGTTGGAACCTCCCACCCTTTAACCCGGTTGAACTGTCAGAAGTTATTTAATTCTTAACTGTTGATGTGCACTTGTCCTGAATATTCATGGATGTTAAGCAAGTAACAATCTAAATTCAGGGGCTTATCGTTCGTAGATAGATGTTTTTGTGTTCTGTTAAATTGTCCCTTTTAAAATTGTTATGCGATGATGACTGATGTACCTATATTTTGACTATTTTATTAATTGTGACTGTTTATTTAACGCATCATGTCAATATAACGGAATTGGATGAGACTGTTATTAAAGAAAGAGGGTTAGCGCTATAGAACCAGGTTTAATCCACCATTTTTTACATTTGAAAATGCCTGTACCCAGTCAGGAATATGACAGTTCTTGTTTATTCGTTTTTGATGCGTTTTGTTATTTGATTTTGCCATTTGATTATGGACTTTCCGTATTGATTGTCCTCTGAGTTCAGTTTTTAGGGGATTTTACTTTTTGCATGATACATATATTCTCGGTAACAATAATTGAAAATATTGCCATGAAATTAATTATGAAAATGACACATAGGAAATTTTTCACATTAAAACTTTCTTTTTTGTTTTATAAATAGATACATTAAAAAGTAGTTTACATCAAATACAGACAAGTAAAATTACGTCAAAACCCAAGTCAATACCCAATCTAAATTACTAACGAAAGCCGTATGACTTACTTCCAATTGGGTAAAAAAAAAGTCGCAATCTTGAGGATATAAAAATATAGCTATAAGAACTCAGGAATGTGGTATGATTTTATAAACAGATATATCATGTTAATTTCGCGAGCCGTAAGGCGAGGGAAATTCATTCTCAAGACTGGTATTTTTCGCAAATACCCCTCAAGAACATGCTATAGCTGTTTAATTACACCGAATGCTAATGTACTAAAACGAATTGATGATCGTGACGTTACAAGCGTCCAGTCGGATAGAGTACTTTTGGCAAATACCACGGCAGAGAGGGTAAAAAAGGCATATCCTTTTTGCCATTACCCCGTCGGCGTTAAAAAAATGAACGATATTCATTTGATAACAGTAAATTGGTCACAAATATACTGGCTATCAACCAATCAAACCCCAGGATTCTTACATAAGGTGTACTTATACTTATAATCATCATGAGAAAATAAGAGTTGACCATGATATTGACTAGAACCTTCAACATTCAAAAAAACATGTAACCATTAAAGTTGTTGACAATTGATAAATTTCTTTATGAAATGAAATGAAAAGAAATACCGGCGAGTACCTGGTAAAAACAACATAAGAACAAACAAACATACCTACGACTAATACCGGCGAGTAAATGGTAGAAACAACATAGAAACAAACATACATACCTATGACTAAAACAATAGCAAGTAATAACTGCATATCGAAAGTTGTGTGACAAACTGACTGGTAGCACGTTTGTCCCTAGTTTATAAGGTCGCCTGGATAAGGATAAGGAGACTAAAGAATGTATAGGTATAACCAGAAGTCCATTAAAGAGGGTCAGGATGGGGTTAAAACAGAATAGAAATAATAAAATAATTAGATGAAAGGGAAAAATAAGTCACAATATTTTTACGAAATAATAATTTTTATGCATATTATCTGATATTTTAACATTTGTCACGACCACGTGCACAATCCCCGGGGTTTATTTTTCACCGAATGTAAATTATCTCAATATTTAATAATGTCAAGAGGAATCATTGATTGATTGTTTATTAACGCAAATTTCGGCACTCCTGTGCTATGTCTTAATTGACAGAGAGGTTATTTTTTGTGAAGGAAGCCGAAATGCTCGGATTGAACCAACGACCTTCGGTATAAAAATTGATAATCCTCGTTCAAGGGGTTGACAGGCTAGTGATTACTTAGATAGGTCCATTCGAGAGGTCTAAAATCTAAACTGATCACGTGATCTAACTCTAATGAGGGTTATTCATGATACTTCAGATTTTGGTTTTAATTTGGTAGTTTTTGGCTTTTTCCACATTCTTGGAAAAAATATATTTTAGTCACTTTTACAATTAAATCTGACGAAAGATAAAGTTATTTCATGTTATACTTTACATTAAAATTGTACGTATTTTGACAAAACCAATCGATAATTTTTAAAGCATTTTATTAAATTTTGAATATCCTTGAAAATAACGGTGGTTGTGATTTTATTTCGTTGTTCAGTTTATTTTATTGTTCAGTTTATTTTGTTGTTCAGTTTATTTTGTTGTTCAGTTTATTTTGTTGTTCAGTTTATGTTTACTTTCAGAGCTAACCGTTACAAAGACAATAATGCAATATTATTCAACCAAAATCGTGATAAAATGTGTATCTAGTCTTACATAAAACTATAGCTGTCCAAATCAAGGGTGTAGAAAGGTTAACAGGAAAGATAATACAGGGCTAAATGCACAGGCACTTGTCTCAGAATTTTTTTTCCCTATATACCTTATTATAACACAAGGTACTTAACTTGCATTTTAGAAAAATGTTAGGTGGTGACGAAGTTCCGTTATATGCCGCTTTATAGGCTGTCAACCACTCTAAAGCTTGTTATATCGTAAATCTAAATTGATTTATCTATACAATGGTGTATAACATGCCTACATTTGTTGTCCGAATCATCCGTAGCAATCCTAACAAAGCATGTCAATCGTAATAATTTTGCAATCGGCTGAAGAATTGGCAATAAACGCGTCATGCTCCTTGTATATCTTGGTTTCCGATTGGTCAATTCTATGGGAAAGTCTAAATGATTCTCGGAGTTATCTGATCTTGTTTCATTTCATACGTAAAGTCAAGAGAGAGTCTGAAAGGCATTGACGTCATGGGAAATTTTGTAACTTATTAGACATACCACAAACAACACTTGTTAGATTTTTTTTCACGGTATATCATACAATTTTACTAACTGTATGATAAGTTCTATTCATACGAAAACTAAGTTTTTTTTAAAACGATGTTTATAATAAATCATTTACTGCGGCCGTTTATTGCCAATTCTTCAGCCGATTGCAAAATTATTACGATTGACATGCTTTGGTAGGATTGCTACGGATGATTCGGACAACAAATGTAGGCATGTTATACACCATTGTATAGATAAATCAATTTAGATTTACGATATAACAAGCTTTAGAGGGGTTGACAGCCTATAAAGCGGCATATAACGGAACTTCGTCACCACCTAACATTTTTCTAAAATGCAAGTTAAGTACCTTGTGTTATAATAAGGTATATAGGATTTTTTTTTATTGAGACAAGTGCCTGTGGCTAAATGTTCCAAAATTACCAACCAAAAAAAAAGAATAGAGAAAAATAGGGTAAAAAAAAAGAATAGGGATGTGGGGTAGTGGGGTTTTAGAATATAAAGACTAGAGAAAAATGACCAAATCAATTATTGAAAACAGAAATGAAGGACCTCCATCAAGAACCTCATATCCCAAGGTCACTTCACGTATGTACAAATATTTCTGTTCCGATATTTTGACTTATGTGATCGACATTTATAATGATCTACTTCGAACAACCTTGCCAGTGAGAGGCACGAATACTTGTTTCATTTGTTTTATGTTGAACTAACTTTTAACGCAGGTGTCATCATTATCTTTGGAAATTGTCTGTACCAAGTCAGAAACATGACAGTTGTTTTCCATTCGTTCTAATTGTTGATAACGTCTTTGAATTGACTTTGGAGTTCGGTATTATTGTTTTTTTTTTATTTCACATTCCATTGTGAAATACGGATTTGTCTTCGTTTTTTTTTTTAAATTAAAACAGGGCATACACAGATATTGAGGGTATTAACACCTTCTAAAGTCCAATTTTTTTCTCAAGCTACTATCGTTTCTCAGTACTGATACATGCCTGGGTATCATTTTATTTCTGTGTTAGAGTTCCTGGTGGAGGTAAAACCAGAAATGTGCTTCGGACACAGCAAGGGAGGATCCAGCCATTTGAAAAAAGAGGGTCCCAACCCAGGGCAAAATGGGGAGTCTAACTATATATGTCCCCATTCAAATGCATTGATCGTCCAAAAAAGGGGTTCGAACCCCCTGGATCCTCCACTGCATAGAAACGGTAAGTGCTTTACGGAGCCTTTATGGTGTCATTCAAAATAAGTGTTTTTGTTTTTGGGCTCTAATTTAAACTGGTTCACGCCATATAACAAAGACGCATAACATTAAAGCTCGTGCGCACGGCTTTTAATCTCTTGGTCACGATTTTGAAACGTTTGCAAACGTCTTAACGTATTGTGCACACAATCTATACACTTCTTTCAAATCGGACTATTACTTTCGAAATAGTGCACACGACATTCAAAACCTCGAGTGCACAACTTGAGAGCGTTGATAAAATGTACTAAACGTTTGATGAAGAATTTGACTTGTTAATTGTATCATTTATCGAAAGAATCATGATTATGTCGTCTGACACACAAACCCTTTAAACCTCTTACATGTACTTTACTAATACAATGTTTGTTTATTTAATGCTAATCTGAGTAAATAAAATTGAAAATGGAAATGTGGAATGTGTCAAAGAGACATCAACCCGACCATAGAACAGACAACAGCACAAGGTCGTCAATAGGTCTGCAATGCAGCGAGAAATTCGGACCCGGAGGCGTTCTTTAGCTGGCCCTTAAAAAAATATTCTATTTCAGTGATAATGAACGCCATACTAAACTCCAAATTATACACAAAAACTAAAATTAAAAATGATTTAAGACTAAATGCATGAATCTTATTTAAAATACAGATCATGTGTCTAACTTCACTGTGTAAAGTTATTGGTTCCATTCAAAAAATGTCTGATAATTTCAACTAAAAACATTATATTTCAAAAAAATATTACCGAGTTACTTCATGACCGACTTTCATAAAACTTATACCAAATTTGTATTTTATTTTATAAATGATATTATCAGTACTTCCCTTCATATACAGTGGCGAATCCAGGGGGGCCGGGGCCGATCAATGCATTTGAATGGGAGCATATGGTAGCAATACACAGTTAGAAGTTTAGTTTCGCATTATGGCCCCTGTGAATTTTTTTAATATGAAAGTTTTTGTACAATAAAATTGATTTTTAGATAATTGAAGAATAATATAGCCTTCTTAGTGGGTTTATATGACCATTTAGATTGATTTTAACATGTTTTATAGGCCATTTCTATGATTGACAGTCCGTATTTTCCTATCCGTACCGTTCATAGGTCCATAATTTATTGTAGTGTTTATCAACAAAGATTTTGCGCTCGATCTTTTCAATTCAATTTTATGGAAAAACGAGCAGGAAAGCATATGATTTTTTTTGGACCACTTGATAGATCTAAACCTATGGATTCAGGAAAGGTATCACTGTAGTTCATTGAAATTTTCCTTTAGACCAAATTTTGGAGACTTTTGTGACATGCTCACCCCCCTTTTTTGCTATATTTTGTATCTAAGAATTGCAGTTTGTTGCCATGGTTACACCCAAAAGGGATTATATTTCACCCTTATGACCATTAAAAATCAAATCTATGGAAGATTTTCTTTCTACAAGTATATACATGCATAACACACATATAAAGCCTTCTTTGTTAGACAGGAGGGGAAAGAGGGTGTTTAAAAATTATGAGTGTCAATTTTAATTTTTTTTCCTAACTGTGTATTGCTACCTATAGTTTGATACCCCCTTTTTACTCTGGGTTGGGAACAACGGGTAAAATGAATAATATAGAATTTTTGTAGTCTTAGTGATTATTAATCATAGAAAAAACTTACTTTATATGTACGCGGATATTTAATCTGTCCATGTCCGTATGTATACACAATATAATCAATCTATATATAGTTTTCCAACGAGGAAGTAAATTGAAGTAACAAGGTAATCATTTATTTTTTTACAATTTCTTTAAAATATTTATGTTCTGGACAAAGACTAGCAAAGGTAGGGCATTATGAGGTTGTACCATTTCATTATTAATTTTAACCTTAGAAGAAGATATCGGATTATATTAAAAGTCCGATCAGCAATGTCAGCAATCACTTTCGTATTGTCTAAAACAAGATTCATTTTGTGACGGACTGATTTAAGTAGTACCACAAAAAATGCTTACCGCAATAGTCTTTCAAAATAGATATACATACACTAACTGGAAGAGACCGGTCATTTTAGTCCTCTGAAATCATACAAATATGTGTGATATGACGTATAGTATTGATGTTACTGTTTTGTACTTCCTAAACTTGTTATTGAAACATTTTGTTTTTAATTTGGAGACCCATATCGATCCTAGTCTTATACGCTTTCTAGCATGCTCTGTCTCATTCCAAAGTCTGCCCGCGAAATTTGAAAACTTTGTTTCAACACTTGCCAATTTTTTCCATGATTTCACGGGCATCTTCCAGTAGATGTACTCGTAGACGTTGTGATCAAAATATTTCTGCGCAATGGCGGTTCAACAATAACGTGATTGTTTCAGTTGTGTACAAACAATCAAAAACACATTATATCGTTTCAAATTGTGAAAACTATGACATAAATTTTACAAAATTGATCCAGAATGCTAATTATTTTTTAGCTATAAGGTTAATATAAACATCTATAAATTATGATTACTCTCATCCAACATCTGACAGCACATTTTTTTTTATTTTGCACAATACGCATGGTCTTACAAATAGTTAATACAATAGTATACAATTACTGTCTTTTGGTGAGGTAAATGTGTGGTTTATTGACTTTTGAAAAACTGATATTCACTGAGGCCAACTTTTGAAAAACTGATATTCACTGAGGCCAACGGCCGAAGTGAATATCAGTTTTTCAAAAGTCAATAAAACCACATATTTACCGAAACAAAAGACAGTAAATGTTTTATTCCATATTCCGAAAGAAATTAATGTTATTGAAAATATTTACCAAAACCAATTGTTCCTCAAACGTTTTTTACCAAAATTATACACGTAAAAGCACACGACGTTTTGCGCGGTGAATATCCTTTTTCCGCAGGTGAATATTATACAATTTCTGTCTTTTGAAGAGGTAAATGTGTGGTTTTATTCCATATTCCGAGAGCAGAAAACGCGTGACGTTAAGCGCGGTGGATAGCACTTTCACAAGTGAATATGCTTTTTTTATTCAAAATCTAATTCATATAGAGAAACCTACTAAAATGATACCAATATGGAATAATCTATTTTATTTTTTAGTTTTTCTGCAGTTGAGTCAATATGGAAGAAGGTAAAATCAGAATGATCTATTAGTATAATACTTATTAGTATAAAATAAGGAGATGTGGTAGAATTGCCATTTACCCAACTCCCCACACACCTCAAAGCCTTCAAAAATTAGCAAAACTCATAATTTATGTTCCTAGACATGGATAAAAAGAAATACAATTTTAGATAAAAAAAAAAATGCATCTATATTTAATTTCACAATTATAGTAACAAATGGCTTCAACCGTGAATACTGACGATAGTTTAAATGTTTTGATATTTCAACCAATGTTTCAACTATCAAAAGTACAGAAAAACACTAATGTAAACTGGGGGAGATTATATTTGCATGATGAGATAATGGGTGCAATATTAATACGATTGTGTGTAAAAGGCTCAGTGGAAGACAAAGAAAGACGAATATTGAAATAATTAAGATTGAATATAGAATCATAGATTACTTATTGAGACTGGTAGATGGTAAACTGTTACAAGAGAAAATAGAAAATGCTTACCTTTAAATAAAGGCAACAGAAGTATACCACTGTTCGAAACTCATAAATCAATAGAGAAAAAGCAAATCCGGGTTACGAACTAACACTAACACTAAAAGGAGAACAACGACACCACAGAAACACAACATTAAAATGTAACTCACATAGAAACAAACTATAATTTAACAATTGCCATTTTCCTGACTTGGTATAGGACATTTTAAGAAAAAATGGTGGATGGTACCTTGTTTTGTGGCATGCCAAACCTCCCGCTTTTATGGCAACGTTAAATATAACATTAAAATGACAACATTACATGACAGGACTACAATACAAATAAATGGAAGAACATATAGGACAGAGAATCACACGAATAATAGCTAACGAAAGGTACCAGGTTTGAAATTTAATACGCCAGACGTGTGTTTTGTCCACACAAGACTAACCAGTGACGGTCAGATAAAAAAAATGCGAAAGCTAAAACGAGTACAAAGTTGAAGAACACTGAGGACGAAAAGTTCCGATTACGGCTAGGGTTTTCTGCCTGGGTTAACAATATCCTTTTTTTTAATAATTTATACGAACAGTAAATTTTATGAAAAGACTATATAATAAATATACATGATAAAACCAAAGTCGCTACTAACTACAGAATAACAACGGAAACTTCACACAAAACAACCTAATTCAGCACATAAAAATACACAGCCGAGTTAGCCAAAGCCTCAACGCAGAAAGTGACGTCAAATTTGGAATTCTAAAAAATATTTCCGAAAAATAAGATAGAATTAGGATTGATTCAAAGATTAGATTTGTAATACTGATATTACATTTATTGATAACAATGAAAACTACAATTATACTTATTAATATCAAATTGTGGTAGAAGTTAGATAATAAACTCAAGCGATATCGGAGATGAATTTCACTACATTTTTTTATCCTCTTTTTTTAATGATGGTCGTAAACAGTTATTGAAAAAAAAAGATATACAAATCAACCAAATTCGTTAAAATTTAATGAATTGATAAGCAGTAAAAATCTGTCTGATCTTAACAGCTTAGTCAATATGCAAGTAGGCTCTCCTGGGTAGCTCATGTACTTGATATCATTTAGTTTAATATATATACTGTAACTTATGATATTTGCATCTCTCTTGCTTTCGTATAACTTTTGTATATCTGTACATATTCATTATGTAATATTATTCATTGTGTGCATCTCTAAATCAATGTAATTTGGTTTGATAAGAAATAAAGAATTGATCTAGGAATATTCGTTTTGAGTATTTAGCTATACTATTTACATAAATACAATTACTAAATAAGTAATATAATATTGTTCATTACAATTATTGATATGAGCGTCACTGATGAGTCTTGTGTAGACGAAACGCGCGTCTGGCGTACTAAATTATAATCCTGGTTGCACAAATTAAGAAGGCTATAAAATGCCCAGTCATGAAAAAAGCAAAACAACTAAAACGAAAAAAGTAATGCAATGATTAATGACGAAAAAATTAAATCAATTGAAAGTTAAAACAAATGTGACGGACAGCACACAAAATTAGGTCCTCGTTGCCTGTGATAGTCTGAACCTATGACTTTCAAATGATTTATTAAGCCCTGGGAATTCGATCTCAATAGATTATATTAACCAATTGCGGACCATCAAAATATTGAAGTAATACCTTTGTTTACAAGAATCTGAAAACACTCCGTTGTATTTGTGTTTTGAAAAGATTTTTGAGATCCTCTGTTTTCACTTGTTTGATGATTGAAAGCGTTTAATATTTGTCAGTTTTAAAGGACTTATACCTTCAAAATTAAGTAAACTGAAATTGCATTTGCTGATTAATTACCCAAAGAGAATGAACCAAATTAGGTCATAAGTTATCTTTAAAAGCAAAGTACGGAAGCCGAACCAGTATTGAAATCAGATGGTAGTATAATAAACTTTTAAAGACCATGTCATCTGTCTTTTTCTTATTTTAGAGACTCCTGAATTGGTTCTTGATTTTATATCAAGCAAACTGGGAACCAGTGATATAAAATTTCTCGGAATCCATCTTGGTCTCGATAGCAACGACCTTGACACCATTTCCTGTGACTACAAAAATACCCATGAAATTAAATTTCAGACCTTATGGAAATGGTATAGTAAAACTGACTCTTCAAGTTATCTCAGAAGTTTAACATCCGCTTTAATTACAATTGAAAATAGACTTGCAGCAGACGAACTCAATGCTCTTGATGTAAAACAGCTTTATTTTAAAGGAGAGATACCGATTCCTGAAAAGCGTATTTCTGACAAGGATCTAGATTTTCTGTCTGCTCATGTTGTTACAGATTATCAAAGAATTGCAAGATTTTTAGGAATGCGACAGGACAAATTACACACATATCATGAGAAACGAATAAAAGACCAAGCGATGCGATGCTTGAAAGACTGTAATAAGCTGAATGCAATTTCGAGACAGAGTATGTGTAATGCACTGAACTACGCTGAGCGCCAGAATATTGTGCACCAACTAGTGAAGTCGTGGAACACCAATTAATGTTGAGGTTCTTTTATATCTTTGACCTTAAAACAATAGCTTTTAAGCGAAAAGTGGACAAATTTTAATAGCATTATGATTTAAATATTACCATTAATGTCCTGATAGATACTTGGTTTATATGATGACTCTTTCAATGTATGTTGCATTGTCTTTTTTTTGTAACACTTGATGAAGTGTGTCTGTTGTTTCGCTGTTTTGCACTATATATGATGTGTTTCCCTTGGTTTTAATGTGTAACCCGAATATTTTTTCTCTCCATCGATTTATGATGTTTGAACAGCGGTATACTATTGTTGCCTTTATCCGAAGCTAAGACAAGTTCACATATGTGGTTTAAGTTTTGGGGTACGAAGTTTAATTAGCATATCCCGAGAAACCTTTCGGGTTTCGGACCTCGAGGAAAAAATACCTTTTTTTAACACAATCAGCTCTTTGGAAATTTAATAATAATTGAATACATATACAATCTCCATAGTTTTACACATTTATTCTATGGTCCTCTACTTGGTATATCACCACAAATTGTTAAAAAAACGGAAAGTTCCTAATCAAATGGCAAAATCAAATGATCAAACAAATCAAACGAATGGACAACAACTATCCTATAATGTAGAAAATAGTGGATTGAACCTGGTTTTATAGTGCTAAATCTCTCACTTGTATTAAAGTTGCATCAAGTTCAATAATATTTAAGCTCGTCCACTTGTTAAAAAAACTTTGGTCCCATTTTCAATCATATAATCTACTTAATTTGATAATACTGATATTTCGGTTCACCGATATTTCTAGCTTGTCTTATCTCTTCAAACTTTGTAGATGTTATAGATTTTCATACATAGTGTCCTCGGTTATCACTGAAAGGCATTTTGTCAGAAGAATTATTGTTAGAGTAATGATATGACACATTTCTAGTCTGATCGCACAATATAGATATAGGAAGATGTGGTGTTAGTGCCAATGAGACAACTCTCCATCCAAATAACACTTTAAAAAGTAAACCATTTTAGGTTAAAGTACGGCCTTCAGCACTTTTTGCGTTACTTATGATAATTTAAATGTTAATAAAACCTGTGTGGTAAAAAGTAAAACTTCAGATATGTATGAGTGTATGGAGAAGGAAATATGATCAATAAGTCATTGGATAGAAGTTTTATTAAAAGTCATATTAAGAAGATGGTGTATAATTTCCAATGAGAAAGCTCTCCACACGAGACATATAGTATGTTAATTATCTATAAACATTCTTTTGTTTTGATAACTTCGTTGTGCCTTGTAAAAGCTCATAGATATAGTAAAATGTGGTATGAGTGCCAATGAGACAACTCTCTAACAGAATAACTATTTATAAAAGTAAACTTTTATAGGTCATGGTACGGCCTGCAACACGGAGCCTTGGCCCACAACGAGCAGCAAGCTATATAGATTACATAGTATAGCATAAAACTCACACACCAATATCAAATAATTACACACAGATCCAGGCAAAACATAAGTAATTCGGAATTTAGCAGTTTATAAAACAAGATCAAGTATAATCCTCACCTAAATTATATCAACATTAAAGACATGATGAGAGGAAAGAACAGAATAAACTTAAAGACAAAATATTAAGTGGTTTGATTTGTTATAAAAGTGATCTGAATTGTCTTAAAATAGTGGTCTAAGTTGTCTTTTAATTGGCCCGAATTGTCTTTAAATATGTTCAAATTGTTTTAATTCTATTGATAAAACATGTCAACCCGGGACGTATGCTGTCACTAATGGAAGCTGTTCAAAAAGACTTCTTTCAAACTTTGTTTGCCCTTTACTTATACATGAATAAAATGCAAGGAAGAATTTATACCGGGTATATATTTGAAACATTGAAACATTACAGAATTTTAAAGGGATTTGAATGTGAAAAGCAACAAAACAAGAATAAAAATGATTCGGGCAATTATGTTAACATAATCAGTATTTCTTGTTGACCAGTTAACCTTTGTTTGCTGTTAACAGTTGAGATTGTATTGAGAAATAAATTCATCCTTTAAAGTTTCCATGAGAAAATAATGTCTTTAATGAATTTGATACAGAACTGAAACACGATTTCATTAGTTGATTGTTGGGATACTTAACGTCTATCGTCTGTTGATTGCGGTATACTTAACGTCTATTGTTTGTTTAGTGCTGGATACTTAACGTCTATGATTGGTTCATTGCTGGATACTTAAAACGTCTATGATTAATTCATTGCTGGATACTTAACGTCTATGATTAATTCATTGCTGGATACTTAACGTCTATGATTAATTCATTGTTGGATACTTAACGTCTATGATTAGTTGATTGTTGAATACTTAACGTCTATGATTGGTTGATTGTTGAATACTTAACGTCTATGATTGGTTGATTGTTGAATACTTAACGTCTATGATTGGTTGATTGTTGAATACTTAACGTCTATGATTGGTTGATTGTTGAATACTTAACGTCTATGATAGGTTGATTGTTGAATACTTAACGTCTATAATAAGGTGATTGCTAAGTATTTAACGTCTATGATTGCATTTGCCCACTGTTTCCCTTAAGAAAAATTAATCCCCAAAACAGATAAACAAGGAAGTGATAACCATCGTCATCCATAAAACATTACAAATTTTAGAATGTGACGCTTCATTTATATTATACAATATAAAAGCGGGTCTGCGTGTTGTTCGGATTGTGGTGATAATCAAGTCTGTTGTTGTTGCCTCAGTAGTTACATGTGTTGTTTCTTTTGTCGCAGCAAAAGATACAAATGGTGGTTCTGTTCTTGTATTCTGAGATGCTGTTGAATTTTCTGGGCTAGTTACTTTCATCGTTGCTACTATTTCCTGTGATTTGCTTGGTTTTCTAGTTGGAGCTTTCGTAGTTTGTGATATCGTTGTGGGCGCTATCGTAGAGATCTTTATCGTTGTCGGCGCTTTGGTAAAACTAGTATTAGATGCAGCATCTTTTATAGCTTTTAATAAAGGGAATTTTCCCTGTCCACAATGTTCACCAGAGAAATCATCGAGATCATATGTCCAAAACATTATACCTCCTAATCCCATTACTTTGGCGTATTTAACCTAGAAAATAAATTAAAAAGTTTCTTATGTGATCATAATTTCAAATGATACTAAAGACACCTTCATTTTCTGTTTCTGGTCTATTTAAGTAAAGTCAGGTAATGTTTATGATCACGCCAAACATCTTAAGGCAGTTTCACAATAGATCATCAAACACTTCGAGATTTTCTTTACCTTTGTATAGTGTTGTCTTCTTTATAAAGGTGTATGTTTGTTGCCCTTTGTATTTGTGCGGCTTTGTTAACGAATGTGTGGGGTTGTATTGCACTTTCATTAATGTTTGAACCAAAAAACTCATATATTTGATTTTTTTTATATATCTCGTAGTTAGTGTCCCTTTAAAACTGTTTATGTTATGATTTTTTCTGATGCATCTAACAGTAAAACTTGTGGTGTGGTGTCCATTATGGAGACACATGTAACTCCTAGGATTATGAACAACAATAGTATCGCTAATTCGTATGCTCAATTTTTTCTCAATTTGTTTCATTAATATCTACTCTAGTTTTCCTTTTGCAGTTTTTTGTGTTTACTTTACGATACAAGGAATGATCGCACGTTGTTTCAAATATAAATTTTATTCGTACAAGGCCCAGAATTAGGTTGCGAGGCTTTGTCACGCATTTATGAGTTTTGAACAGCGGTATACTACTGTTGCCTTTATTTATATCTGACTTGAGCACAGAACAAATACAATTCATGAAATTCGAGACAATGTATATGATTTTTTAATATCCGTCAACACCTATAACTCTTCAAAATGAAATATTTAGGGTAAAAACCATTATTCATTTCAATTTGGAGCGGACGACCTAAACATTCGGCTAAACTGTACTTTTACAGACAGACGTCAGTAATAAAACTTCTCTCTGTAAGTTAGTATTACAGAAAACACCTATCAATATATACTTATAAATAGGTGGTTACCTTTTCTATCATACTTCTCCGGGTATTATACGCAAACCACTGGTTACCAGAATAAACATATGTATACTTCTGTTCATCGTCCCATATTCCACTACGTCCTCTGACCTTGTCACATAACTGTAAAATAGACCGTGTGATAAAGCAAAGTATTATTGATCTATCAATAATGTTCTTCCTATATTACATTTTTGCTTTGTCAGACAAATTATTTATAATATTTGTCCGTTTTCTATAACCTTTTTATCTTTCGGCTTTATATGTCAAACGATATTTCTCTAAAACAAAAATATCCTTTTATATTTATAGACACCGAGATCTACATATACCAAAATCAATACACGGCACTTGTTTTCTTACCGGGCATTAGATTATCATATTATATCATTATTAGATTGTAAAGCTAGGATTGACAATAAGTTCAATAGTATATCCATTGATTGATGCCAACGTGACATAGGTCCGCTATTTCTGCATAGTACACATCGATCGACACGTGTACGGTCAAATAAACTTCTTTTATTAATGAAGCACTCAGTGCATAACAAGTAAAATCACAAAAACAAAAAGAAGGAAAGTCCCTAATTAAATAGAAAAATCATGAACTCAAACAGATCAAACGAATGGCTAACAACTGTCATATGCATGACTTGTTACATGCATTTTCTTATGTAGCTAAATCTCTCTCTTCCATGACATGTGCATAAAACTCTTTTATATTGACAACGATGTGTGAACAAAACAAACAGAAATAAGAGGTAAAAAGTGTTAAAAAAAGTAGGGATGCAGCAGTGAACATTGTATCATAATCTTGATCACTATAAAACAAACCAATGTGTACCAAGGAGGCATTAAAAGGAATATGAACGAAGCACATAAGATATAATGGAAGAAAAGAAAAAAAATCCCGTAGAACAATAACACAATGAACGGATGTACTTGATGTAATGATTTTGTGTTGAACTGTTGCACGTTAAAACATGTGAATGGTCAAATTAACAGTAATATTCCAACAATGATTGATTACCTCAGAATAAGACAACTGGCCCCTCATTTTCCTTACTGGACCTATAATAGTGCTGTTTATCACTGGTGCTCCAATGTTATGATTAGATGAACTTTTCAGTGTTAAAGCTAAAGCTGTTGCCGTGGTTCCCATCACTAACTTTTCTGGTGGTGCTCCTTTTTTCATCCAGTACTGTATAGTCCAGTTCTACATAAACAATTGTAAAAATTAATGTTATTACTTTACGTATTGCTATGTTTTTCTTTTTTCTACATTGGCTAGAGGTATAGGGCGAGGGTTGAGATTTCACAAAAGACGTTTAACCCCGCCGCAATTTTGTGCCTGTCCAAGTTGCCTCTGCAAGTCTTGTTTGGTTTTAAATTAAAGTTCATATGTATGTCCTTTTTTTAGTAAACTCATAAAATTCATTTCTGAGGACCACCTAGTAGTTTTTCGCTATGCTGAAGACATATTGATGGCCTTCGTCTGTTTACCGCTCTTAAGTCAGGTTGTTGACTCTTTGGCATATTCAAGAAAGAATAGTTTGACTTTCTGTTGATAATCGTTTCATGACATTGCGTTGTCAAATTCATAAATCGAAAATAAACTGACAACATCATGGCTAAAAATGAAAAAGACAAACTCACAAACAGCTATAGTACATATGACAAAAGATAGAAAACTGAAAAATAAGCAACACGAACACCACCAAAAACTAGGGATGATCTCAGGTGTTCCGGAAAGCTTTATACCCCGTATGCAGGTGCTGCTGGAATGTTGCTACTTAGAAATGGAAAGTTCACAATTGAAAAGCTGAAATCATATCTTTTGTCGGAAGGTTTTGTTTTCAACCGACCCTCGTTGTCAATTTCTAAATGTAAGTCAAAATATGAGGCCGACTTAACTGTGTCTGTATTTAATATCCCTTAATTATTTTCAGTCTCTGATACCCTTCCGAAGCACCTGGTGGGGTTCCTTGTTGTTGAGTCTTCAGTTCTCTATGTTGTGTCTTGTGTACTGTTATTTGTTTGTTTGCTCGGGTTTTTTTTTTAGCCATAGCGTTGTCAGTTTATTTTTTATCTATTAGTTTGAATGTCCCTCTGGTATCTTTCGCCCCACTTTTGTAAGTGATATTTTTAAAAACGTTTTATATGCATAAATCTTTCTTTGGTATGCATATACTAAGTAGGGACCATCAGATAACATCATATAACATCATATCAAACGATTCGTAGACTGTTTATGTTGCTACTTTAATCCTTTGGTAAACAGCGTCATACAATAAATCAATATGCAGTTTTTAAATCCATTACAAATTTCTTTATATCTGACAACGATGAAGTTGCATGTTGGCCTTGGTTTGATTTTGAAGTTAGACAATTGAAGAAAAGTTACGAATAGAAATACGTTTTAAGTGATTTGAATATAGTTAACATAATGAAAAATTAATGCCAATAATAATAATAATGTACATTCTGATGAAAACGTTAGGACGTATATAAAAATGCAATAAACAAAAACTGATAGTCGACCATCAGAAGAATCGACACGGTATTTTAAAAATATAAAAAATAACACGTTATAAAATGTATTTTATAGGCTTGCCTGGATTGACCTTAATCGGGAGCGTCAAACGCCGAATGAGATGTAGCAAATCAAGTTGCCATTTACGTATTAAAAAGAGGCATGGGCCGTGTTATTTATTTATGTTTTGTGCAATCCCTTGAATATTGAACTGATAATACGCTATGTAACAACACAATGCCAAGATTTGAATATAAGAGAGGGGCGAAAGATACCAGAGGTACAGTCAACCTATCAGTACAATAAACTGAGAATTATAGTTAAGATCTGAATACCTTGAGAACATAAGGTCTGTAAAGCCTGAACAATAAGAACTGTGTTAGTCGATGCTTTAATATCATGAGAACAGAGGTACGACCTTTATTTGTTTAAACTTACTTGCGATAATTCCGGACTATAGGTCGGATCTGATAATCTTGAGAAAAGAGAACCTGTAAATCCAGATACTTTACTCCAAGAACCAAAATAGTCATACGCCATAACGTTGATAAAATCTACATATCTGTAAAAAGAAATTTATTTGTGCTTTTAGAGTCTGTCTTGTCATGGACAAAATGAAATAATGAAATGACATATTCAATAATCAATAATAGAACATGAAATTATGTTTGCAATTTTTTTCATCTTATGTCTATAAAAAATATTTGTAGCAATGTCTACTTAAGTTTTCTACTGTTTCGACTAAGTTATTTTGCAAAATTCAATAATAATATGTTTCCTTGGAAAATATCATCACGTTTTTCTAAAACGAGTGTGTGTTTTACGTTATCCAGGTTTATGAACATTTTAATTCATGCTGGATCCCTACAAATATAAGTCCTTTCTGGTTTAGTGGCATCGTGCACACATTAGCGCAGTGGTGGTTGAATCGATCATTGTACAGTCCTATCTAAGCCATACACTTTATTTGGGTATTTGTCGCTTTTCCGTTTTCTAGATAGGATTGAAGAGTACAGACTGACCAATTCGCAAAGAACGAGTCCAATTCGATTAGTAACACTTCTTCTTGTGGAGTGTTAATAATTATGCTTTAATAACACTTTAAGTGTTATATTCTTGTAATGGTTAGAACATAAATCATTTTACACCATTATAAACTTAATCCCAAGTTTTGAATGTACTTTGTTTTAAACAAGTCAGGAATATGGCATTTTTTGTCAAATAACATCAATGGATGTTGCATTGTTTTTTTTTATTTGTATTATTTTAGTGTTTCTATTGTTCAGGTTTTTTTTCTTTTATAGTTGGTGTGTTTTCCGTATTTTTAGTTTGTAACCCAGATTTGTTTCTCTCAATCTATTAATGACTTTTGAATAGCTATATACCACTATTGCCTTTATTGTTTAAAGCAGAATTCATGCTCTCATTTCAATAAAATATTTGTTAATGGATGTCCTATCATGGCTTACTATGCGGTATTAGCTTTGTCTATTCTTGAAGGCCACAGATCGACCTGTAGTTGCTAATTTCTGTATCATGTCGTCAGTTGTAGACAGCTGTCTAATTGGCAATAATAACGCATCTTCTTATTCGCATATGTTAAAACCTATCAATGCAATGCAATATTATATAGTCAATAAAAACTTAAGAATTGGCATTTTATGCAAACAAAAAAGTGTGCTTAGGAAAACACCTCATACAAGACCGTTTTATTCACTTCCTATGTTGACCGTTTTGAATTCCTTTTCTTATCTTCTAATTTGATACTAGTAACTTTGCAAATATTAATGTAAGTGTTGCGTGGTATTCGGAACACTGTACTTTAATGGAACATTTTCATGGACTGAGGACTAGTTTCAGATAACTCTTATTTTCCTTCCCATAAAAGAGTTTATACATACTTGACAATTTCTGGTACATTGTAAGATTCGTCAATGTTGGGTTTCCCTGCAGCCCCTGCTATCGAAAGTACCAATCTTGACTTGTTCTTTTTTATGATCGCTTCATCATTTTCAAACTCCAAATGCATAGCCTATATACGTTTTAAAAATAATTAGATATAAGGAGATGTGGTATGAGTGACAATTAGACAATTTTTCATCCAGGTCACCACATGCACAATGTGTAAAAAAAACATTATAGGTCAAAGTAGTTATCAGCCGTGTTTCGTTTACACTAGACTCATTAGCAACGCTCATATTAAAATATTTATGAAACCAAACAAGTACAAAGCTGAAGAGCATTGAAGATTTAAAACTCCCAAAAATTGTGCCAAATACGGCTAAGGTAATCTATGCTTGGGATAAGAAAATCCTTAGTTTTTTCGAAGTTTTGTAAACAGAAAATTTATAAAAAAAATTACCACATTATTGATATTCAAGACCGCAGTGTTGACTACTGGGCAGGTGATACCCTCGAGGATGAAACGTATACAAAGAACGGTCTTAAACATGCAACCTTGTCTGACACCGAACAGCAAACTATAAAAGACTCAACTCAAAAAATAACACGTGTAAAAGCATTCAAACGGGAAAACAAACGGCATAATCTATACAAAACCGAGAAACGAGAAACACTTATCAAGGAAAGACAACTAATGAAAAACAGATTTCAGACTCAGGACACGTACAAACAAATGCATCGGGTTTAAACGTTTTTATAGGTACCAAACATTTACTCTTATCTAAAACAAAAGGGTAACATCATAACGTAAAAGACCCACTATAAAATATCAAAGGAAATGGCGTAACTCAATCAAAAGATATATAAACACTAGTGAACATACCCTGAACGAAGAAATTTGATCTTTGATACAATGTGCATACAAAATCAATAAGAATAAGGGGTCAATAAATAAAGGCAGCAGTAGTATAGACACTTTATAACGGAAAATCATTATTTTGTGTGAACAATATTACTGTGTTAAAAACCTTACTGTCTCAACAGAAAATACACCAACAGATGAAAATGAAGAAATATCTCTTCGAAAACATCAGTGTTCAGATAGTAATAATATACAAACAATATAAAATCACAAGACAGATGATAAACAAAACAATCAACATTAGTTAACTTCCTTACAAAGTCATAATTTTACAAGTAAATATATAGATTCAAAGAGTTACAAATTTTTACTTTTCTAAAATAACAGCATTACAAGTTATGCTAATTGACCAATGAAAAAAAAGTTCATGCTTATTAATTTTTTATAATTGTTTTACCTTTAATAGTTCTGTAAATTTGTCCTTAAATGCTCCAGGGTATTCCCAATCAATATCAAAGCCATCAAAATTCCGGTCACGTAAATATATACGACAATTTTTAGCAAATGTGTTTCGTCGTTCGGGATTCTCCGCTACATTATGTAAAGCTTCCGATGATGTTGCCCCACCAATAGAAAGCAGCGTTACTAACTTCGGATTTGTTTGTTTCATATTTGTAAAATCGTAAAGTTGTCCTTTCGCATCAGGATACCCGAGTCCATTATCACCATCAACTTGCAGTCTTTCAAGTCGAAGCTTGTCTGTATTTACTTTGGCAAATGCAAATACGGCATGTGTACACAGAAATGGATCAATGTCTTTTATGTAAAATCTGCCTGATACTACTTGAAGCTGGTTTGTCCATGTTCCATAATAACAAACTCTCTTGAAATCAGAACCTGTAAAGGATAATAAGAAATAATGAACTACGAGGAAAATTTAAAAAAGGAAAGCCCCTTATCAAATGGCAAAATAAAAAGCTAAAACACATCAAACGAATGGATAACAACTGTCATATTCCTTACTTTGTATAGGCATTTTCACATGTATAACATTTTGTACATTTACATGACAGTCGCATCAAATTCCATTATATTGACGACGATGCGTGAACAAAACATACACAAAAGGTCGAAAGGTCAAAAATAGGGGTACAGCAGTAGGTTTTTTCATCTTTGTCGATGGGTCTTTATTGGGACAATGATACCTTGTTTCCATAATGATCATGTTTCGTTTCATCCAAATATAGACATATTACACGGTACGGTTGAACATTTAGGAAACACAAATATGAATATGAAATAAATACTTGTATTGATTAAATCTAAAAAATAAATTAAAAATGAATAGCTGCGGTCGTCAGAAATTTTACCACTTTGGATAATTATAATTCTTTTTGTAATTTATATTATAGAATATATATATATTCGAGACTTCATTTTGATTGTTCTATAGAGTATTTGACTGAAGTTGTATGTGTATATTATGGTTGTACACATAACACTGATTAAACATAATCCATAATTCTACAAAATCGCTGTAACATATATATTTTGACATCCTTTAAAAATGTTTTTCCATTTATTTAAATATGTTACTTAACTGACACCAATATCATTTCTCCCTTTTCATCATTTTCTTTATATTTGTTTTGGTGGTGGTTTATTTTTCTTCACCTATTTTTGCTAGTTAGGAAACCATCCTGCTTTCTGCGACTTAAAATATCTGTATATACTATCTCAATGAAAAGTCAGGAATATGATGTCCAGTAGTTGTCGTTTGTTCATAAGTGTTTATCGTTTGTTCATAAGTGTTTATCGTTTGTTCATAAGTGTTTATAGTTTGTTCATAAGTGTTTATCGTTTGTTCATAAGTGTTTATCGTTTGTTCATAAGTGTTTATCGTTTGTCGTTTTATATACGTAGACCGTTGGTTTTCCCGGTTTAAGGATTTTACACAGTAAAGAAATTATTGGTGACCTTTATAGCTTGCTGTTCATAATATGCCAAGGCTCTGTGTTAAGACCGTACCTTGACCTAGAATGGTTTACTTTTATAAATTATGACTTGCATGGAGAGTTGGCACTCATTCCACATCTTCCTATATCTATTGTACGATCCTTGAATCATGTATCCGGCTCATTACAGTCTAACCTGTATGTAAATCACTATTAGAATAACAGTCAAGGCATATATTACCTTATTCGACTTGGCACAACTTTTTTGAATTTTGGATCATCAATGCTCTTCAACTTTGTACTTGTTTGGCTTTATAAATATTTTGATATAACGCCTCTGATGAGTCCTATGTAGACGAAACATGCGTCTGGCGTACTAAATTATAATCCTGGTACCTTTGATAACTGACCTTTCAGACAAATGACCCTTTAAACTGATGTAAAAATGCATGGGGATCAAACAAATCATGCCATTACGTTGTTTTATAGGCGTGGTGACATGTATAACATTTTTGACTTCTAGTAGGTTACTATAATTCTATTTTGTAAAACTTACCATTTGAGTATCTGACAAAAAGTACCAAAAACATAAAAATTATGGCCTCTGTCTCCATATCTTGTACTACCTGTTTGAATAAAAAAAAGTGAATAATGTTAAGATATTTAAATCAACTCAATGTTTTGATACCTAAATTTGTTGGTAAAATATTTCTAGATAATACTTTTTAAATCATGAGAAAAAGATTAAAAAAATATTGAAATATGGGTCCACTCCATGTCTTGTTGTACCTGTTTGAATAAAAGCCTGTGTCATGTCTTTACGTGATAGGAAAAACGATTTCTTTTGAAATAAAGAGATTTTGATTCATTTGCGTAGGCACGTTGAAACTTGAATTGGTAAAAACAAACATTCTGTTATTCTAAATTTAAAAAAACAAGAAAATACATATAATTAGTAATCATACTTCAAATAAGAATATATCTCACCGAAAATGATAGCAATGAAATAGGTTCTTTGCGCATAATTGTGGTCAAGACATCTGCATATCGATTTGACTACCTCACTCAAGATTATATGTTTTTGAAAATGAAAGGTTTTGTTGTTTATCAATGATGATATTAATTCAACTGACCATTGACTGTCAGTTTTCTATCTAGTGTATACAATTAAGAAACAAATACATAGAAGAGTTTAAGGCTAGCTTTTCTCTAAAGACATTAACTAACCACAATTTGCACCCGCTAACTGTATATGAAATCTTAAACGACAAATCATTTTACAAAATTGATTTTGAAACTACAAAAAGAGTACAAATAATACTGCCTACCTTATATTCTATTGATATTCCGCCTTGTCACGTATCTTCCGTCTTTCTTATTTGTAAAAAAATAACTTGTATGATGTTTATTTGTGCTGTTTTTTAATCTCTCCGCCCTTTTAATTTATAAAAAAGACACGTAAGGTTGTTTCTTTGTGCTTCTATGTCTCCACCTTTCTATATCCGCATGAGAAAATGATTAAGAGAGCAAATAAATATAAATTCCATGCAATACTTTAGATCAATCCCAAAATGAATGTACATTAAGTTATGTCGTACTAAAACTATAAACATCGGATGAAAGTAAAATTGTCTATCTCTTTATCTACATGACAACTCTATTATTTAGAGGTTTATTGAAGGATAAGTAACAGATATCAACTATCAATAATTGCTTGATACAATTTTTTTTAATAAGTTTACATTAAAATATTTTGAAAAGATTTATCACTTTTGTCTCTTTTTTAAATGATTTTCATTTTAGAGATCAGTTATTTTGCTTTGTCATGTCGTAAAAAAGGGTGAAAGTATAATAATCTTGAATTCGGATTACGTAGTAACTTGGGTGTGTAAAGAGTGTTTTAATCATTTGTTGTAGACATAACTCTTACAACTATAAATAAATATTCGAATAGAGATAATGTCCGTAAAAGCCAATAAAGTATCAGTATGAGAATTTTTGTGATTCTATATTCTACCCGGTAGTGCAGTAACAAATGTAAGAGTGTAAAACATATCAGTATGACTTCCTTATAAGGTTATTGATTAATGTATGTGTGTAATCGGTAACATCAAACATTAGCTTATAATATATATATATGGTTCAAATAATTATTTCAATTATAGATGTTTCTGTTATATTCTACATCATTGAATTGACAAAAATGTGGCGATTAGAGTGCTTAAAAAAGCTTGTTTGTGTGTCTGTCTCAGTCAAGATAATCGGCAGTGAATATGTTCAGTTCGTTGGTGAAACAATTATTTGTGTTATAGTGATTTAAATCATATTACAATGTTGACAGCTGTATTCTATTTTTTTTACGATTTTACCTTTTATTAAGTCTTTGTATTGATCACATATTGTTGTCGATATGAGAGCAAGTATATGCGACTGTCATACAAGAGATAGATTTAACTAGCTTTAAAACCCGGTTTAATCATCACTTCTACATAAGACAATGCCTGTACCAAGACGGTTGTTTTCTATTCGTGTGATGTGTTTGAGCTTTATATTTTGCCATTTTATAAAGGTATTTCCGTTTTGAATTTCCCTTTGATTTGGGTATTTAAATCATTTCATTTTGTTTATCTTATTATTTTGCTTTACTGATATTTGTCTCATACATTCGATTATATCCTCATTATTGGATCCTCAATGCTCTTCAACTTTGTATTTGTTTGGCTTTATAACTATTTTGATTTGAGCGTCACTGATGTGTCTAATGTAGACGAAACGCGCGTCTGGCGTACAAAATTATAATCCTGGTACCTTTGTAACTATTTACACCACTGGGTCGATGCCTCTGTTGGTGGACGTTTCGTCCCCGAGGGTATCACCGGCCCAGTAGTCAGCACTTTGGTGTTGACATGAATATCAATTATGTGGTCATTCTTATAAATTTCCTGTTATAAAACTTTGAATTTTTCGAAAAACTAAGGATTTTCTTATCCCATGCATAGATTACCTTAGCCGTATTTGGCACAACTTTTTGAAATTTTGGATCCTCAATGCTCTTCCACTTTGTACTTGTTTGGCTTTATAACTATTTTGATATGAGCGTCACTGATGAGTTTTATGAAGACGAAACGCGCGTCTGGCGTACACAATTATTATCCTGGTACCTTTGATAACTAATTATGTTTGACATGCTGTGTATGGATAGACACTGTAGTCTTATTTGTTGATAAAAAAATATAGGAAGTATTGTTTCAGGTATTTAATCTTTAGCACATCAACAGTTAACGATATACAAACTGAATAGTGGTTTAATTTCAGAGACACGTGTTAGTATTGATTGGGTAACGGTATTAAAAATCGCAGTGTTTTGTTTTAAACTTTGTGATACTGTTATCTGGTTTAAGGCGTGTATTTATTTGAACAGACAAAAGATATGAATAAGACGTATCTTATAATGTATCGATACATTTTCAGTTTACAGTTATTCGAAGAACGATAAATATTAACGGTTCCTCGTAACATAAACTGTCATTAGAAGATTAAAAGTAATAACTGTTAATAATGATATTTTTGTTAACTATACTTAAAGGTTTTGCGGAATTTTATCTCCAACTTGATATAATGTAACTCTTGTTTAAGTTACCTTTTTTATTCCTAATTTCTATACTTCTATTTTATTCTTAATTCAGATTTGGAAAATATCTGAACACCATATAAATAGCATCAAGGAGGCTGTTTTGCCCGAGCCGTTTAAATAACCATTGCCTTTTTACAAAAACCTCAGGATAAATATTTTAGAAATTTGATGTAATAAGGATACAAATACTTAAACATATTTAAAATAATACACCGAACTTTGCAATAAATAATCATTCATTTCACTTTCCGTAGCATTTTCTGAAAATATAAAAATCACATTTGCGATGAACACCGTTTAAGCAATGTTCGAGTTTACAATTTATAACCTAAATGAAAACGAAAATCACAATTCTCTTATATTACTATTTAAATTTAGTTTTTTTATCTTAATAAATCTTCGTCTTTAACATGCTTAAATTTTTTTAAACATTGCTAAATAATTGATATTAATGTTGATCGTTTGAACTTGAATATTTCCTTTTTTATGGAGCAGTTATAATTAAATGAAACGAAACTAAGATTTTGTAATTTGTGTTAGTTCATCATGCATATGTGAGAGGTTTCGCAAGGTATAAAACCAAGTTTGATCCACCATTTCCTACATGAGAAAATACATATACCCAGTAAGGAATATGACAGTTGTTATCCATTCTTTTGATGTGTTTGGGCTTTTGATTTTGCCATTTAATTAGGGACTTTCCTGGTGGAATTTTCCTCGGAGTTCGTTATTTTAGTGATTTTACTTTTTACCTTAACAAAGATAGGTTTTAAGTTATTTGTAGAATAGAATATCGCTTGATACTACCTTGAGTCTTATGTAGACGAAACGCGCTTCTGTTATCGCTTCTGTTATATGACATTACAATCCTGGTATCTCTTATAATTATTTCCACCACTAGATCGATGCAGCTGATGGTGGACGTTTCGTACCGAGAGTATCACAAGCCTAGTAGTCAGCCTTTTGGTGTTGACATAAATATCAATAATGTGGTCATTTTTTCTAAATTTCCGTATACAAAACTTAAATTGTTTTAATAGAATTAATAAAAAAACTAAGGATTTTCTTATTCCAGGAATATATTGCCTAAGCCGTATTTAGAACAACTTTTTGGAAATTTGGATCCTCAATGCTGTTCTGCTGCATACTTGTTTGGCTTTATAACGCTTGTCTTCTGTATTAAATTATAATCCTGGTGCTTTTGATAACTATTTACACGGTACCACTAGGTCGATGCAACTGCTAGTAGACGTTTTGTCCTCGAGAGTATCACCAGCCCAATAGTAAGCACTTTGGTGTTGACTTGAATATCAATTGTCATTTGTTTTAGAAATGTCCTGTTACCTTTGATAATTATTGATAAGAACTCTTGCATTACTTCAAAACTAACTAACTCAAGTTGATATCAATATTTTAATTTTAGTTAGACGCACGTTTCGGTTTCAAATGTCTCTTCAGTGACGCTCGATTAAAAAAAAGATAAAAAGGCCAATAAAACATGAATTGATGATTGTGGACCAAATATTCCGTAATGTTTAAACAAATACCGTGATATCAAAATCTGACTCATTTTACATGTTTTAACAATTAATATCTGGGATGTTAATTGTTTTAATTGTTTAACTGGATGTTTTCTGTAGTCTCGAGAGATATACTTATATATTTTGGAGAGGTTTACACATATCAGTATTGAAATTATTTCAGTAAGGTTAAAACGGGGGCAACTGTAACATGCTTATTAGTATCTTCGCTAAAGTGTTAATTTTTCTTAACATAGCTACAGTAGCAATATATCACCGACTTCTTCTGAATAAGAGATACACATTTATCAACTTATTTGGTATTTAAGAGCATGCACCAACTATCTAGACTTTGTAAAATGTTACCAGGGTTTGAGCAGAAAGTTGATGAACCAGGGGTATGTCAAATAAAATGGAGAATAGAAATTGGGAATATGTTAAAGAAACAACAACACGACATAAGAACAGATAAACACTGAATGCCACCAATGGGTCTTCAACTAGTTTAGTGATAATGGACAATACATTTAACTCCAAAAAATTATATTCTCGTCTTTTTTCTAAAACAAAGTTCATCAGAAGGTACTAAGACCTTGTTGATAAATATTTCGTATCACCTCCACAAATAATCCACGAAGGTCATGAAGTCGATATTCTGGGTACTGACATTGTTTATCATATTAATTACGTGAAATAGGATTCTATTATTTGTCTTTATGTTCTATGATAATTTTTGCATTCTTCTTTTTAATTTTGCTTATATGCTTTTTGCATGCCATATTGTGTTTCTTGGTTACAAATGACATGGCTCTGTTCTTTTTAAATACATCTGGTCATTGTGTTATTGTTCTATAATAATTTCTGTATTCTTGTCTTTTATTTTTGCTTATGTGCTTTGTGTGTGTGCCTTTTTGTGTTTCTTTCGTGTATGTCACGTCGCTCTGTTCTTAAACATCCTGTCATTGTGTTAGCTATAAAACTAGGTTTACTCAACCATTTTCTACATACGAAAATTGCTGAACCAAGTCAGGAATATCACAGATGTTGTCCATTCGTCTAATGTGTTTGAGCTTTTGATTTTGCTAATTGAGTAGGGTATTTTCCTTTTTGATATTTTCTCACAGTTTAGTAGTTTAAACTGGAACCGCAAGGAGTTTCCAAAATGAAATTTACGCAACAATAAATATCCATATTACCGCTTGCTCAAAATGGAAGCAGGGAAACAGCAGACTTTATTTATACACGAACAAAGTAAGAAAACATTTATTTGTGTACCTGTTATATATACAATAATTGACTGATTATAGGATAAATTCTAGTTATTATTGTATTTTGTATGTTAATCATCATGCATCTAAAAATTGTTTGATTAAAAGGAAAAAAATCAATCCACTGAACACACCCAAAAGGAATATAACAGATGCACAATTCTAATATATGCTTCTATCACCTGAGACAGTTAGAAACACAAAGAAGAAAAGTTTCGAGTACGGACTGTTTGATTCGTTTTCTTATGAAATAATCTTAATTTATGGTTCTATCACCAGATACAATTAGAAAAAAAACCAGATAGCTTCCGTGTACGGACTGTTTTATTCGTTTTCTTAGGAAAACATTTCAATCCATATGGTTCTATTGCCTGAGACAGCTAGAAAAACAAAACAGATAGCTTCCGTGTACAGACTGTTTGTTTCGTGTTAATAGGGGGAAATTAGTAATTCAATGACATGTCATCAGTTTTTCCAAATATATATATGTACCCTACACAGATAAATGATAAATTTTGGAGCCCTATAGCTAAATGAATTTGTATACATTAAATTTGAATTTATTCAATAATAACTGCCGTACGTCTTTGCATATTACGAATTTGAAACATAACAGTAATTGTAATTTCAAAAATATTTAAAAGGCTAATGAATGTTCATAAATTTAATCTAAATTAACAATTGTTATAGATACTCCAAACAAGCTCACTAGTAAGATCGTAATGCCATCCTTTGAATTTGAAGAGACTGTCATTAAAGTGAGAGGGTTAGCGCTATAGAATCAGGTTTAATCCACCATTTTCTACGTTTGAAAATGCCTGTACCAAGTCAGGAAAATGACAGTTCTTGTCCATTCGTTTTTGATGCGTTTTGTTATTTGATTTTACCATGTGATTATGGACTTTCCGAATTGATTTTCCACTAAGTTCAGTATTTTTGTGATTTTACTTTTTTTGGCAGTAACTCGAACACAATAACGATAATGTAATCACAACAACAAACTGTATTGTCTGGTTTTCCCGAACTATATGTTATCAATTCATTATCAAGTTTAAATTTCATTTTCCTTTAATTCTATTTCATTCTAATCCAATGCCACAATTGGTTAATATTCCACACAGACGGGTGATAATATATGTCATAATGTTCGTACATTGTCCCATGTCCCAGGAGCCTCTGTCCTCTCATAGTCTTGTATCTTTTTTTAATTTACGTTGATTTCTATGTTTTTGAGATAAGTACTTTCACAGAAATAGTACACTTTTTTGTTGAGGCACCAGGTGAAGTCCATTTCAAGGTGCGGCGTTTTCTCGCTGTGTTAGAGTCCAATAGCGGCCTCAGCTGTTTTCAGCTTTCTTTAGTTGAGTTGTTGTCACTTGTACAAATCCCCAGTGTTCTGTATTGTACATAATAAATATGGCGGTATCGCTTTTCTGTTGACCTTAACCTGGGGAAAAAGTGAAAGTGGAATTATATATATCTAATCAATAAAAGTTGGAACATTTTAGAATGAATATCAATGTATTTAAAAAGTAAAATCATAAAAATACTGAAACCAGAGAAATATTCAAAAAGGAAAGTGCGAAAGCAAATGGAAAAATGCAAGGCTCCAACACTGCAAACGAGTGGATAACAACTGTCATATTCCTAACTTGGTACAGGCGTTTTAATGAGTAGACACAATTGAGTTACCCAGGTTTCAAAGCTTGCTAACATCTCACTTGTATGACAGTCGATCGCGTAAAATATGTGATATACTTAAGTATTGTTTATGTACTTACAAAACATTGTGTTCTGTTTTCTTACTCTTATTGGTCATTAATGAAGTAAATATTTAGTAGTTTAATCTTACCTTGTTTAAAATATGATCAAAGTTGTCTGTTGTCAAGCGTCAATGAAAATGAATACATAAATGATACATGATTCATGAAACATCAAAATAAAAGAAAAAACAATATACAAGTGATGACTTTTGGGTTTATAAAACTAAATCAGTAGCGTCAACGCTGCAGTAGTTTATGAAACTACATTAAGAGCGTCAACGGTGCAGTGCTTTATACATTTGTAGCGTCAACGGCGCAGTGGTTTATACATTAGTAGCGTCAACGGCGCAGTGGTTTATACATTAGAAGCGTCAACGGCGCAGTGGTTTTTACGTTAGAAGCGTCAACGGTGCAGTGGTTTATACATTAGTAGCGTCAACGGCGCAGTGGTTTATACAGTAAGAGCGTCAACGGCTCAGTGGTTTATACATTAGTAGCGTCAATGGCGCAGTGGTTTATACATTAGTAGCGTCAACGGCGCAGTGGTTTATACATTAGAAGCGTCAACGGCGCAGTGGTTTATACATTATTAGCGTCAACGGCGCAGTGGTTTATACATTAGTAGCGTCAACGGTGCAGTGGTTTATACATTAGTAGCGTTAACGGCGCAGTGGTTTATACATTAGTAGCGTCAACGGTGCAGTGGTTTATAAACAATCATTAAAGGTAAATGACATCGATCTACATTAATCAGTGATTTTTATTTTCATAAAAATAGACTTATAATTTGATACGTCAGACGCGCGTTTCGTCTACATTAGACTCATCAGTGACGCTCATATTTAGGTGTAATACCACCAAATCATGGTACGTCACATCCGGTTGCATACAAAAGTAGGTCTAAATAAATATTCCCTTGAATTTGACCGTTGTAGGTAATTAATCCTACATTTTATTGCGGTAAAACTATTTCTGTGTCATAAGCATATGTCTTGGGTATTTCAAAACACCATTATTTTTTATTTGTGATTTCTATAGAAAACTTTGTAATCTTGAAGTTACATGGTGACCAAACCTTGTACACAGATAGAATAAGGGGAGAAATTTGATTGGTTAACTTCCAATGATGGTTATTTTCTTATATGCAATGAAATGTTATGTGAAATTTTTTCTATAGAACTGGACAGGATAAAACTTTACTCATGCCAAGTATTTCTTTATTTGAAACAAAGATAAATTCTGCACAATTTTTTGAAAAGAGCAAATTTAACAAAGACTAATAGGGGGAAATCAATGGTGGTATTACACCTATTAACATTGTTAGAAAGCCAAACAAGTACAAAATTGAAGAGCATCAAGGACCCAAAATTCCAAAACATTGTGCCAAATACATCTAAGATTGTTCCGTCATTTTTTTGTATACTATACTATACTGTGTAGTGTATGTGCTGTAAAGGTTATATGTTCCCTACTTATAACATCAGTTGACAAAAATGTTCTTTCTGTTCTTGCTATGTGAGATTCTGTCGAATGGTAGGAGTTAGTTTTGCTCGTCTTTGTTCCTGTTTCCTGTGGATTATTTGATTTTCCGGCTGGCTGTGACGATGGCGTGGTTAGCGCGATCGTAGTAGGCGCTCTAGTAAAACTAGTATTAAATGCAGCATCTTTTATAGAGTTCAATAAAGGGAATTTTCCCTGTCCACAATGATTACCAGAGAAATCATCAAGATCATATGTCCAAAACATTATCCCTCCTAATCCCATAGCTTTAGCGTATTTAACCTAGGTAATAAATCTAAATATTATTAAAATTTCTTAAATAATAACAATCAAAAACGGTACAAGATTCCTAATGAATCGTGTAATTAATATCTTTTTTCAGAAAACCGGCTAAAAATTTCACTTCACAAAAGTTTTTGCAATCTTTTAACATTTCTCAATTTGGATTTCCTTTTCCATTTTGTTTTACCCTATTTTTTAAGTTAGCTACCTAGATAAGTGTGTTTTTTTGCCTCAGTCTTCATTTTCTGTTTTCTGGTCTATTGAGGAAAGTAAATGTTCATGATCACTCACACTTAACATCGTTTGTTTCGTTTCAAACTTTGAAATTTTATTTACTCCTGATATTGTGGTCTTCACTTTATAAATGTGTATTCGTTGTTTTTTGTATTTATACGCTTTTATAAGGCACTGTGTGTAGCGATGTGGTCTATTGTGGTGTCCAGTTTAATGACAATTGTTATCCGAATTCGTTTTATTTATTGAATACTTGTTTCATATGTATTTTTTTAAATATTCCTTTGCAGTATTTTTGTGTTAATTTTGAAAATTATAGAATAACTGTACATTGTGTATAAATTTGTTTTGTACAATACGTAGAAACATATAGGTAACGAGGCTTTGCACTCAATCCTGTTTTGAGCCGAATAAAAATGAAATTTATATTTCGAGACAATGTATGATTAATTATTATAAATTGCAACTTCTACAACTGTTACAAATGAAATATCAAGAGTAAAATTATCGATATCCCTAAATTACTATAACAGAAAATACATTGGTATATAAACTTGGACAAAAACTAGAGGCTCTTAAGAACATGGGTCGCACACCTTGGTCTATGTGCATATTATACAAAGGACACATATAGATTCATGACAAAATTGTGTTTTGGTGATGGTGATGTGATTGAAAATCTTACTCTTAGGTTCCGCTGAAAATTATAAGAGTAGATAGATATTGACCTGATAAATAAGTATGCTCTTGTTAGATTTGTTCTTCATTCTTTGGTTTCAGATTTAAAACCAAAGTCTACATTTTACCCCTATGTTCTATTTTTAGCCGTGGCTGCCATCTTGGTTGGTAAGCCGGGTCACCGAATACATTTTTAAACTAAATACCGAAATGATGTTTGTGGCCAAGTTGGGTTTAATTAGGCCCAATAGTTACAAAAACGTTTTTTGTAAAAGTTAACTACGACGGACGACAAACGACGGGCCAGGTGAGTTAAAAATGGTGTTCACCTTTTCTATCATACTTCTCGGGGTATCATATGAAAACCACTGGTTACCAGAATATGCATAGGTATATTTCTGCTCATCGTCCCATATTCCACGGAGTCCTCTGACCTTGTCACATAACTGTAAAATAGACCGTATGATAAATCAAAGTATTATCGATCTATCAATAAATATTCTTCCGATAGTCATAACACATTTGCTTTGTCAGACATATTGGTAATAATATTTGTCATTTTTCTGTAACTTTTTATCTTTCGGCTTAAAGTGTCAAACGGTATTTCTCGAAAACAAAACCTTCCTAAAATAATCTTCATATACCAAAATCAATACACGATACTTTTTTTAACAGATATTTGATTATAAGACTGTGAAACATGTATAGACAATAAACTTCTAAAGTATAGTCATCGATTGATGCTGACGTGACCTATGTCGTTCAATATTCAATTCAATATTTTATTATAATTTAAGCAACCATGTGTCATATTACGAATTTCTATAATGAGAAAAACCCATGAAAGTTGGTTAGAATTAAAAGCTATGACTTGACAAAATGTACAACAATCCAAGCGTTAAACAAGCATGTTTATGTTCAACCAATCTCCAGAAAATAAACAAGACAGACTAAATAATAAGATCATTACTTGGGACAAACTTCAGTCATTTTTTATTTTAGAAAATATGGCTGATCTTTCCATATTTATTCTAAAAACAGTTGTTGGCATGACACGGATTATGTTCTTCTCATATATGTTATGATGGTATGATACTAAACCCCTAACGGGAAGGATTATGCCTGATGTTCATATGATGAAATCATAATCTTTCAGTCAGTTTAATTGAATTCTGGAGCTGGCATGTCAGTTAACTGCTAGTAGTCTGTTGTTATTTATGTATTATTGTCATTTTGTTTATTTTCTTTGGTTACATCTTCTGACATCAGACTCGGACTTCTCTTGAACTGAATTTTAATTTGCGTATTGTTATGCGTTTACTTTTCTACATTGGTTAGAGGTATAGGGGGAGGGTTGAGATCTCACAAACATGTTTAACCCCGCCGCATTTTTGCGCCTGTCCCAAGTCAGGAGCCTCTGGCCTTTGTTAGTCTGGTATTATTTTAATTTTAGTTTCTTGTGTACAATTTGGAAATTAGTATGGCGTTCATTATCACTGAACTAGTATATATTTGTTAAGGGGCCAGCTGAAGTACGCCTCCGGGTGCGGGAATTTCTCGCAACATTGAAGACCTGTTGGTGACCTTCTGATGTTGTTTTTTTATTTGGTCGGGTTGTTGTCTCTTTGACACATTCCCCATTTCCATTCTCAATTTTATTCAGTTTTATTTCCAATTTCATATTAAAATTCCACGGCTACTTGTGTCTTTCTTATCATTTTTTGGATTACAAATAATGACATGCAACAAATCATGAGTGTGAAAAACGAGAAAATAAGGTGTATACCAATACATACTGTTATCAAACATCCTGCATACGGTAAATACAGTGTTGAATGGAGAATTGTCTCATTGGCACTCATACCACATCTTCCTATAACTATTGATACGTGTTGGCTAAGTTTTTGACAAACCAATACTCAAAATCACAATTAATTTTCAAAACCGTCCACCTTTTCAGATTAGGTCAAGAGAACAGATTCCGTTTTGTATCTTCCTAAAAGATTGTCTGTATTTAAACACCAGCTTTAATAAATAGTAAAATCACCACAAAACTGAACTGAAAATTCAACAAGAAAAGTTACTAATCAAATGGCAAAACCCAAACACATCAAACGAATAGATAATAACTGTCATATTCATATTCTTATCTAGAAAATGATGGATTAATTCTGGTTTTATAGCTAGCTTAACCTCTCTCATAGCCCAATTACATAATGGATAGATGTACTTGAATTTTTATAAATGATTTCGTGTTGAAATGTTGCACGTTAACACATGTGAATGGTCAAATTAACAGTAATATTCCAACAAGGATTAACTACCTCAGAATAAGATAACTGGCCCCTCATTTTCCTTACTGGACCTACAATAGTGCTGTTTATCACTGGTGCTCCAATGTTATGATTAGATGAACTTTTCAGGGTGAAAGCTAAAGCTGTTGCCGTGGTTCCCATCACTAACTTGTCTGGTGGTGCTCCATTTTTTATCCAGTACTGTATAGTCCAGTTCTGCAATAACAATTATAAATTTTTGAATACATGTATCTTTTTTCGAAATAAGTAGTACTATTGAATACACATTTCAATGTTTTAACTCGTGTCTGTTTTCGTCTGATTATCAGCAGGGAATCTATTTAACAACAAGTTGAATTAATATATCAAAAACATGTATTGAACTTTCCGTTATTGTACATTTTGAGGAATAAATCGTAATTAATCAACTGAAATATTTACGTTTTTATTTTAAAAGGCTGTTTATCATTTTCATGGCGTTGTCATTTATTTTCGATTATATTTTAAATATCTTATTATAGTTCACAAAATAAAAATTGAATATCAATGCATGTTATGATGGTAACATTAGGACCGAATTGAAAAAAAAATTGACACTCTACAAGCTACCAGAGGGACATTTAAAGCTATAGATCGATAGGAAACTGACAATCCCATGGCTTCAAAAGACAAAGACAAACATACCAATAATAAAATTGTAGTACACACAGCACAACATAGAAAACTAAAGACTAAACAACACGAACCCCACCAAACCCGTGGGTAATCCCATGTGGTCCGGAAGGGTAAGCAGATCATGTTCCACATGTGGCACCCGTAGTGTACAATAATACATGTGACAGTACAGAATGTCAGGATATAGCAAAACAATAATATAGTGAGGACCTGCTGCTCGACGCTATTTTATATGAACTTACCTGCGACAATTGAGGATTATAGGCAGGATCAGAAAACCTTGAGAAAAGAGAACCAGTAAATCCTGATACTTTACTCCAAGTACCAAAATAGTCAAACGCAAAAACGTTGATAAAATCTACAAATCTGTCAAAAAAATATATTTGTCTTAGAATCAGCCTCTTCTGTTTTGATTAATCTTCCTGCAAACTATTGATTGTGAATTGATTCTTTAAATTCAAACTAGTTAATTCCGTCTTGTCAAAAGGAAGGTTTATGCTCGTATAAAATCAGCTTTGCTCATTGTTGAAGAACGTACAGTGACTTATGATTTTTTATTTCAGCGTTTTGTGGTCTCTTGTATAGTATTTCTAATCGACAATCATACCACACCTATTTATTTTTCTAGTGAGTGTATTGTATCCATCTTTGACTTTATCGAGATTGAATGCACACAGGTCAATATAAACATTAGAGTAGACATTTTATGCATACAAAAAAGGTGTACGTAGGGAAACCCCTCATAAAATAACTATTCACGTCGTCCATGTGTTGACTGTTTTATGTTCCTTTCATTATCAACTTATTAAGTACTAGTAATATTGCACATATAATAAAATTATCATAGATAACAGGAATAAAAATTAATTTTTACGCCAGACGCGCGTTTTGTCTACCAAAGACTCATCAGTGACGCTCGAATCAAAAATGTTATAAAAGTTCAAAAAAAGTACGAAGTTGAAGAACATTGAGGACCAACAATTCCTAAAAGTTTGCCAAATACAGCTTAGGTGGTTATTCCTGAGGTAGAAAAGCCTTAGTTTTTTGTTAACAGCTAATTTATAATTATAAACATATCAATGATAACTAAATCAACACAGACGTGCTGACTTCTGGGCTGGGTATACCCTCAGGGAAATACATCTCCGTGACATCGAGCCATTGGTCGAAATAAACTCATCATAGAAACCAGGAATGAAATTTAATATTTACACCAGACGAGTGTTTCGTCTACAAAAGACTCATCATCAGTGACGCTCGAATCAAATATGTTAGAAAAGGCCAAATAAAGTACGAAGTTGAAGAGCATTGAGGAGCACAAATTCCGCAATAGGTGTTGCTTGTTATGGAAAATACTGTATTTTTATGGAACTATTTCAAGGCCTGAAGGAAAGTCTGAGATAATCTATAGTTTTCTTTTCGAATAATTAATTAATACATACTTGACAATTTCTGGTACATTGTAGGATTCGTCAATATTGGGTTTCCCTGCAGCCCCTGCTATAGAGAGTACCAATCTTGACTTATTCTTTGTTCTGATTGCGTCATCGTTGGCAAACTCCAAACGCATTGCCTATTTACGGTTTAAAATAAAAATGAGTTTATTTCTAACGGAAAAGAACGTATTGCTTTTTTTGAAAGAAAAGTGAAAGATACCAGAGGACAATCAAACTCATAAGTCGATTTATATTATGATAACGTTTATTCAACCAGTTGTTTTAATTCAAAAATCCAAATGAGAATCGTAGATAAAAATTCTTTTGTTAAGCTAAAGAACAATACTACTGTGTGAAAAAAACACTGATTTCAACAGAAAATACATCAAAGATGGTACAATAAAAATGATTGACAGCACCAACGGTCAGATAGTTAATGTGTACAAACAATATGTTAATTACATTTTAAAGTCATCATTTTACAGGTAAATGGATCAAAAGATTTTCAAGTTTTTTTTACTTTTATAAAAATTCTATTAAGAGTAATACAAGCTAGGTAAATGAGCAAATGCTTATACGTGTATATGCATTATAACTGTTTTACCTTTAAAAGTTCTGTAAATTTGTCCTTAAATGTTCCAGGGTATTCCCAATCAATATCAAAGCCATCAAAATTCCGCTCACGTAAATAAATACGACAATTTTGAGCAAATGTTTTTCGTCGTTCTGGTGTCTCCACTACATTATGTAAATGATCTGACGATGTTTCGCCACTAATAGAAAGCATTGTTACTAACTTCGGATTTTTTTGTTTCATATGAGTAAAATCGTAGAGTTTTTCTTTCGCATCAGGATACCTGAGTCCATTATCATCATCAACTTGCAGTCTTTCAAGTCGAAGCTTATCTGTATTAACTTTAGCAGTGCAAATACGGCATGTGTACACAGAAATGGATCAATGTCTTTCGTGTAAAATCTGCCTGATATTACACGAAGCTGGTTTGTCCATGTTCCATAATAACAGACTCTCTTGAAATCACTACCTGGAAAGATAATAAACTATAATAGATTTTTTTTTTTTCATTTTGCAACTTTATATTATTATGCATTTCTGTTTGTATTCATCTGATAAGTTAAGATTTTTTTCAACTGAATTGTATAGTTATTTCTTGTGCTTGACTGTTGCACCACTGTCCCAGGTTAGGCATATGATAGAAACATTTTATATTGAATGTATCAACTTTTGGGTCCGACGTCCGTGAACTTTTTACTCTTTCAACTTGTTTTCGGGAACCAAATAAAAGGATCAATATATGAATCTCTTATTTTTCTCCTGTTGAAGCATATGATAAAAAGATGATAACATGTCATTTTTCATATCGCATGTATTATCAGCCCTCGGTCAATATCAGCCCTCGAGCCATGCGGCTCTTGGGCTGATATTGAACCTAGGGCTGATAATACATGCGATATGAAAAATGCCATGTAATAATCTGATATTATCATATATGTGAGATGAATTTCAATATAGACTTTCATAAAGAAAAAGCCAGATTTAACATATTTCTTAGTTAGATTTTGAAAATCTTATTGAGTCACACTGAATAGGTTGATTGATTTTTGGTTGCTTGCTTAACGTCCAGTGGCAAATATTTCATGCATGTTCAGGACGATAAACGCTGAATAGGAAATCATACTGTGACCTACATGTATTTATATTCGTCTTCGTTTCAGTTCTTAACTTTTTTTTAATTTATGTATACCTTTTACTCTATCAGAGGATCAACTAATAAGATAATCTTACATTCTATTGAATAACATTAACGTAACTCAGAAAAGGGTCGGGTGCGGGGGTATATGATTATATCCTGATTATATAGATATTATTCACGATTTTGTGTTAAAACAGTATCTCAATTAGTAATTGCAGCATAATATCTTTAATACTTTAATATTCACTATACACAAACTTCAAATAGATAGAGGAAGATGTGGTGTGAGTGCCAATGAGACAACTCTCCATCCAAACAACACTTCAAAAATTAAACCATTATAGGTTAAAGTACGGCCTTCAACACGGAGCCTTGGCTCACACCGAATAACAAGCTATAAAGGGCCCCAAAATAACTAGTGTAAAACCATTCAAACGGGAAAACCAACGGTCTAATCTATATAAACAAAACGAGAAACGAGAAACACGTATATATTACATAAACAAACGACAACTACTGTACATCAGATTCCTGACTTAGGACAGGTGCAAACATTTGCAGCGGGATTAAACGTTTTAATGGGCCCAAACCTTCTCCCTTTTTCTGAAACAATAGCATTACATCACAACATATAAAAACATACGATAAAATATCAATTGGCAGACTTAACTCAATCAAAAAACGTATGATTAAACAATGAATGTTAATAAAATGTATTGCTTTTCAAAGACAATCTTTCTGAACTTTTCATTCGACTCAATTAAAATCGTTAAAAAAATAACCACTTTTCCGCGAAAAAAGTGACATTACTAATAGAAAAAACATACCCCTCCCCCTTTTCCATAAACTAAGTGGTACAATAAATTACTTACAATGTGTCGTGTATTTGTCATACACCGTTATCAGATGGAAACAATACATGTGTGTCTTACTTCATGCAGTTACAATAATATTTTTATTGTGTATGGATAATATTTTTTACAAGGTTTATATCTAAATTCATTAGTGAGTTTTATTTCACATTCTAAATGAGCCGTAGGGCGTATTAAAACCTGAACGCATAAGAAAGGAATATCACACTTTAGTGTTGTCGGTAAAATAGGATACTAAATTTTTCAAATCTTTATAAAAAAAAATTTTTTTTTATCGTTATATAAGTCAGATAATGCATTTTTAAAGGTTTTTCTTGTCGTAGATCACACCTCGGGGTGTTCTACGACAGGAAAAACCTTCAAATATGCATTATCTGTATCAGATATCAATGTTTAAATAATGAGGGGGGGGGGGAATATTTTAAATATTGAAGAACAAATATATTGGTCTCTGTCTCCGTTTCTTGTTTAACTTGCTTCAAATAATGGCCCTGTCTTCATATCTTATAATAAAATAATGAGACAAAATGTGTTTTACATCAAGACATTCTTTAAATCATTTGTACAAGTGTGAATTTAAAAAAGTATACATTAAATAATGAAAAGTAGAGCCGTGGTGTAGAGGTTAGCGCATCGGACTACTAGCACAAAGGTTCCTGTTTGATTTCCGTACCGAGCAGAAAATTTAATCCGGGTGTGAATTCTCGGCTCTACACCGACACCATTTGCAGGTATTGTCTTGAGAAACGATGATTGTCCGTCGCAAGTGGATGATAAATGGCTGGCCCTTGTAGAGAGGGAGTCATATGTTCTTGCACCTAATAGTCACACTTGTAGATTTCAAAAAGGTGCAGGCTAATGTCGCTACAAAGCAGCACTCGTACCCGCAATGTGGAAAGAGATAAATACAAGTTCCAATAACTTGTTTCGCAATCCACTTTACATAAACATGTTTAACTAAATAATGAAATGGTAAACACAAGAAATTAACTAGAACATTCTGTTGTTTACTTCATTTGACAAATTTTGAAAATATAACCATCAATCAAAAATATATCTGACAGAATATGAAAACAGCGAAATAGATACATTGACACACGATTTTGGTCCGGACATGATTTGACTACCTCACTTAAAATTATACTGCTTTAACGTTAACGTGTTTTTAATTCATCAATGATGATATTAGCTTAACTGACCATTGACCGTCATATAGCTATATAGTGTATGCAAATATTCAAGTTTCAAGTTTTTATTAAATCAGGAAAATCAATAAAAGTATAATGATGTCTTCCCCCACATTAGCATGATATTACATCACATAAAAAAAATATATATTATGTATGACAAAATATCAAATCAAGGTTAAATGAATAAAATTACAAAGATTCAAAGCATAATTGTATGTAATGGCATATATTTTTTGTATCATCAATATTTTGTGGGTTAAGGAAAATAATAATGGTTTTCATAACTTTTTCAGGGCACAGATCTTGTGAATTAAAATTAAGTTTATTAAATAGTTGTTTTCTATAATTTTCAATTTTCAATTTTTTTGCAATAAATAAGGATTTTTTTTCATCCTCTATTTGATTGAAGTTCAAGCATATTCTGTTTTCTCTCTTAATTTTTGGTCTAAAATATCTACCCTTTTCAATCAAAAGAGGGTGGGAAAAAAGTAAAATCACAAAAATACTGAACTCAGAGGAAAATCAATTTGGAAAGTCCATAATCACATGGCAAAATCAAAAAACCAATGGACAAGAACTGTCATATTCCTGACTTGGTACAGGCATTTTCAAATGTAGAAAACGGGGAACTAATTCTTAATTTTGTAAGATTTCTTGTTATATTAGGAGAACATTTATAAGATAGATAAGTTTGCAATTTAAATTCTTCTGAATAAATATTTGCATAGAAATGTAAGTTATTGTCTTGTTCGATTGAACGTAATTTTTCTACATAATGCAAAGTGTTGTCAATATCTCCGCCCTTCTAATTTGTAAAAAATAACTTGTAGTGTAATTCTCTGTGCTGTTTTTAACCTCTATTACTTGTGTGATTTTAAGAGTGGCCTAGTTACTTGGGTGTTTTAAGAGTTGCGTAGTTACTTTGTGTTTTAGGAGTGGCGTAGTAACTTGGGTGTGTAAAGAGTGTTTTAATCATTTGTTGTAAACGTAGCCCTTACAACTATAAATAAATAAATATTCGAACTGAGAAATTTTAATAGTAAAACCCCTGAAAGTATTAGTATTTGAACTTTTTGTTTCTAATTCTACTCGAAGTACTGTCGCAAATGTTTAGAGTATACGGCACATGAGTATGACTTCCAATTATGTCTGTTTTGTTTTGTTCACGCATCGTTGTAAATATAATGAATTTGATACGACTGTCATACAAGTGAGAGGTTTAGCGCTATAAACCCAGGTTCAATCCAACATTTTCTACATTTTAAAATGTATGCATTTTAAAATGTATGTATCAAGTCAGGAATATGCCAGTTCTTGTCTATTCGTTTGATGTGTTTTATCATTTGATTTTGCCATTTGACTACCGACTTTCCGTTTTGAATTTTCCTCGGAGTTCAGTATTTTTTTGATTTTACTCTTTTTTCAGTATAGGCTGATTGGATATTTTGTACTGTCGATAACTGTGAAGATTTTGTTATGCGGTTGTACTGGACATTTTCATTATAGCTGTTTGTTTGGTTTTTTTCGTATTAAATTAAGTTATGAGGGATAGTTTGAATGCCTTAAATATGTTATTTGTGTTGTCTTTCATGCAATTTATATTGATGTTAAATGAGAAATATGAAGGTTTCAAACTATGTTTTTATTGTTGTCTTTTATTTTATCTTTCTTATTGAGTAACGTTAATGGGAGCGATTAAACGCGTCAACGTATTGTTTGTGATGTATTTAACCCGGAACTTATCGTTCTATTGGTATACACTATTGATGGCAGATCTCTGAAAGACTCTTTAAAAAAACTTTTCTACTGAAACCGATTTATAACTTTACATGTTGTTTATGTATAGACACTCAATAGTCTATTATTCACGATTTTGTGTTAAAACAGTATCTCAATTAGTAATTGCAGCATTGTATCTTTAAAACTTTAATATTCACTATACACAAACTTCAAATAGATAGAGGAAGATGTGGTATGAGTGCAAATGAGACAACTCTCCATCCAAAAAACAATTTATAAAGTAAACCATTATATGTCAATGTGCGGCCCTCAACACGGAGCCTTGGCTCACACCGAACAGCAAGCTTTAAAGGGCCCTAAAAATTAGTAAAGTAAAACCACTCAAAGCGGGAAACACGCATGCATATTTTTGTAGATTGTGTGCACTGCTAAATATTTCGTACCATTTGGTTTAATAATTTGTGATACTGCCTGCCTAATATGGATTAAGGCGTTTGTTTATGTAGACAAATAAAGGATAACAACCGGAACAAGACGTACTTTAGAACGCATTGATATATATCTTCAGTTTCTTGCTTTGAATACTTCACGGTTATGTTTAGGACGATAAAGTGTTGGTTTCTCTCGATTTATAATATCCTACTAACTGTACCTTGAACTAGCAACTGGCATTATAGTTTTCAAAAAAAGTAATCACTGTACACCAGTACTGTAAAACATCTTATTTCAGCGTACATTTTAATTAAGCGATTTTAGGGAGTAGAAAAATAGCGCGGATAAAAAACGTTGCGTATATGTTTATCTTATTTAACTGTAAAGATTATGTACTATTGGGTTAACTCTTCTACAAGTTTATATCATTTTGTGTTACGATGAAAAACACACTTGTATATAAATTTGGACCATTTAAATGGGTGTTAACCTTATCTATCATAATTCTCAGGGTATTATACAATTGAGAATGGAAATGGGGAATGTGTCAAAGAGACAACAACCCGACCAAATAAAAAAAACAACACCAGAAGGTCACCAACAGGTCTTCAATGTAGCGAGAAATTCCCGCACCCGGAGGCGTCCTTCAGCTGGCCCCTAAACAAATATATACTAGTTCAGTGATAATGAACGCCATACTAATTTCCAAATTGTACACAAGAAACTAAAATTAAAATAATACAAGACTAACAAAGGCCAGAGGCTCCTGACTTGGGACAGGCGCAAAAATGCGGCGGGGTTAAACATGTTTGTGAGATCTCAACCCTCCCCCTATACCTCTAACCAATGTAGAAAAGTAAACGCATAACAATACGCAAATTAAAATTCAGTTCAAGAGAAATCCGAGTCTGAAGTCAGAAGATGTAACCAAAGAAAATAAACAAAATGACAATAATACATAAATAACAACAGACTACTGGCAGTTAACTGACATGCCAGCTCCAGACTTCAATTAAACTGACTGAAAGATTATGATTTCATCATATGAACATCAGGCACAATCCTTCCCGTTAGGAGTTTCGTATCATACCATCATAACATATATGAGAAGAACATAACCCATGTATACATGTTATATGCAAACCACTGGTTACCAGAATATGCATAGGTATATTTCTGTTGATAACTGTAAATGAAACGTATGATAAAGCTTATATTACCTTCTTGATCTTTCAAATATTAATCTCCATATAGTCACTTCACGTTTGGTTGTCAGACATATTATAAATAATGTATGTCAGTCTTTCAATTTTTAACTTTCTCTTTAAAGGTCAGAAGATATTGCCTGGAAACAATAGTGTTTTTTTTAGATTTGTCTGTATGTAGGCAAGGTGGTCTACATCAATATGTGATATGTTTCTAAAAGATCATTAAATGATTGGACTATGAAGCTTGGGAATATGGCTCAAAAGACTCTTCTCTCGATTGATGGTGACCTATAACGTGGTATAGGACTATGAAGCTTAGAAATATAGCTCAAAAGACTCTTCTCTCGATTGATGGTGACCTATAACGTGGTATAGGACTATGTAGCTTGGGAATATGGCTCAGAAGCTTAGAAATATAGCTCAAAAGACTCTTCTCTCGATTGATGGTGACCTATAACGTGGTATAGGACTATGAAGCTTGGGAATATGGCTCAAAAGACTCTTCTCTCGATTGATGGTGACCTATAACGTGGTATAGGACTATGAAGCTTGGGAATATGGCTCAAAAGACTCTTCTCTCGATTGATGGTGACCTATAACGTGGTATAGGACTATGAAGCTTGGGAATATGGCTCAAAAGACTCTTCTCTCGATTGATGGTGACCTATAACGTGGTATAGGACTATGAAGCTTGGGAATATGGCTCAAAAGACTCTTCTCTCGATTGATGGTGACCTATAACGTGGTATAGGACTATGAAGCTTGGGAATATGGCTCAAAAGACTCTTCTCTCGATTGATGGTGACCTATAACGTGGTATAGGACTATGAAGCTTGGGAATATGGCTCAAAAGACTCTTCTCTCGATTGATGGTGACCTATAACGTGGTATAGGACTATGAAGCTTGGGAATATGGCTCAAAAGACTCTTCTCTCGATTGATGGTGACCTATAACGTGGTATAGGACTATGAAGCTTGGGAATATGGCTCAAAAGACTCTTCTCTCGATTGATGGTGACCTATAACGTGGTATAGGACTATGAAGCTTGGGAATATGGCTCAAAAGACTCTTCTCTCGATTGATGGTGACCTATAACGTGGTATAGGACTATGTAGCTTGGGAATATGGCTCAAAAGACTCTTCTCTCGATTGATGGTGACCTATAACGTGGTATAGGACTATGAAGCTTGGGAATATGGCTCAAAAGACTCTTCTCGCGATTGATGGTGACCTATAACGTGGTATAGGACTATGAAGCTTGGGAATATGGCTCAAAAGACTCTTCTCTCGATTGATGGTGACCTATAACGTGGTATAGGACTATGAAGCTTGGGAATATGGCTCAAAAGACTCTTCTCTCGATTGATGGTGACCTATAACGTGGTATAGGACTATGAAGCTTGGGAATATGGCTCAAAAGACTCTTCTCTCGATTGATGGTGACCTATAACGTGGTATAGGACTATGAAGCTTGGGAATATGGCTCAAAAGACTCTTCTCTCGATTGATGGTGACCTATAACGTGGTATAGGACTATGTAGCTTGGGAATATGGCTCAAAAGACTCTTCTCTCGATTGATGGTGACCTATAACGTGGTATAGGACTATGAAGCTTGGGAATATGGCTCAAAAGACTCTTCTCTCGATTGATGGTGACCTATAACGTGGTATAGGACTATGAAGCTTGGGAATATGGCTCAAAAGACTCTTCTCTCGATTGATGGTGACCTATAACGTGGTATAGGACTATGAAGCTTGGGAATATGGCTCAAAAGACTCTTCTCTCGATTGATGGTGACCTATAACGTGGTATAGGACTATGAAGCTTGGGAATATGGCTCAAAAGACTCTTCTCTCGATTGATGGTGACCTATAACGTGGTATAGGACTATGAAGCTTGGGAATATGGCTCAAAAGACTCTTCTCTCGATTGATGGTGACCTATAACGTGGTATAGGACTATGAAGCTTGGGAATATGGCTCAAAAGACTCTTCTCTCGATTGATGGTGACCTATAACGTGGTATAGGACTATGAAGCTTGGGAATATGGCTCAAAAGACTCTTCTCTCGATTGATGGTGACCTATAACGTGGTATAGGACTATGAAGCTTGGGAATATGGCTCAAAAGACTCTTCTCTCGATTGATGGTGACCTATAACGTGGTATAGGACTATGAAGCTTGGGAATATGGCTCAAAAGACTCTTCTCTCGATTGATGGTGACCTATAACGTGGTATAGGACTATGAAGCTTGGGAATATGGCTCAAAAGACTCTTCTCTCGATTGATGGTGACCTATAACGTGGTATAGGACTATGAAGCTTGGGAATATGGCTCAAAAGACTCTTCTCTCGATTGATGGTGACCTATAACGTGGTGACTGTTTATGATAACAAATAAGACAGACATTTACCAACAATAACCACGGATTTACAAGCACCTAACATGGGAAAGGCACATACAGAATATCATATAATGTTTTATATATATGAAACAAAAATTATGAGGCCAAATGAGGAAAACAGATAATGCCATGGGCAATAAAGGAAAAACCAGACAACACCATGACCAAAAATGGAAAACAAATAAAGCATTGTCAAAAACTGAAAACAGATAATATCATGTGGAAAATCGGAAACAGATAACACCATGGCCAAAAACTTGCTCACTAATGATACCTCCGCTTTAGGTATTTGGTAAACAGGAAATTGATGGTGGATGAATGCATCCAACAGTTTATTATGCTGACAAAAAAGAAAAATAACATAAATCCCAAGCTCCAAGAAAAAATCAAAAATAGAAACTCAGTGCAAGGTAACAAAAGATTTCAAACTAATTTTTGAAAGCCTTGATTTGTAATTTTGGTAGAGAGAAACAAAGTCTGTCGAAATTTCAGACATGGCCTTCGTACTGACCACGACCGAATTATTTGCAAAAAGTAAAAACACAAAAATACTGAACTCCGAGGAAAATTCAAAAAGGAAAATCAAAAATCAAAAGGCAAAAGGCAAAATCAAAAGTTCAAACACATCCAACGAATGGATAACAACTGTCATATTCCTGACTTGGTACAGGCATTTTCTTATGTAGAAAATGGTGGATTGAACCTGGTTTTATAGCTTGCTAAACCTCTCAATTGTATAACTGTCGCATCAAATTCCATTATATTGTCAACGATGCATGAACAACTGGACATTTAGATACCGCCAATCAGTATAATAATGAATGTCATTAATTTTTTGATAAATATAATATGATGTTTTTCAAGTTACCAGTACATTAATTGGAAGGCAAGTAATTTAAAAAGTACTATAAACGTTTATCTAATACTAATATAACGTTTGGATACTTATCATTTACATGATAAATTGTTACTTGTTAAAATATAAAAACATCTTTTACACTTGCGGTTAAAAAGTACCGAAAAAATGAATCGGTGTTTCGTACGGTTAATCAGACAAAGGGGAAGAAACACTTGAACATTTGAATGTACAAAGACACATTAGTTGTTTCCCTTTGTACTATCTCTTTGGAGGGTCGAAAAATGATAAACTGATGTTTACCTGGTGTGTGAATATGTCCATTGTGCTACTTAGGTTTTTTAATATTTCAACTTAACAAATTTGTCATCAACGTTCGGATTTTGACCTCCATACTTTATAGGGAGTGGGTCCTAACTAGTTTAAGGAGCATTGGCTGACAAATCCATGTTCGCCGATTCTACTCTAGTTCTCACATTTATAGAATTTTGACGCTAAATTGGCTGTTAAAAGCGAATTATTATTTCACTTCTTAACTTTTCTTAATAATTTAACAAAAATAGAATCGGCCAAGTGAGCTTTTCTCATTACTTTGCGTCCGGCGTCCGGCGTCCGGCGTCGTCCGTCGTCGTTAACTTTTACAAAAATCTTCTCATCTGAAACTACAGGGCCAAATTAAACCAAACTTGGCCACAATCATCATTGGGGTATCTAGTTTAAAAAATGTGTCCGAAAACCCGGCCAGTTTTTGGCTTTACGCATTTAGAGAAAATCTGATGGGGTTAAATTGTTTAACAGGTCAAGATCTACCTGCCTCTAAATTTTCAGATAAATCGGACAACCCGTTGATGGGTTGCTGCCCCTGCATTGATAATTTTAAAGAAATTTTGCTGTTTTTGGTTATTATCTTGAATATTATTATAGATAGAGATAAACTGTAAACATCATTAATGTTCAGCAAAGTAAGATTTACAAATAAGTTAACATGACCAAATGGTCAGTTAACCCCTTTAGGAGTTATTGCCCTTTATAAACAATTTTTAATCATTTTTCGTAAATCTAAATTATCTTTTACAAAAATCTTCTCCTCTGAAACTACTGAGTCAAATCAATCCAAACTTTGCCATAGTCATCTTTGGGGTATGTGGTTTGAAAAAAATGTCCGGTTACCCGGCCATTCAACCAATATGGCCGCCACGGCTAAAAATAGAACATAGGGGTAAAATGCAGTTTTTGGCTTATAACTCAAAAACCAAAGCATTTAGAGCAAATCTGTCATGGAGGTAAATTGTTTATCAGATCATGATCTATCTGCCCTGAAATTTCAGATGAATCGGACAACCAGTTGTTAGGCTGCTGCCCCTGAATTGGTAATTTTAAGGAATTTTTGCTGTTTTTGGTTATTATCTTGAATATAATTATAGATAGAGATAAACTGTAAACAGCAATAATGTTCAGCAAAGTTAGATTAACAAATAAGTTAACATGACCAAATGGTCAATTGCCCCTCTAAGGAGTTATTGTCCTTTATAGTAAATTTTTAACAATTTTCATAAAATTTGTAAATTTTTACTAACATTTTCCACGGGGCCAAGTTCATTATACTAGTAGATAGAGATAATTGTAAGCAGCAAGAATTTCCGTAAAGAAAGATGTACAAACACATCACCATCACCAAAACACAAGTTTGCATGAATCCATCTGCTTCCTTTGTTTAATATTCACATAGACCAAGGTGAGCGACACAGGCTCTTTAGTGTCTCTAGTTTATATTTCTCGTAACTTTAATATCCCCCTTTAACTGAAAAAAAATACCAACTTGTTTAGAATAATAAGTTGATGATTTCATTTGTAAATATAACACATTTGGTGAATTATCTATTCGAACATTTATGCTTTAAATGGTTAAATACCACAAAAAGGAGGTTAGGATTGATTTAGGGAGTAATGGTACCGACAGTTTAGGAACTAGGGGCGAAAAAGGTGCCACAAACGAGCATTTTTGTAGTTTCCGGACAATCACTTGTGTGAATGTATGGATCTCCCAACCCCATCCCCATCCCCAAAGTACCCCCTTTGGATCCGCCCGCATACGTTTAACCATTAAACCCGTAATGTTTTAAAATATGTAATTAACGTAGATATGCGTATATGTTTATCAGGTGACAGTGTTAGTTAAGTTGATAACACCTTTTATACGAGATAATGTTCACAGATACGAGTTATCTCCCCTTTCTTGATAAGCTATTTTGAATTTCCGCCTTCAAAACAAACAATATTAATGCACCTGTAAATGTAGATGTACAAAATGTAAACATAGACATATATGTGGAGTTGTTCTGTAATTCGCAATTAACTAACTTAGGAATAGGTGTAAAATTCTAAAAAGGTAAGCCGGATTATCTTAATACATATTACCTCTTTTAGCAACAAACATTTAGTTTTTTGTTTGATGTTATTGTTTTGCTTAACATTGGGTTAACTTGTATACAATTGTTATGAAATGATTATTAATTTAAATGATATCATTCCATGTTACAATTGTGGTTTGATCGTCAGTTTTCGAAATAATCCAATCAAATCGGTGCTAAGCGTCGTCTTGAACTTGCAAATAGGTGAATGTTGTTTTACTCCTTGTTGGAGACATCACTTCAATTCATGATGATGAACAGCAATAAAAGACCTGTGCATGTTTTGATATTGTGTCAAAGATCGGTACCCCATACAGGGGTACACATGTAGCTGATTATGCCATCTATGAAAGGGGTTCCTAACCCAGGATAAAGGAGAGGGATCTTAACGCAGCCCAGGATAAGGAAGGGGTTCCAACTTTATGTCCCCATTCAAATGCATTTATCGTCAAAAAGGGGGGTTATAAACCCGCGAACTTCCCCTCCTGTCTCCTCCACTGCAGAGGATACGCGCATCTAGAGTTCAAAATTGTCATCCTAGTCTACATAATGAGTTTAAATAAAATGAATAAGTGTAGAAAGTTGAAAATGGAAAAAGAGAAAATAAAACAGAGGGAGAAAAAGCTATACAATTGATAAAAGGGTAAGCAAGTAGATACCTATGTTTACTGACTGTCACCTAGCTGTTCTGTTATTGATAGTAGGAAATATTTCCGTCAGTACAAAGTGAAAGGAGGAAGGCAAAGTAATAAACATACTAACGATATCTCTAATTTCCCATGATAACAATCCGACGTTGTCAATGATATAAATGTCATACTTAAAGTCATCACTAAGCCTCACATAATCCATGAAACCATTTTAACCTGAGCTAAGCTTTTTCAATTTCCGTTCAAATTCCTTTTATTGCTTCATTTACTTTTTATCTTCCTTATTTCGAGAAAGATTTCAAATGCATTAGGTTAATACCTGCATTGGCGTTTTTCATACTTTTTTTCACGTCCTTTTTCGGTATATAGCTCTTCGTCCTTTTAATAAGCTTTGGATTTTCAAGTCTCTTGGCCTCAAACATCAATGAAGAGACATTGATTGTCAAAACACACATCTGGTGCCGAAAATGTGTACCGTTTATGTTATTGATAAAGTTCTAAACTATATAATATTGAATCGTTTTAGGATATAAGAAACTAGTTTCTTACTTTTTCTATTATTATTTAAATAAGTTAGCTGGCGAAAATGTAAGTTATTCTCAAATATATACAGCAATTACAAAGATAAAAAAGACTCTGTTCGTGTTTGAAAGTACTATCATAAGAAAAGAAAAAACACTTTTTAATTTTCGAGTATGATATCACTCAAACAGCTGAAGTGACAAAAGAAGTGATCCTTTCCAATAGTACCACAGTACTGAAACAAAAATGAGATCAGCTGTTCTACATACGGTACTCATAAAGCAAGGTTCCGCTTGAGTACACACTACAGTAGTTACTGTACTATGCCTCGGAATCACACACCGTGACGGGAGATGTAAACGTCACCTGTAAAGATTATTAATATTTACCTCATACCTTTATCATCATGTATGTTAAACCGCTTTAAGCAACGGTTGGGATTTATTTTATTTTACTTATCATTGAAATATTTCACTTTTCGAGTGTGAGTTCAAGTGGCTCTCCCGAGAACTAATTCGATAGTCTTCTTAATGGATATATAAGCTACTTATACCTATCATTAACAGGTAAGAATGATTTTGTCTTTGATCTTACGATATAGGTAATTTTGTTTATAGGTGTACTTCAGGTGGAATATGTAATATTTTCTGCATAATGATATAGATATGTCTACACAATTACAAGTATTTACAGTCATATTTTGAATATGTAATTTTTTTGAACGACAGAATTTTTTCTTTTAAATTTCCAGGTAAGCGCTTTTAAATTTTTCAATCAAATTTGTAATCAGGAAATTTAAAATGTCAATACAACCGTCTATTTGTTTTGATTTGAATAGTGTGCTTGTTATAACCAATTCTCTAATACACTGGAAACTTGTATTTGAATTTAAAGGACCCATTCATTATAATATACTTTGGGTTGGTCGTTTTATTCTAAAAGTTCCGGCGACATTAGAAGCCACCTGTTTAGATTTATTTTCAAAAAGCCAATTTAACCCCAAAAACAAACGATTGAAACTGGCAATTAAACTTGCCATATCGTTAATTATCTGTGATTTTTTAAAACAAAGTTTTCTACATACACATACCATATAAGTATATAGTCACATTTGAATCTTAAGTGAATTTAGAAACATAACTCTGCAGGTTCATCAAACAGAGGTTAAATACTCATTTTAATTTGCTCGTTTTACAGTAACGTCAATGTTTAAAATGCATGCGACATGGATCAGGTCATGTCCATTTTTCTGATGGTCCTCGGTTCTTTGTATAGCCCTTAATGTTTATTGTGAATTTTGAATAGTGCCTAATAAAGTGTCTTGTTTATAATTGAATGCGTTTTTATATTCGGTAAAATAAACTCTTACTGTATGTCTTATGGAGGGTCCTTTATATATTTTGCTGCGCATGCCAATACTCCAAATCAAATAATTTCAAAACGGTTTATGTCTCTATTTTATATGAACCAAGACCGGTATAATGATTCTATGAAAATTAATTATAATGAACAAATTGTCTGGACATTGTGACATTGTAATTTCATGTGAACTTTTCTTTGTCATCTCTGTTCCTTTAAATGCTATATGTCTTTTAAGAAGTTAATGAACAAATTGTCAGGACATTGTGTGCCACAAAGTGACATTGTAATTTCATGTGAACTTTTCTTTGTCATCTCTGTTCCCTTACATGTATGTCTTATCCTCCCTCTAACGATTTAACAATACACCCCTATGTAGCTTTGTCATGTCCTCCAGGCTAGAGGCGGCAAAATTGTCTTTTTATTGACAAAAAGTTGTATTGTTAAAGGTCTCTCACCTGGCCACCTGTAGATGGTTTGTCAGACCATATGTTTAACACACACACATATATAGTAGATATATAAATATTCGATACTTTGTCTGAAATGATCAAATATTAATGACATAAAACGTATATTTTATTGATTTCCTCCAGTGGATTATTTTATTTACCTGTTTACTGTGTTTTTATTTACATTTGTACTACTAAGTATCATAGCTTTATAAACTGATATGTTCCTTTCATCTTACTTTAATGAGGACTTGTCTTCGGGACATACCGAGTTATGTACGTACAATAATATATATATTTTATTAATTGTGAAAGAGACAACTCTCAACCAGGTACCAAAGAAATTGGAATTTATCAACTATAGTTTACTGTACTACTACGACCTTCAACAATGATCAAAATTCATCCCATATAGTAAGCTATAAAAGGCACAAACATAAAAAATGTAAAACGATTTAAAAAACACTTTCTAACTTTCTGCAACACGGATACTTGGCTCAAACCGAACAGCAAGCTATAAATACATTTGAGGTCAACGTTTTCTGAGGGAGTTGGAACCTTAATTTCTTAATGTATTAATTTATAAATTAACAACATACAAAGACCTCTATAAAGCTAAAACGAAATACGCATGAGGGACATGCCAACGGAATTAAGTTCGTCTCCGACATTCCTTCGGATGAAAAGAGTACATATATCTCACCAGGATAAATTCTACAAAGAATTTGATTATTCGTTTCTCAAGGAAGAGTTTTGTTGTCATTTTAAAATACTACCCAGATAAACAAATACAATAAGGAAGAAATCTACATTTAATACAATGCTTGCTATAATTTTATATTACACTGTGTGTTTGTGCTTTGAATCGATTCTCGAGGCTGCATGCACATGGTGGCTCACTTCGTAATGATTTTACCCGAATAGTCGGTGCATCTGTTAATTCCAGTTATTGTAACAAAAACCCCTGAGGGTTTGGGTTGGTTTAACCGAATAGATAATAATGGGCTATAAAACTAAAGAAGTGTTTTTGGCATGATTGGTTTCGATCTAAGAATAAGAGAATAGAATTAGCATTTGGTAGAAAATGGACGCTACCTTCGCCACATAACAATGGCTGTGCGATCTCTGTGACTTGCCAATGATATTTTGCAATTTTCTTCATGAATGCAAATTTATTGCAAACAGTTACGCGAATACAATGAGCTTTGAGGGTCAAGTAGTCTCTACCGGTCAACATAAAACAACCTGACTGGTAACGCCTTCGTTTTTAGATTACAGGGAACACGTACATAAAACAAATTCCTTTCTCCGCTCACACAATAGACTTTATGCTGTCACTTAAATTATGTGGTTGAAGCATGAAGCAAATATTTACAGTTGCTCCCGGCTTTCGTGTTAACTGGAAAATTTACAAACTGAAGGTGATATGAAGTTGTTGTGTACAATTTATAACACAATGTATTGTAGATTTACAAGAACATTTTGTATTGCTGATCTTTCCTATTTTTTTTTATGTAACGTTTATTGTTTTGGCTTTCACAAGGTCGTTGGCCTTTTTCATTTGAATTGTTCTCATTTTACCATGTCAGGGCTGTATACGGTATGGGATTTGCGCATTGGTGAAGGCGACCTATAATTGCTTACATTTACGTCATTTTGGACTCTATTGGCAAGTGGTCTCATTTTGATATTCTATTTTTATATATCAATGGCTAATCAATCTCATGACACTATTGAAACTTCGATTCCAAGCTTTGATTGTTCTTTACTACAATCACTGGATATGAAATTGGCAGGGGCGGGTCCAGTCATTTTAAAAAGGGGGGTTCCTAACCCAGGACAAAAAGGGGGTTCCAACTACATGTCCAAATTCAAATGCATTGATCGTCCAAAAAAAAGGTGGGTTTGAAACCCCTGGAACCCTCTCTTGATCTGCCACTGGTTGGGCATACTAGTATGTTACCACAGCGACTATGCACGGGAACTGAATATCAATAAACGTTTCCTGCACTGACAATCACCAGTGTGGTAAAATATGTCAACTTTTTCACTGTTGTCTTCGCCATTTATTGCGAGCTACTAGAGCATACTGTCTATTGGTTGCATAACTATTGTGGTTCATTGTACTCATCTAGATGACTATCTGTTCTTTTATTACAAGTCTATTCAAATCAAAGTGTTACTGAAGTAGATAGTTAGTAAATAGACAACATAAACATGCTACCAAAACTTGATCAGCCAACAATTAAACAGGTTGCGATTTCTCCAGTATGTTTTTGACATTTTCTTTTATTTTTATCGAAAACCGTCTGATAGGAAACTCGCAGATCTATAACCTCGCATGTTCAAAAGATTTTCGCCTCTTGCATTGTGTTTACATCTTTTGAAATCTGTCCTTATGTCCTTGTTATTACTATTCATAAAAAGCCCTTTATAAGCCATGTTATCGAGTTATTCACAGTCATGTAAGCATTGATAATTTATCATAACTAATCATAATTAATCGTCTTTCGTAGAATGACATTTATACAACAAATCTTCTTAAACAGCATTCGTCCTTATACGACCCAAACCGGTTCGTTTCTAAATTAATGTTACAAAAATAAATTATGAAAAAGGAATACAGCAATTTACAAATGTAGGTCATAGCGACTCAAATGATACAGATTCTTTTCAGTATTTCAATATAAGGTTTATTGATACATCAAACTATCAGCTATATGTTATTTTCGTGGCTCAAATATTTTCAAAATTAATATACTGGCCTAGTAATAACAGAAAAGTTTTGCACACTTTTTTCTTGGAGTAATTTTACCAATTGCTTTACTGGAATATTGCAGAAATTGAGAATGGAACAGGCCCCTTTCCAAAACTTTCACATATCTACATTGAATAATGTTTCATCCAACGAATAGTTTACCTTAGCTGTGCATATTTGGCAAAAAGTATCGGAATTTCGGAATGCCCCTTAACTTCATATTTAATTTGTTTCTTTTTAACCGTTAACCATATTTTTACTTTTTTGTTTCGAACGTCTCTTTTGAGTCTTTTTGTAGACGAAACGCGAGTATTGCGTTGATTGTTTAGACGTGGTACTTATCATGAACTTGAAATCTAAGTTCCGTCACCCTGTATTTTGATATTTTAGTATTTGTATGCCATATGCATACGTGTTGTATGTTGGAATTATATTACAACATTGTAGGATTTTTATTTACGGTTTAAATACACAATATGTATAGAGTTACGTCTGAACAATGAGAAGATATCTAAGTATCTCATTCTATTCAAATCTAACAAAATGTTAATTGATATTCAAGTTCGTGTCTTTAGTCGGAACTATCAACTTTTGTACAGTTGTCAATTATATATTTCCAACTCTTTGTCAGTTTATGTAAACATTAGTTACATGCAGTTAAATAAAACTCTCAACCCCCCCCCCCCCCCCCCCCCACCTTTTATGCAACCATTACATTAAGTTAATATTACAGCCAGAAGTTAAACAAAAATTGTTAGACCTTCTATGTCTACCAAAAAAAAATAACTTGTTGCATGGCTCCGAATTAGACTTTAGTACAAGGATGATTTAGTAGCCTTTAATTAGTTTTATTTTGTATTTTTATGTGGAGGGGGAGCATCACACAAAAGGGCAATAAAATTATCTAAAAGAGGATGTCATGTAGCATTCTAAAGGCGTTTTTATTTGACTGGTTTGACTGTTTAAAAACGGTTTTAGCAATTAAAACTATTTGACACGTCATAAGCGTCTCCATTCAGTTCCTTATTCCACCCGCCTAATTCCAATTGTCAAAACCATCTTGCTATTTCTAATCTAGATTATATCCAAACTTTTCCGATTTATGGTGCAAAGTACCAAAAACTCGATTTCTGGCTTTGCTACGACTTGAAATACGACACAGTGTTTTATTCTATAAAAAAAGAATCAGAAAGTGTTTTATTCTATGAAAAAAAACTGTTTTGCATGAAACATTAATCGATTTTATTATTGAATCAAATGTCGATCTTATTTTCCAGTCTGGGATCATTATTTCTATCAGGTTAACATAACCTTTATAAATGGTCGTTCAAGACATTTTCAATACCTCCAATGTACTTTGTGTTATTATGCTTTGGTAATGTTTTTTCTTTTATATTTCCATTACGTGTTTTATTATCCAGAACGTATCACCATAACCGTCAGACTTTGCTAACACTACCCTTAACAAGGAAATATATAATTTATTGCTTACTTCAATCACAGTTTTATTATCCCGTTTACTGGTAGCGTGAAATGTTTTTGATGAACTTGATGATAAAGAAACTTTTTAAGAGTTATTTCATATCTCAACTACTGGTATTTAGTATTTTCTATCAAACCTAAATATAATTACATATTAGGGCTGAGAGTCTAGGAAAATATCCGCCTAAGCCTTCATTAACCGACTGTCATTCTAAGATATTTTGTTTCCTTATTTCTGTGCAGCACAGCTATTTTTAATTATAACGGATTTATTACGGCCAGGGAACATGTCATTCTTAAACCCTGACTTGCTTTTAAACGTTTATATAGTTGTATACACAGTTATACAGACATACCTAATTAAAATTTTGTTTTTCTTTAGCTCTTAAGCTAGACTACAAAATATACTATTTATGAAAGCATTTTCATGCAAGAAAGACCTTAACATTTTTTTCCCACAAAAGTGACCTTACTTCCAATAAATCTACAGAACTATACTTTTAAGTATCTGTCACAAACAAATAAAACAATATACCAAGATTAACTAAGCCATTTTTTTTACCTCCAAAAAGTAGATTTTCTTATTTGGCTGCAGAAAATATAGATATGCCACCTAACCTTTTCCCCCAAGAGTTTGGTCAAAACATTTAACTAGTTATATTGTCAATAATAAGCATTTGTTTAAGATCCATGGTATCTACTCTTATGGTCAAATATATACTATTTTTATTACTGTAAAAGTGATTTCTGTCAGTAGATGAAGGGTTATGAGAACATTTTCCTAGACTATCAATCCTAATATGTAATTATATTTAGGTTGGATAGAACTACTAAAACTTTTGTTTAAGATCCAGGGGTCTACTCTTCTGGTCAAATATATACTATTCTTACTACTGTAAAAGTGATTTCTGTCAGACTTCAACAGAACTGTTTATTTTGATATGATGTCCCTGTAATTGTTAAATAATGAATGACTTCTATGATGTAAATACAAACCAGACAAGATAGTCATCGCGAGAATGTGCCTGAAGCGAATCACAAATGTCATTATTTTTCTAATGTCGTAACGCTGACATAATTGCTGTACTTCCAGCGACATGAATTAATAATTATATCACGTTTAACGGTTTGAGGACATACTAAACATTCTGTAGGTATTTTTTTTTCTTTTTTGTGTATGTTTTTTTGTTGTTGTTGTAAAATTGAATATGTTTATATTCTATTTCAAATGCGGGCAAATAAGATATTCAGCGCATGATTATACAAATTCAGTTCAGGGACTGTACAACGGTTGTCGTTGTGTCATGAAGTCCTGTCATATTTGTTATTCGTAAATTGCATTGTTATAAGTTGGGACGTTATTTTTCTCGTTTGAACTATTCTAATTTCTAATGTTATCAATAAGGCCTTTTATAACTGCAAGTATGGTATGAGGTTTTCTCATTATTGAAGGTTGTACGGTGACCTAAAATTGCTCATATCGATGTCATTTAAACTTTCATGGAATGTTTTAATAGGTCATCATACCATATCTCCTCACTTCTATACCAATAAAAGATGTACGTGAAAAAAACCAAACATAATTTATATAAATTGATTAGACTGTTGGTTTTCCCGTTTGAATGGTTTTACATTTGTCTTTGTTTGGGGCCTTTGTATCAAAGCCGTTCGACATGAGCCAAGGCTCTGTATTGAAGAGTGTAATTTGACATACTATGTATAAAAAAGAAGATGTGGTATGATTGCCAATGAGACAACTATTCACAAAAGACCAAAATGACACAGACATTAACAACTATAGGTCACCGTACGGCCTTCAACAATGAGCAAAGCCCATACCGCATAGTCAGCTATAAAAGGATATAGGAAGATGTGGTGTGAGTGCCAATGAGACAACTCTCCATCCAAATAACAATTTAAAAATTAAACCATTATAGGTTAAAGTACGGCCTTCAACACGGAGCCTTGGCCCCGATAAGACAATGTAAAATAATTCAAACGAGAAAACTAACTGGTTACTTTTACAAGTTATGACATGGATGGAGAAATGTCTCATTGGCATTCATACCACATCTTCTCATATCTTTGTAGAACCATTTGCTGCACGAACCTGTATTTAAAATGAACTGTATGGTGCACAAATTCGGCACACATAATCACTAAAGAATCCCATAGCGGCACCAAAAACTTCCGGATGTATATTTCTTTGTAACGACATCTACAAATAGTCTGAGATCGCTTTAACCCGGAAAATAAGTGGCTATGTTTCTGTTGCTCAACAATGATGGTTTCATTGGCCTTGCGCTAACAGAAAGGGCCCGAGACGGAGTTATTCGGTTTAAGTGACACATCAAATATATATACATTTCTAAGTATACACCTAATCACCCTTTACCTTATCCATTCCATATCAAGACATTGGCGGAATTTTAAGAATTGAATACTTTTTTAGTATACTTGACATTGATAATATTTTTGTTTCTAGTAATAATATTTGTTCAGATTAATATTTAAATTAGGTTGGTATCTTTGATAAACTATAAATAATTGTAAAATAAATATGAATGTAGATTAACCATAACCTCACAATGCTGGAATATAATAAGTCTGTTTGCTTTTAAACACTTTGGCGGCAAAATTCTTATGGTCATGTTGATAGAATCCCTCAGCTGTTAATGATTTGGTGTACTTTACCAGAGTCAGCACACGCGGCTAAACTAGTTTTAATATAAATGCACACACGTTGCGTAGCTCAAACTCACTTGCTTTTGAGTTGTAGTCCTATCATGTAATGTTGTCATTTTAATGTTATAATTAATATTGCCATTAAAGAGGGAGGTTTGGTATGCCACAAAACCAGGTTCAACCCACCATTTTTTTTTCTTAAAATGCCCTGTACCAAGTCAGGGAAATGGCTTTTGTTATATTATAGTTTGTTTATGTGTGTGTTACATTTTAATGTTGTCTTTCTGTTGTGTCGTAGTTCTCTTACATTTCAGTGATATGTTTCCCTCAGTTTTAGTTTGTAACTCGGATTTGTTTTTCCTCTATCCATTTATGAATTTCGAACAGCGGTATACTACTGTTGCCTTTATTTAGCATCAGCAGGACCAAAGTACAACATAAATATGTGTGCTGAAGGTTTCTCTGTCATAAGTTTTGTGGCTCATCAATCATGTTGACTGAGCAATGTCTTGGTGTACCTCCGAAAATATAACCCCAAATTATCTAAACAGACTATAATGGCCAACAAATGGTGTACAATTATTTTCATTTTTGATATACGGATTAATACAATACCCATAATCATTTAGATTCTGGACTTATGAATTAAATACAAGACACTAAGGTGGTCTTCGGCTGATGTCTGCTCTATGGTCGGGTTTTTGTCCCTCTGGCACATTCCCCATTTCCATTCGCAATTTTACCATAAACTTGACTGCACAGAAGAAGTTCGGTTTAGATGAAAATGTCACTTAAATCAATTGTCGTGCTCAATAAATATCTTGTTCCGAGCTTATATTGTAAATGTGGCCTATTTGCACTATGAAAAAAACTCTTACAATGATCCATTGTTGAAATAAATGTTTGGATCTAAATCAAGAAAAGTGTAATTACCGATATTTTATTATACTGGGCTTTGTTGTTTTTTTGCAACGTGAGAAAAATCTATCAAAGAAAGTGTTTTAAATTAAACAAGAAACTCTTTTTATACCAGTATACATTTCATAGTACTTACAAATGTACAAAGAAGACCGGTTATGTTTCATAAAAGTTTACCCGAACCTTGTACCCGTCTAATGCTGCTTGTTCTTCTTGTCCCTGATTTGTTAATATGTAGGTGCAGTCTGGATCAGTATATATACGAGTTAACAAGGCGAGACAATAAGTTCTAGTAAATCACGAATTATGTGGTTCATACGTGCTTCTCGTTTTTAGTCTTTTATATAGGTTAGACAGTTGGTTTTCCCGTTCAAATGATTTTACACCAGTATTTTTTCGGGCCCGCTGTTGCTTTCTGTTGTGACTTGGCTAGGGAGTTGTTTCCTTGGCACTTATATCACATCTTCTTATATCTATTATAAGTAAAGATTAGAGTACAGTGAGCTTGAAATAGAGACTATAGGTGGTAAACAAAATAAATGACAAAGAGAATAGAAAATAGACAAACCAACATTTAAGAATACAGCCCTAGAGACCCTCATTATCTCTTTGCATTGACTCACTGTTTGAAAGTTTAAGGCTTTGTTTTTAGTATAGTGACTTCCGTTTTCTGGTGTTTTGATTTAGAATTTAGAATTCAGCTTGAGAAATCATAGCACACCGTGACATTTATTCGAATTTTAAGCCAACGGTATAAGGCAAACATGTTAAACTTGGTTCTTTGGGTCAATATTTATATTTGTGCTATCATTGGAAACGCTTTTCAATCTGTCGAACGTTTAAATTTAGGTCAGAGCAAATATGTACATTGTAAATGTGTTTGACCAAGTTTTGAAAATCCTTGGGCATACACACAGAATAAACGGAAATCGGATACATTTCATAGATCTATATCACTTAAAGATTTTTGTCTGTTTTTCGAAACATCGTCTGAATGAAATCATTAAAAACCATTTTTGAAAATAAAAAAAAATATGTTATATATATATAGGGTTGTATTTGAAGAAGTATTAGTCCATTGAGCGAGTATGTATTCTTTATAAAATTGAGAAAGGAAACGGGGAAAGTGTCAAAGGAACAACAACACGAACAAATAACAAGTTCTGTGAAAATGGACGTCAAATGTTTGACAAAGCATTTCAAGAGACTCTCTCTGGTATATCTTTTGTATTTTGTGTTGCTGTGTTGATGTCTCTTTAATGTATAACTCACATCTCCTTTTATTGAAATGTAAGAATGGTTGCCACTTATTAATATCATTGTTGGTGAATAAAGCATTGGCGGATCCAGGGGGTGCGGGGGTTGGAACCCCCCTTTTTTTGGTAGATCAATGCATTTGAGTGGGGACATATAGTTGGACCCCCCCCCCCCCCCTTTATCCTTGGTTGGGAGCCCTCCCCCTTTTAAATTGGCTGGATCCGCCCCATGATAAGCATTTCATCAAAAGTTTTAAGCTTTTATTCACTCTCTCAAAAAATCAATTAATCAGGACTAATTATATATGTGATGAAAGTTGTAAATGATTACTAAAAAAAAACTTATTCTTAAATCTTATCGTTTCATTCAATAATTTGTTTGTATTTATTTTTATAAAAAAGATTAGATGATTGAAATCGCAAAACGGTTGAGTAAAGGAATCGAACAAAAACCAACTTAGTCACCCTTTGTAAATCTTATACATTAATAATAGGTGTCTTGATCGAATGCTGTTATTACTATAATTCTTGACTTAAAAAAAGTACCTTCACATTAAGTTTTTAGAATATAATTGATTAAAATGACAGAAACCCACAAGTTGGCTTTGGAATCGAAATTTAGGCAAAACAAGACTTGTAAAAGTGTGCATCTATTTTGGTGCGGGGTGACTGTATATACGCACATCCACGTTCGGTCAAAACAGAGACGATGATATTTTAAATCTCAAGGGCTCTCAAATATTTCGTTAAAGAATTTAAACGAACTAAGGATAATTTCAATAATCCTTTTACTAAGGTGAAAATAAAAATTAATATCGCCATCGCCGTTAATGTGAACTCTGACATTAAAATTCAAAGGAAGTGTTAATAATGTATGTTAACGTTATTTAAACGGTTAATAAACAAGTTAAATTAAAGATTATTTACTTTGAAAATGCCTTTTATATAAATCTAAATTTGTCAAAGAATGTGTAATAATTGAAGTATGATACATTAATTTTTACTGTAAATAGATATATTTTCTTGTGTGGCATTTTAAAATATCAAACTGTATGAGAGCTGTTCCTCGAAAAAAAAATGTAGATTGCTCGCCGAGTTCGGGGGTATAAGCCAGGTGGTCGAAGATGTGTGTCCTTTGGATTTGGACCTCAAGGATCCGGCAGATCTCTTCTTTTCGTTACAGTGTGTTTTGTTTAGAAATACGAAGAAATCGAAGAAAATTACCTTGGAATCTTTCTTTGTGAGTGGTGTTCTTAGTTGATTCCACAAACATGAGGGGTTTTTTTCTGAGGGATTTGTCATCTTCATTACACTTGAAAAGTTTAAGCACTGTCGACCAGGCAAACATATTGCATTTTGAGTCTTTGGTTTGACCCATATATATATTATAACCATGGCCTTATTTCATACGTGGTTAATGGCTATGATATCTATGGTTTGACTTTGGTGTGGTAAGATATTGTTACCATGATATACCATATGGATGCTATTAATATATTAATTGGTTTGAGACGCCCTTAATTCATTCGTCGATCGCAGTGAGCTGAATTTTTCACTTTCTTATGATTATGCAAACATTATTTTTTTCGATTTTAATAATGACCCGCCCTTTTTCTCAGCGCCTACATTTGTCTGTTAGTCATTGGCTTTCGAATTTAAGCGTGCCGAGGAAGGTCAATCCTTAAAAGGACCAAACTTGTAAATTGTTATTTTACCACAATTAGCATGGTTACCAAAAAATACATACAGTACGTGTTGTACGCTCCTAGCAAAAACTGCCGTCAAGTTTATGTCTTGTAGAATCACTATAAAATGCAAATATAAATTCGATCAAATTGATCTTTCCACCCACTATTACACCTTTGTGGTGTTTAGTCATACTTCGTTTGGTTTACACACCGAGATTTTAAATCGGATTGTTATGAAATTTGGTCTGAAGTTAAACTTCTTACGCCCATTGTTATTCTTTGCTCCTAATGCTCTTTGGAATTTTCAAGTATTTCAAAAATAAAAATATTTGTTATGGTGTTTTTTTTGGCACATATATACCAATAATTGATCATGTCAAATTTGTAGAGAAACACTAAAAGATGAATAGATAAATAATTAAATAAACAAAAACTCTACTTGTCGGTCTCCAGATGGCTGACAAATTTCCTACATGTGATGCGATTTGAAAATTTCGGAAGAATCTGCGATTTTTTTGCACATCAGAATTGAAAATACAGATAAACATTTATATTTTTTATAGACATTTTCAAGACTTATAAAATATTTTTGTGGACAGTTTTGTTAACTTGGTGTAATAGCGTTTTTCTTATAAATTTGTAAAGTTTTTTCAACTAATATTTCATGCAGTCAGATCAATGAATGAAATTAAATCTGCAACTTAATCATTTTATCCAAAACAATCAAACTGTCATGTTTAAGGTCACTTTTCACATACAGAAACTATAATTATTAAGCAATATTTCATAATCAATTGTTATAAACAATCCTCTACCCAGGAAACGCAACAGGGGTAGTAATGGTGTCAAATTTGAATAACACGTCGGGTGTACACTTACTATAATAAATTATAAACCGGAAACTAAATCGACCTTATACAAATATTAAGAGCTGCATTACATGTGTAAAATTTGTAATCCCAAAGAGGAAAGAGAGATATTTAAGGTGTTTCAAGGTAAGCCTTACGTGTCGGCAGCAAGGTATTGTTTTAACAGCCATTTTTTTTAAATCTTTGTTCTTTTGAAAATCTCCTCGGGAAAGTTTAAATTTAAACGCCTTGCATGTATCTTAAAAATGTTAACAAATCGAAAAATTGCAACTTTTTTCCTACAACTATTCTGATTATGATATGATTTTATTCGTCTAGATAATAGGATGGCATCATTTCCTAGCTATAGTTTATAAGCGTATACAATGTGCTTGTAAGAACACAACGCCGGCTGTACCGGCTGTACCGGCTGTACCGGACTGTTGCACTAACATTAGTCCTAGGATGTACCGCATTATATTCTCATTTCATATTCACTGATAATAAACTGTTTATACCACGCTGCGTAATGGCCACTAACCGTATTGAAAAATGCACTCTCTTGATTTGCTCAACTTAACTAATCTTCTGATCCCACTTTTCTTTTTTTTTTAATTTCTTAAAAAGTGAATTGTTGTTTGAATGAGACAAAGTTATTCAGTTTTAAAATACTTTGCACTGACCGTAATCATAATAGAAAATGAAATTTATGCTAATTTTTGAAAGTTCAAAAGTTTACTGATGGCCTTCAGTGTTAGTAAATACTGAAATATGAATTTCAGATTTCTTTATCTACATTATTAAATTGTTTATCTATCCTATAACTTATCTATAATTTTGTAATATTAGACGCTGTATTATTTTCAATTGAAAAGTTATGCTGAAATGAGGAGAAAATGAAATATGTCAACAATACAACAATATATTTAGTCAATATATAATTTATCAAAATACTATAAGTAGAAAAATTGTAATAAATTAATACTAAAATCTCAAAAGAGATTGGTGCCTCAAGACTTAATTTTTGGTTTTACTTTGTTTATGATATAAAAATATTGTATATGGACTACTGAGTTTCGAAATCTGTCTACGATGGAAGCTTGTAACGACCTTGACTGGCTACACAGCCCTTTCACGGTCGGTCAAAACCTTTTTAGAAGAGGTTCGGATGCTGAGTTTACTCTGGGACATAATATATTTTAGGTATCCTTTTACTAGTGTTACTTAAAAATACGCAAGAGAAATGAGTTGCGTTTAAGTGAGTGTAATACCCTCAAGATTTTAGGCATTGATATCGTGGTTTTTTTGTGGTTCTATTGTGTTGTTGGTTTGCTTCCCGTGAGGTGGATTTATTGGAGGAGAGGGGTGATCGGACCCCCCTTATGGAACTTCCTTATCTGCATTGACTTTTTACAGTATCCGGCACTCGAAACGTTGGTCTATCAGCATCCATACCCTTTCAAAATCCTGCAGCCACAATTGGCACTGATACAGTGAATGTATGGACTAATCTAAGGATTTGTATATATATATATATGTACATACAAATCCTTGATGTTTTTTTTAAAAAAATACAACACCCAGTGCTACGGAATATTTTATGAATTGAAAATCATTGAAGAAATTGAACAATAAACCATGTTGTTAGTTTAATTCATAGTTATTACTTTATAACAAAAAATCACCAGGAACTAGAAATGAATTTCTTAATAAATATTTTTATTTTGAAAAAAAAATATCATTTTAATTGTATATGCATGTTATAAGAGAATAAGGAATATATTTGAAAAAGAGTCAGGTAAAAAATATCATGCATGTATTTTCTAGTATAAGACAAATTATTGATTACATGCAGGTTAAAAATATATACCATGAAATGAAATCGTCATCCTCTATTTTCGTATGACACAATTTTTTCAGAATTAGAAACTTTGAAATTCCAGAAATGAGAAGACCTAATTCTTTTTTGTTCACCTGTCACAGTAGTCTCGATCATCCAGCCGCTTTATTTTTCAAAGTAGAGCGTCTGGATGACAAGTGATATAAAAATGGTAATTTATGACATTCGGAATAGTATCGGATTTTTTTGCTTGTATTTAAAGATCATGTCCAAGACGAATAACCAAGAAGTTGGTTATTGACTTCGGAAGAAAATATATTACGATAATACTATTGAAAAGCCAGAGTGTACCGATTGTTGTTTAAATCTATTTATATTTTTGTGTGACGACATACAAGTCGTGGAAAACACCAGACAGCATGGCTTCCATCACCGCGAAGGAAAATAACAGCACATCAAACTTTGGTAAGATGACATAACAACACAAACTGTTACATAAATTTTAATACAACCTGAAACATCGAGTGTAGTTATATTCTTTCATGCATTTCCGTGCTACGCAAGTTAGTTAATAATTATATATAATAAATGGCAATTTTTGTATTGACTGGGACCACTCGAACAGTCGTGTGTATGATATAAATACATTTTGTGGTTGATTTGTAGTATCTTTAACTTTATAAATACTTTATTGAAAAGTGCTATGAAATATGAACTTCATCCAGATAAGTTTGTTGTATCTGTCTGTAATGGTATAATGGAGTTCGCATTTTGATATGTGTAAAATAAAAGGGGGAGGAAGGATGCGCAATTTTGTACACATTTAAAGGAGGGAACGCAATCCAAAACCATTAGCAGAAGAAAACCAAACAAAGTATATCTAGAAGATGCCAATTTGAACATACTCCAAACTTTCAAAAGGATTTATGCTCGATTTTTTTTTAAACAAATGCATTTAGCTTATACAAACATATAAGAAGTAGAACAAGTTGTTAAAAAAAGTAATTTGAATATACTGTTAGTAAACAAAGTCTGGACTGGTCAACTGGACAATACTTTTTTTTACACTTTTAAAAGGCATTCTTTCCACACTTAAAAAATCATGAAGGAATACATGCACTGCTGTCGGTGAATATATACCTATTGGCTTTCTAAACCTTGAAATAAAACCATGGCATGAGAAAAACACCGACAATTCGATTTTATGCAAAACAATATATCAGCATCACTGAAAGGAAGTGTCAATGAGGCAACAAAAATTAACCGGTAAACCCAATGACATACATTACCAAAAGTAGACATCAACATGATTAAGAGGTCATACTGTAGACTAAAACAAAAATTGAGAATAAAGTTACCAAAAAGTCAACATTATTCAAATAAGAAGATGCGGTATGAATACCAAGGACCCCAAGTTCAAACGAGGTGGATGTGAGCAATTAAAGGCAACTGTATGGCCTTCAATAATGAAAAACAAATCATGCATGATTTTGATAGAGAATACAAACAGGGAATGTGTCAAAGAGACATCAACCCGACAAAAGAACAGGAACAACCCAATGCCATCAATGGGTTGTGTCATCAACACAGCTCGATAATCTCGCATGCCGTAGCGGGACTCAGCTTGCACCAAGACATTTTAAAATGTATATTTATATATGATGTTTTCCCAAACATTTTGTTTTTCATTTATGCTATGCTGGTGATCAAAAGTTAATATGATTTTAACATTTACTTTCTTTTGTAGACAAACCAATGAAGATTTCTGGACACAGATAAATTATTATGTGTAAAATGTGACGAATTAAAAAAAATCCATAATACTTGAATTTTCATTGTATCATAAATAGCTCAAATTTTATAAGAAAAAAAGATTCAAATATTTGTTTTTAATTACTGAAGCAGGCTGTACTCAATTTATAACATTATTCTGACAGCAACCATAAAGCGAAAAAGGTACACAGACATTTATTAAGTGAATAAAACAAAAATCAAGAATCAGATTGTTGTCAGATATGTTAGAGAATTAAACAAATTAAAAATCATATAAGAAATTTAACAGTTTTCACGTTTGCATTTTATCTCATTTACATGTCTGACCCTTCTCAGTTATATATGGTATGGAGTTTTCTTAATATTGAAGTCCGAGCAGTGATTATATTTGCAAACATCCATGTCATTTCAACTTTGCCTCATCAGCAATCATACCAATCTCCTTATTTTATATAAAGGTTCACATGAACAGGCTGATTTTTGTGAAGCAGCCCATCAATACATGATGGATATAGGAATCGAATTCGTATTACTTGTGAACTCAGCATAATTCAAAGAGTATCGGGATTCATAAATGACTGGTTAACTTATGTATTTTTTCATGGACACGGATTGGTCCCTAAATGTTTTCTTCCCAAAAGGATTAGGCGATATAGATTATTGTGAAACATTCCGACTATTCTGTCGTTTGCAATTTTAAGATTAGTTAATTTTTTAAATGAAAATTGAGTTGCCTCATTGTATGATCTCACTGATATGCCAGTAATACGTTGTTATGGAGGTTTTTCTACATTGAAATCTTAGTATTTGTATGAGGTTTTTTTCTTTCCATAAACTTGATGTGTGCTTTTCGAGTAAAGTAAGTGCGTCAGATATATGAAAGATTATATAAAAAGGAAAGCATAAATTATAACAAGAATTTACAGAAATAAGAATAACGAGACAAAACTAAGAAAAAAAGGGGGGAAAATAAAGAATACAGACTAATGGGGATACAATATAGATCAATATACCGCAAATATTTCATAGAATAGAGAGTGTATGCTATAGTACAAAAACATAGAAAAAAATGCATTTTATAGTATGAAGATAAGAGAATATTAAACGTGGTGTGTTATAATATACAAATAGATTGATTTTGGGTTGCTTGGTTATCGTCTTGTGGTAAATAATGGTAATGTTCATGACGGACAAAATGACAATAAATATAAAGATGAGGTCCTAGATTATAGGCCATTCGGGATACATGTCGGAGAAACTATAACTCACCAGAAAATAAGGGTATATTGGATGGCTTTATGTACAACGGTCCACCTATACGGATCCCTGGGCTCTCCGACTTAGCGCACAGCGGATCGTGGTATCCCAATATACACAAACAGTGGCTGATCCAGACCTTGTTAGAAGGAGGGCACTCTACAATCATGCTACATTGTTTCCCTATATAATCAACCAAGTTTTCAAAAAATCCTGTCTTAATTCTTAATTTTTTTTAAAAATGTGTCAAACAAATTCAGGAAAAAAGACCACCAGTTTTTTTATCGTTCTTTTAAAATTGCCCATCTGCAAGTTGGGCAAAATAGGGTCAACTACAAAATGTCAGTTTTAAAAATCAAATGATTTTTATACATGTAACGTTAACGTGACGGTACCCAAATTGCACCTATTTTAACAGTTTTTTCACCTACGTTTTTTTATGATCAAGAAAAAAATGCCCATACTGTGTTTATATTGTAGCCCTATCCTTCTTTATTGTATAGGTACACCAGTTTGATTTTTAATCCATATTGAGTCATAAAAAATGGGTTTGAATCAACCTCCAAACTACCCGTGATTCTGTAATGAGGAGTACCCAAATTGCATCCATGCTTGAATCTGAGACTACTATAACACATGTGTTATAGTAGTCTCAGCTTGAATTCACACCGTCAAAAGTCTAATAACCGAGCTTCTGTTTAACTTTTTCAAATATTTTGAACAATTGGATATTAATCCATGCTTACTCTTCATATTTTACGAAATGGATACTTATAATATATTGTATTTGCTAATTTTAAAAAGATGACACTGTTTACCGTTTATCATTATTGTTTTTAAATATAATGGGGATAACGGAAGTGCTATTTATAGATATGATCTATATTTAATTATTTGTTACGCCCCCTATAAATATCTGACCAGTCCGGTTAATCACCCCAGACGCTATATTTATATGCGTCTGGGTTATCGAGACTACTGTCACAGGTAAATATTGATACGGAAGCAGATTAGTCATATATCTGCGCATGCCCTTAATAAATGACACATTCAAAGATGACTGGACTATACTTTCAATTTTTCAGGTGAAAATGGGGTCTAGGAAAGACCTAGGTGGCACAGACCAATGTTTGGACCTCATACGAGGGGCCCAGGTACGTAGATTGTAAAAGTATAGCCCAATATTCTCTATTTACAACTTTTTCCAATCCAGGTGTCGAAGTTCTAATCATATCACGAAATTTAAATACCGGTAACTATAAATAGAACAATATCTAATTCAGGTAGGAGTTCCCTTTGATGTGTCCAATTACAGGTGTGAAGTAAACATACCGAATAATTCGACAGATCATCTGCATGCACATATTGCAGCAATATTTTGTCTTTTTATGTCTGGATGACTTCCCAATGAATTAAATCAACATAGGAGTGATTTACTTTAATTACATCCTACGGTGAATAAAAATATTTAACCTTTTTACCTGTACCTGTCTATTTGAGGGTTTCCCATTTTATGATTTATATGACCACAGCAGACCCGTAGCCAGGAATTTCCAAAGGGGGGTTCGTTGGACTCACAAACTCGACTTTAACAGTCACAATTCGAACAGAACATTGTCTTTAACAGTGCTTATTTGTTTTCAAGGGGGGGGGGGGGGGGGGGTCGCCGGAACCCCCCGAACCCCCCTGGCTACGGATATGCACAGAATGTATACCATATTTCGATACAGACTTTTAATTTACGAAATTAAATATTAATTCTGTGATAAATTACTTGAATTTGCATTTAGAATTTTAAAACATTATAAAACTTACTTTCGATCTAAAATAAAAGTACGTTATTTAAATAGATTTGGAATAAAATGTATAATAATGTGTTATGTTTATAAGACAAATATATCAGGCTTAGTACTACAAAAATAAACTTGGTTGCAATTTGAATTCCATGTGAAACTTTTCTAATTGAAATAAACGAGCAATGCAGAAACGTAGTTTAATGACATTGAAATAACATGGAATTCTACTCCCTCAGCCCAGGCCCAATGTTTTATTTGTCCCTACGAGCCATTAACAAAAACAAATGTTCCTCCCAATATTATTATAGTAGTATTTTTTTTTACAAAATTTCTACGTTTCTTTGGACATCAACGATTTCAAAAGCATGTATGACAAACAACAGTCATGATTCAGACAGAATCAATAGTGGATTTGTGTTTTATTGTCATTGAAATTGAATAGTTTTCCAATAAAAAGGTATCGAATACAAATTGTCAATATAACTTGCTGTCAAAGAACGTCTCGTCCTTTTTCTAAAAAAGTTCATCGGAAGATACCAAGAACTTGTTGATAAATATTCCGTATCAACTTCACAAATAATACAAGATGGTCTTGAAGGATAGATTTTGCGTACTGACGTTTGTTATCATCTTAATTACGTATTATAGAATTCTTTTATAAGTCTTTTTTAGATAATCATTTGAAGTGACTCAGTGGTTATGTAAAACCACATACTTTGAACGGCAAAATTATTTCATTGATTGATATTACTTTTACTGAAGGATCTTGAATACTATGAATGACAAAACTATTTTATTCAATAACACTACTTTTTCTGTTTAGTCTGTTTTTCATGATATACATTTGACGTGAAACTGTACTTATGTATCCTGTCATACTTTGAACCACACCATTATTTTATTTATTATTATTACTTTTACTGTTAAGTCTGGTTTTTGGTATATCTACTTTACGTGAGTCTGTATTTATGTATGCCGACATACGACAAAATTATTTTTATGTCTACCTGTGTTCGAATTTCAAACGCGCTATTTTACACCAGTAATGAAAACCTTCTATCATTTATGGGTAGACTTTACATAGATAAATTCAGTCGTATTTGACGTGAAACTGTTCTTATGTATCCCGTCATACTTTGAACCACACCATTATTTTATTTATTATTATTACTTTTACTGTTAAGTCTGTTTTGTTATATCAACTTTACGTAAGTCTTCATTTATGTATGCCGTCATACGACAAAATTATTTGTATGTCTACCTGTGCGAATTTCAAACGCGCATTTTTAAACCAGTAATGAAACCTTCTATCATTATGGGTAGACTTTACGTAGATAAATTCAGCCGTATAAGAAAAGCAAAATGAGAATGTTAAATTAATGTATGCCTTTTTGTGCTTCTTTGTTACATTTGTTGTTTTGTAGAGATATTAAGATGATAACACAATATTGACTGTTGTACCCCTATTTTTGACATTTTTACTCTTTGAGTATGTTTGTTTTGTTCATGCATCGTTGACAATTTAATGGAATTTGATGCGACTGTCATATAAGTGAGAGGTTTAGCTAGCTATAAAACCAGGTTCAATCCACCATTTTCTACATTAGAAAATGCCTGTACCAAGTCAGGAATATGACAGTTGTTACCCATTCGTTTGATGTGTTTGGACTTTTGATTTTGCCTTTTGTTTTTTGATTTTCCTTTTTGAATTTTCCTCGGAGTTCGGTATTTTTGTGTTTTTACTTTTTGCTGTAGTGAGTAAATTTGTTCTAAACTGGTCCGGTCCGGTACGTTTCTACGTTTAGCATGTTTAGACACTTTCAATTGTACTTTTGAGGGGGAAACACATCGATTTATTACAAGACAGCCCTCAAACAAGAAGCCATTCTGGGGAGCTGAGACTACATAAACACTAAGCCCTACCAGGGTAGCTCGCACTTAAGTAATGTCACTACTTATGTGAAAGCACACATAAGACTTCATGCTCCAAAAAGTGGACCTCCAGCATCCCTTGGCTACTGCACTGTGGCACATGCTCATGTCGTAGTCCTTGTCAAAACTAAGTGTTATAAAACAGAATGATCATAGAACTATTTAAATTGTAGTTATGGTGGACAATTTAGAAGCTTACATGTAATTCATAGTCGTATCCAGGGGGGCCAGCCCCTCCCCCTTTTTGTGGGAAAAGATTCTTCTTCTTCTTATGGTATCCAGTTATCCATCATAAGTTGATGATTACTAACTGCTGCGCATGCGTAGGATAATAATAAATAAATATTTACAAAATAAAGTGCCAAAAAATAAACAAATACTAACATGACATGTGGTTAAAACTATTTACATAACTACTAGGTTTACTGTTCTATGTTGTAGAGAACAGTAGGTGTTAACTGTTCTCTAAAAATATTTAAAGTGGGAGAAAGTACTACCTTTGGAGGTAGTACATTCCATTGTGTAATAGTATACGGAAAAAATGAATATTTGTAACAATCTTTAACTGTAAGTAAATGTCTGTAAGTTTGTGTATGAAGTTGTCGGGTTCTATTGTCTGTTGGTATGAGTAATGTTGATGGTACAGCGACAATATGGTGTACAATTTTATAAAACATTATAAGTCTTGTTTTAAGTCTTCTTTGTTGTAGGGTAGGCCAATTTAAAGTATGGAGCATGTCTGTAACGCTACTGGTGTTGTGATAACGATTACAGGCATATCTAGCAGCACGATGTTGAACCATCTCAAGTTTATTGCATTGTTCAGCAGTATGAGGGTTCCAAACCGAACAAGCATATTCTAGTTTAGGACGTACGAGTGCTAGATATGCCTGAGACTTAATGTTTGTAATGGATGTTTTCAGATTTCTTTTTAGAAAGCCTAGGCTTTTATTAGCATTACCAATGATGTTGTTTGTATGCTCTGTCCATTTTAAATCTGATTGTAGTGTTACTCCAAGATATTTTGCGGAGGAGACAGATTCTAAAGTGTGGCCGTGAAGGATGTAGTCGTGTTTGATGGTATTTTTCTTGTTTGAGGCAGTGAGAACTGTACATTTGTCTGGATGGAAAGCCATCAGCCAATCTTCTTCCCACTTTGCAGCAGCATCAAGATCTTCCTGAAGGCTATCACAATCTTTTTTAGATTTGATGCTTTTGTATATGATGCTGTCGTCTGCGAACAGTCTGAGTTTACTGGATTTCAAATATTCTGGTAGGTCGTTAATATATACCAGGAATAGAACTGGACCCAGAACTGTTCCCTGTGGGACACCAGAAGTAACTGGAGCAATGTCTGATGACTCTCCATCCAGGACAACTGTTTGTGTGCGGTTTGATAAGAAGGCAGAGATCCAGTTAAGTGTTTCATTTTGTATACCGTAGAAATGTAGTTTGTATAAGAGTCTTTGATGTGGGACTTTGTCAAAGGCTTTGGCAAAGTCCATAATTACAAGGTCTGTTTGGATGTTATTGTCTGAATTTGAAGCTAGTTCTTGTATGAAGGATAGAAGTTGAGTTTCACATGATCTAGAGTGTCTGAAGCCATGCTGAAGGTCGTATAATAAGTTATTTTTTTCTAGGTGGTTAATTAGGTGTTTAGTAATGACATGTTCCATAAGTTTGCAACTGATACAAGTGAGAGAGATTGGTCTGTAGTTGACTGCGTTATATTTTTCCCCTTTTTTGTATGCTGGTGCGACATTTGCATGTTTCCAGTCAGATGGTATACAGCCAGTTGTAAGTGATTTCTGGAAAATGATGGTGAGGATTGGTGCCGTTATGTTTTGAAGTCTCTGCCGCTGATGTTATCTGGGCCGGTGGCTTTGTGCGGATTGATGTTATGCAGGAGTTTTTGTATGCCAGGTGTGGTAATTGTGAGTGATGGAATGACTGGGTGGGGACTTGGCCCTTTATCAGGCATATTATTTGCCATTTCGGTGGTAAAGACGGATTGAAACTGCTCATTTAAAATGTTAGCTTTTTGTTTTGTATCAGTTGTTAATTGGCCCTCTTTTTTTAGGGGTGCAACTCCACTATTCTCAGATCCGGACATCCTGGCATTTACATTTGTCAGGAGGTGATGAAATCCGGAATCCTCTAGATTTTTCATCTATTTGAAGGGGATAACTGATTATTTATATTGCCGATTATTTTTTAACCAGAGGTTATAGTATGTTAAAAATCAAAATGGAGATAGTATATAGTGTCTTTAACAGTATTAAAAGAGTAAAATTACTATATTCAACTGGTTATGATATATATCAATTAAATTAATTTGCAATAAGTCTATGGAAAATCTAGAGGAATCTTATCCGCATCACCTATCAACATTGTTTACATAACAAAAATGCTAATCATTGATTGGTCAGTTACATGTTGTGATGTCACTGCAGATCTGAGAATTGTCAGTTCTGATTGATTTAATATAAGAAAAGAGTTTCTTTGGTTTTGATTGGTTGCTGTAACTAAGGTCCGGGTCATTTGTTGGAAGGTCAAGGATCATTTTTTCTATGTATGTACAATAGGCACGTCTTTGTTCTTGTTGTACTTGTTGTTTTAGTTTTTTATATTTTACTATATGCTTTTTGTCCTTTTTCATTTTAGAGTACAATTTATTCTTTTTATTTATCATTTTTCTGAGTTTGTTGTGCACCCAGGGAAGTCGATGTTTATATGTTAACATTTTATGTGGGATGTTTGTATCTATTGATTTTGTGATGTTGTTTTTAAATAAATCCCACATTTCATTAATAGTACTAGTGTTGTTATTGTTCATAATAGTAAGCTCTTCTAGAGTTTTTTTTAGATCTGCTTCTATATTTTCCCAGTTTGCTTTGTCATATTTTAGTATTTTTCTGGGATGTTGTCTAATTTTTCGTAGCCAAGTGTCTGTTTCTATATAGACGATGTCGTGGTCACTTAGACCTAGTGGTGGAAGTGTGTTTACTTTGTTGACAGTTGTTGGATTGTTAACTAGGATTAAGTCTAGTATTCTTTCTTTTCTAGTTGGTGTATTAACTATTTGTTGAAGGTTAAAATTTTCTAGTAGTTCTAAAAGTTTATTGTGATGTTCAGCATCCGGTTTACCGGGTATGACCTGAGGTATAGACCAGTCAATATGACCTAAGTTAAAATCACCACCAATCATGATATTAGTATTTGATGATTGGTTAATTCTACTAAGTGATAGTTCTAGTTGTTGTAAGGATGTTCCTTTATCTGATGGTGGTCTGTAATATGCACCTATTAATAGGTTTTTACTACCAGTCATGTTTATTTGAGACCAAACTATTTCACAATCAGTTTTAAGTTCACTTACTTCTGTGCTTATAAGTTCTTTATTAATGGCTATAAGTACACCTCCATGACTTTGGTTATTTTTATTTGGTGGTCTGTCTGATCTATAGACATTAAATAGTTCTGATGGAAAGAATTCATATGATGATATATTTTTGTCTAGCCATGTTTCAGTGCCTATAATTATATCAGGTTTAGATGAATCAATTAACTGATTGAGATCTTCTTTTTTATTTCGTATAGATTGAAAGTTTATGTTAAGTATCCTGATAGGTTTATGATTTTTTGTAGTGGCTTTTTGTAATGTTTTGACTTTTGGTTTTGATTTAGTCTTAGCCAAAGGCGATGAAGATGCCTGAGGAGCACCTAAGCTGTTATTGAGTGATGTATCACTCATACTCCAGTTACTACTTGAATTTAATGATATGCTTGATTGGTTGTTGAATAAGCTAGTGGAAAAATTTGGCATTCCACAATTTGTACATTCCCAGCTAATATTGCTAGCATTCATACACTCATAGATGTGAGATGGAATACTCTGACAATTAATGTGAAACCAAGTATCGCAGCTATCACAGCATAGTGCCTTCTGATTCCATGTTACTGCTTTTAGGCATGTACCACATGGCCATCTTGGTTTTTTATTTTGACACTTTTGTTTGGTAGCAGGTTTTCTTTTTGGTTTAGTACTTTTCTTTGGTGGTAATGAATTAGTATTCGGTACCTGTGTGTTAGTGTCAATACTTGTACATGTATTGGATGTATCTAGGTTGTCAAATGGATTTGGTGAAATGATTGACTTGTTATTGAAAATAGAAGTGGATATGTTGGGCATTCCACATTGAATACACTCCCAGCTAATGTTGCTGGAGTTCAGGCATTCGTACATTTGTGAATGTATATTTTGGCAGTCTATATGGTACCAAATATCACAACTATCGCAGCACACAGCTTTGTGTTTAGATGTAACTGCTTTTTTGCATGTACCACATGGCCACCTTGGTGATCTTGGGCCAGGATTGGTCTCGGTATCTGATGAGTTTGTAATAAGGAGGAGGCATAGATATAGTTTTACTTTATTTTCGGGTTTTCCCTTCAGTGTTCGAGTTATTCTTAATCTATTATACTGGTGACAGTTGATAAGCATATTTTGGGATGATGATATTTTGATAAGCATAGATTGGTTGATTATATAGGGAATCACAGAAGCATGACTGGGGCCCCCTTTTATAAATGTTCTGGATCCACCAATGTCATTAGCTTTGGGTACCCAACCACTATATAGGCTTTGATTAAAATATCTTAATTTAAGCCAGCAATAGAGCATGTTTTTGTATAGAACTGGATATTTTACCGGCATGACTGGTGGGCACAGAATACATATAGATAATTTGGCAAGTGCTTAAAAACTAGAAAATATGCTAATTTTGCTGGCTTTAAATAAATGAAAAACATATATGCATTTATAAAAGTTAAAATAAATGTAGAATTAGTTAAATTATACCTTACCCTTAAACTACTATTTTTGGAGTCATATCAGTTGGGGATGCAGAACTTTTTATGAGGAGGGCCCACTCACTGCCTTAAGTGTTTCACTATATACTATATAATCAACCAATTTATTTCCTTTTTGTACTAATGCGGCGTAAAGCAACCAACAATCAATCAATCCAACAAAAGGAGGGTTGGCCTCCATGACCTGCCTATAGCATGTTCATTTAAAATAAAATACTATTTTATGGAGTCCAGTTCTCATTCAAAACCATTATTCAATCAGTTTAGGCAGAATGCTCAAAGTTTAAATTTAGACTTGAACACATGAGAAGTGGAGACGAAAAAGAGTAATTGTAAATCAAGCGCTTGACAGATGTCATTTGACCTTAACTTTCAAATTTTCAGGGAGAGTGGACCTTGTACACATTGGTAAAGTTTACCTTTCAAAAACTGATGAAAATTGATTGAATGAGATTTTGATCCAAGATGACAAAATTTAACTTTCATGTGTAACAGTTGGTTCAAATAAAATGATGACATTGATTTACCATTAAAATGTGAGAATGATGAACTATATAATACACATTCCTATAGGATAGTAACACTGAGAAACGAATGAAATCCTCTTCATACAATGATAACTTGTTCAGGTTGATGGATGTTTTCAAGGTTGAAATGGGACAACAAACTCTACACACTAAAAAGAGATTACTTCTGAATTGGGACACATTTAATTTGAATATTTTCCATTTTCAGATTATGTTTTTCTATGAAATTGCTTGTTTCAGCAGTTTGTACCCTGAATTGCGGAAACTTAAACATTGTTAAATGTCTTATGCATGTCCATTGAATTCTTAGGTCACTCTTTGAGATGATATTTGATGTATGTTAATATACAAAATGTGAATGTATCAACAATGTTCCAGAGACATATTATCATGAATTTTTAATAAATTTAAGAAAATAAACTTTGAAGAAAAAAAAGAGGCAATTATTGATGAAAAGAACAAAAGAAAAGTACAGGATTTAAACACCATGAAAGAAGTATATAATATATAAACAAAATTTCGAATAAAATGGAGTTTGGAAAGTTGGAATATGTTAAAGAGACAAAACCTGACCAAAGAGCAGACAACATGTACATAAAAACCTTTATCCAGTGTCATTTCTTAAAGCTATGTCCATGTTATCATGTCAATAAATGCATGTACAATGGGCCTACATGTACAATGTATAAAACCTTGGCAGAGGTTAAGCTATAGGAAAACACTGAGAATCAATAAGTTGAATTGTAATATCAGAGATATTAATGCTTTATAATTATTGTAATTTGTTAGCCAATGTAGGAAATTACCACATTTAATCACATCAATTTTTATGTCTAAAAATATGGCATGACATATTGCAAAAGTGATTAAATGGTATGGCATCATTAATTAAAACTATGCAGAATATCAGATACAGATGAATATTAAAATAAGGAGATGTAGTATGATTGCCTGAGACAACTATAATTCACCAAAGTTCTTGAATGAAGTGGATGTATAAAGCAATTCATCTATTTTGCATTATACATGACTTTTTTTTTTTGAGCACTTCAGCTTTTTGACTGTAGTCATGCTAAAAATGCATAACCTTGTTACAAAAAAAATAAATATGAAAATTGCCAAACATGCCAAAGGATGAATTTTTAATTTTTAAAACTCATAAATTGTTTCCCCAAGGAAATAAGAAAGTGGAAAAAGCACCAAAAAATGTTTCTTATTCTATACACATTAGGTTTGGTTGGAATCAAAGGATATATTTTTTTCCATTGTTTTCAGTTGTATAAAAGTTACAGTCAGAAGTTGTAAGTTAAGCACAAAATTAAACATATTCATACATGAACTTGCTGAAAAATACTTTTTGACACATACATGTATCATTTATATATTGTTCTTGGTTTTTTTTCAGAAAAAAATCTTAGAAGTGCCCTTTGCATCAAATTACTTAGCAGTACAACAAAAGTTGGATGAAACAAGAGAATGCAACACACAAGTAAAGGCTTTAAAACGGAAAGTTAATGAGGTCAAACATTTAAAGGTAGGTCACTAAGTCATGCAATTTATAAGAAAGATATTTTGTTTATATAAATAAAAGCTGCTGAAACAAAAAATCCTATGTTTTGTGCTGGTAGAGTACACTTAAATGACAACAAGATGGTTGTCTGATTAGAACAAATAAATACAGCCAAATTGACAACAATGCTTAAGTAAACTGCATCTTTTATTGGTCAACATATTTTGCTGATAAGATGCAGTTTACATAAGTGTTTTAGTCAATTTAGTAATATTTTGTTAAAAATATTTATGAACTTGGGCATGAAAATGTTTTTGATTTAGAGGGTATGAACAGCTATTCCTTAATTACTCCTGTTTCACTTTCTTGGGTTTAATTTTGCATTTTGATAAGCATGATAAGTATTAATCTTGGCTCCCACCCATGCTCAACACAAAATATTTTTAAATTTTGAAGTGTCTCCTGGCAGATTGCATGATAGCACGTATAGTAGTGTAAAAGTGAATTATCATGCTTATCTAAATACAAAAGTTTTTATTTTTATTATGTTACATAATAATTCATGGTTTATTTAGCACACTTATATAACTTTGAAAAGAAAACGATATGCAACAGCCCTTAAGAGGAAGGACTCCTATTACATTAAAAATGTAATGTTTCTCTTTTTTTTTTTGCCTTCCATACAAATGCATATACCAGTGCTCCAAGATTTTAGTCAGATTGAAAAGTTGTTTTTTTATTATTTTCTTCTGACATGTCTGACATGACTGATATACAAAAGATTTTTAACCTTGATTCAGATTTATACAGTAAACTACCTTCTCTTCTTTAGTTATAAAAAAATGATTTAAGCTATTACGATGATTAGAAGTCATCATGTTTGATGTGGGTGCTTTTAACAGTTACTTCCACTTAATAAATTGCACATGCCCTTATACCACACAGTATATAAATCAGTAAGAACCACTGTTTTATTTCTTCAAGAAGCCATTTCATATAAAAAAAAAAAAAAAGTTTTATTCATGTTATAGTAAACAAAAAAAGCATCGAAATTTTTTGGCCAGCGTACATTTTAGAAGAGGTCATGTAATGGAATAAATTAATTTTGAACTAGGGCCAAAATCTTGTTTGTGAAGAGATATAATATCTTATGTATAACAAATTATTCTTTATGTACGACATAGATCATCTAAATCAAATGTAAGAAAGGTTGTCAGCGCTAATCTGTTTGGATTCTTAAGTCTACTTTGAAATCTGATATTTAATATTAAAAGATGTGAAGGAGATATTGAAAATTACGTACTCTCGACAACATTGAGTTCACCAACTTATCCGTAAAATTTTTATATAATTTGAATACTCGAGCGTGAAATTTATTCAGTTTATGTATTTCGTCTCGATAATAGTATTTGTTGAATTTTGACCTTTTATTTTTTTGCTTGAAAGGTAGTATATAACATGTATGTACATATATTTGTTACTTTTAAAAATGAATTAAATTAAAGAAGAAATTTTGTCTTAGAAGATAGTAATTTATTAAAAAAGCCTGTTAGATATGACCTTGAAAGCCTCTTTTTTGTATTTCACACATTTTATGCAATAGATATTGATATGTTGAAAGCTTTAAAGATATCTAAGAATACAAAAATTAGTTACATCTAGGTAGAAGCTCTGTTGTGTGTGACAAAATCTTTTCTGACTACTAGTCCGAACACCAATATTAATTTTTTTCTTGTGTGTCCAAACAAAGTCCAAATATTTTTTTAGTTTGTGGCATTACATTTGACTAGCTAGATGCAGACTGGCTGTGCATGCATGACTTAAAATATTTTATGCTGGATTTGTATTTGTGAATTTTAAAATGATACAAAAATACATACATACAATGTTTTAAATATTTTTTACAATGATTTAAAAAAAAAATGAATGTAACAAATCTGACGTAAAAAATGTCCACATAGCTTTTGGCAATGAATTAATTTTCTACGTATCTACTTGTATAAGAGACATACAGTAAATCCCATTACAAATATCATGCCGAGATAAAATCTTCTGACTTTATTTAAAAATATAAGCACATTTAAATCGTCTTTTTATGAAATAATGATCATGAATAAGATTTTCGTATTTATTGAGAACAGCACGTAGTGGTCTTTTTGAATAACAAGATTTTGGAATTTAAATAAGTTTTAATGAAAAATATCTTTAGATTTATGTTCACTTTTGGTGCTTGACCTATATTATCTAACAAAATGTAAACAAACATTACGGGATTATATGGACTTCTGTTTTGCTTGGATATTTACGATAGTGTAAAATATGTACACGGAGAAAAAGATTAACATTTTCAATTTAAGGGCACTATATAATAAACCTGCAACAATGTTTAAATTTTTTTTCTTCCACAAATTGAAGATTTATTTCCAAATAATAAGCTAGATAAGGGCACTAGAACAAAATGTGAAGCAAGCATTATGGTCCCTTTAGCTTAGATTTAGGGCCCACGCCTAAAATTTTGCAGTCTGCATGGCTACTTGGTTCCAGTTAATCTGTTCTCCTTTGTCATGTTTGCACCATGAAGTCAATGGTATTTTTTTTTACCTTAGGAACTTCAATTGTTATGAATGATTTTTGGGTCCTTCCAAACTTGTTAAGTGCACTAGGGTTGAAAACTTAAAATACTTCCTTTCATAAATTTAAACCAAATCTTCAAAATAATACTTTTATAATTAGCTCCCCAGGAATGTTCAAAATAATGATTAACCCAACAGGAAACTTATCATGGCCAATGAATAAAGTGAATTAAATAAATAAAGGAGATGTCGGATAAATGGCCATAAAGCAGCCATTCAATTTTGAAAAAGGGAAAAGAAAAAAAAAGACTTCTAGTCTTTTTTTACGATTGGTTGGTAACAAATAAGGAAGGGACTTTTTAACTAAAGTTTATAGCATTCCTTAATTTCTAATTATTTGATGAGAAAAAGTATTATTCAACTTCTCGTCCCACATTCTTCTACCTTGTCATTATCAGAGAAATTTAAAATTATAAGCTTTCTGACTTTCATCAAACTGTTTTAGGCTTTGTCTGACTGTCCGACCCAAGATGAAATAAGACAATTTTCTACTCGTTCAACTAAAAAATTTGAAAATTTATGTTTGGCCGAATGATAATTTGCCTGACATTTTGTCGGTCAGATAGAGTTTGGGATACACTCCGGCTGTTGTCTGCTCTATGGTTGGGTTGTTGTCTCTTTGACACATTCCAAATTTTACTGTTTAATAGTTGTTTTGGACTAACACTGTCTTTTGTCACAAGTGAATTGACAGACAAATAAGAAAACTGCATTTAAAAAAAAGTGAAAGTTAATTATTCATGCTTGTTAAAAGTAAATGTCCACCTTAAGAATAGGGGATAATAATATGGTAAGAATTACAAAATATTTATGGTAGCGATTACATATTACATAACAGCAACAATTACATCATATATAAACTTTTTACACTTAAAGTTAAGATAACAAAGGGTAAATATTTTGTTATTCGGTCACTACTTTAAAAATTTATTACCATTTATGATCATAGTATTACAAAATCTCTCAAAATCGACCATGGCGAGTTGTCTCATAGGAACTCATACCACATCTTCTTATATTTATGTCAGAAAGATCAATTTTAAAAATAAAAAGATAGATTTAATTTCATACAAGGTTCAAGGATCCATCTTGTCTATCAAAAAATCAGCAGTTTTAAATGTAAATTTTATTCAATTTTATTGGATTCTACTTAAACAAACATTCTTAAAATGATTTTCATTGCATTGATTCAGGTTCATAAGTCAGTAAATATATTTCTTAGCTAACTGTATTTATCATCTGGTAGCTGTTTATTACTTTTTCACAACTATCTATGAAAAGCATTCCAATATTTCTCCAATACAAATAAGTTGTCTATATCGTAAATGTATTATTTAAAGGTTTATCTAAAGGTATTGGTTTTCAAGGCGTCAGTTTATGAGTGGTGTAGATTTGTATTAATACAAACATAAACTTAAAGATATATCCATGACCATTGAAAATTTGACACTTTCGACCCAATTTAATATGATATATACACATAGTATATTGATTTGTGGAACATATAAGTACGTAGCTTATCTAAATATATAAATATTTCCCCAATATTGGTCATAAATAGTCAACAATTGTTCTAAGTATCAATAAATACATTCAAATTGATATGTTTACATTTAAATGAAAATTATATGTATGTGAATTTTATATACTATTTAAAAACAGGGCATTAGTATACCAATCAATTGATTAATATTGTGATTGGGAACTGTACCTTATGAATGCTGAAGATATCATCATCAGGGGCGATTTAAGTTTTTTGAAGTTGTGAAAATCAAAGAAACAAAATATTGAAGATTTTAATGCTAGAATAAATAAAAAATCAGTGAAAAAAACATATGATTTTGTTGTTTTGCCAAATTTGGCGATCCAAATAGGGTGTACCCTATCTATGCCCTGTGGTAATGATTTGAAATGGTTAAAAAATAAAATCACTCATATATTGTTGCCAGACAATTATTCTAGTGTTTAATTTTAGAATAAACCATAATCATTACAATTTATTTTGTAGGGTCAAACTCCAGAAGGACAAAAGGTTGTTGGAGAATACTCAGTGCTTGAGGTAAAATGTTTCAGCAATATTTTACACTTGTTTGTATGATCAGCAGCTACACCTCCAAAGATTTTGTTAAATAATTGTGGAGTCGATTTGTTGCCTGTATAATAATTTTTGTCATGTACAATCACTTTTTTAAGAAAGATTCCTATATCTTTTTAAAAGAGTAAAGCTATCTTTTATATGCAATGATAGAAAGAAGATTTGGAGTATATTTCAATGAGACAGTATCAAAACAACACAAAAACAACACAGAAGACGATAGTGAGGCCAATGTTTTGTCTTAAGGTCATAAAACTTTCTAGTAAAATTTTCATATTCCGACTAAAGTGTTTTTCAGTATGTGCCTCCATCTGCTTGTTCAGTGGTTATCCATCTGTCCTTCTTCAGGTTAAAGTTTTTGATGAATTTAAAGTGCAATCAACTTGAAATTTTATACACATGTTCCCTAGGATATTATCTTTCTAATTTTAATGCCAAATACAAGTTTTTTTTAACCCAAAATTACACTCTCCACTGAACATATAAAATGATAGTGTGAGTGGGGCATCTGTGTACTAAGGATACATTCTCATATACCCATAGTTGAAAATTTTACTTTTGATTTTAAATGTTTTCCAGGATCAAGCCTTGCAGAAGAAGAGGTGTTTAGAAACTTTATTTTACGTCACAGAAGTTGAAAATTTATTACAGGTAAGTTAATGATCACATATATATGACCTAAAAGACCATAATTTATTTTTTTCGCATTTGTCATTTTTGACTTATGACAAGTTAAATGTTCACAACAAACATAATGACCCAATAAACTTCATAAAGAGGTTATGAGATATAATTATACCAATTAAAACATTTATATAACTTTCTAATTGAGATAGCTGCACTGTTTCACCTGAAATTAACTTATTTAAGTGTAGTGACATTTAGCCATTAAAAGAACCATCTGGTTTATAAAAAAAAATTATTATCTGCTATTATTTGTAACGGGAAATGGTATTGTCAGTGCTCTCTCAGGTACAATTCTGGCCAGATGTTAATGCCTCACCTACGATAGTATAAGTAGAAGGGGCATTATGTTTTACGGGTGGTGGCAATAATAAAGTGCCTTCCAAAAAATATACAATGACTAAGTCATAAATACTTAAAATTATCATTGAAAAGTAGATTTTTTTAGACGTCTTCTTGGAATTTCATAGAATTCGAAAGCCATAAACCTTTAAAAAATACTGTTAATTTTACTCAAAATTTTTACCTGTTAATCAATCACATAAAAGAAACATTTAAAAGTCAACATAATTTTTCACCTGATTTTTTGGTCATAAATTACATGTAAGTTAGTCATTAAATGATTATGAGATGTGATATGACATTGTGCACCAGTGTTTATAGACTCTCCTGTACAAAGGTGCACATTTGTTATGTGGTTGAAGAACTAACACATGTAACTGTGGGAAAATATGTACAATTTACATACTTCAATGAATGTTTCTAAACATACTAGTCGATTTCATCCCTGAGGGTCTAACAATCAAATAACGTGCACTTTTGTGTTGACATATAATATTGTAGTCAATTTTCTGTTTTAAACTGTATATAAAATGAATAATTATTCAAAACTGTAAGGTGTTTCTACCCTAATCAAGAATTGCCTAGCTTTATTAGGCATACTTTCTCAGAGTTTTTGGTTTTCAATGCTCTTCAATTTTGTATTTACATTTTCTTTGGCCTTCAAACTGTTTCGTTCAAGGTTTACCAATGATTCTAATGTAGAAGGAATATACATCTAATGAACACAATTATATGAATTTATAAGCCTAATTTCTTTGATCAGTTAATCTAAAAATTGTATTGATGATTGTTGCTCGGTAAACATCCAGTGGGTGAAAATAAGGCGGTAAATCAACTATCCACCAAAGACCTAATGATATAGCTGTAAGCAGCTGTATAGTTGTCAATAATTAGAAAAACTCATACCCTAAAGTTATATAAAAGGCCTTGAAATGACAAAATGTAAACACTACAAACAAGAAAAAATAACAGCCTGATTTATGTACAAAACAAACAAAAAACATATGGTCCGAGACCACAATTGTCGTCCCTAGATTTTCGTTGATCACAAATATAGTCCCTAGTGTTGACAGTGGGTTACTTGCCATTAATTTTTATACCCCTTGAAGGCCTTCCAAATTTATTTCTCCATGTTAAATGCCTCAAATTGTAAGTAGGGGGGGGGGGGGTGAAATTACACTGTAAAAAAAATTTGGGTCCAGAATTTTACAGGAAAGTAGTGATTTAGTCCAGGTGAAAAAGGTTAAAAATGAGCACTTCGGAAGCTGTTAAAGGATTTCATGACACCCTAAACACAAAATTGTCCATATTTTGAATAAGAGCCGATGAAGTTTTCTATAATTCTGATATAATTTGTCTGAAAAGTAGTACACACACTGTAAAAATTTCATTGAGAAAGTGCAGGTGGGATTTTTTAAATTTTCATTTATGTTCTAAAAGAAATGCACTACGAATTAATTGTGGTCTCAGACCATATGTAAGACAACAACTTCCATTGAATTGCATGGGTAACATGTTCTTGAAGACGATTTTACTGGTATTACATCTACAAGAGCCTTTTTGTTGGGACTTTTCATCATAAATGTCAAACTATCTTCTTCTAAATGCAGTAATAATTTTGTACTTAAAATCTCTTTATACTGAAACTTGCATGTTAAATTGGTGCTTGAGAATATTATGTACTTGATGACATGTGTGTTGAAATGTTCTGCTATACAACTTAACCATAGTATGTTAATTTCTAATCTATTTATAGAATGTGCAGTCCGATTTCGAGGAGCGAGCTATGTACCTCACAGAGAGAAAGTTGGTGTTTGACAGTATGCACAGGGAAGAGGCTCTCAAGGTTTCTTCTCGTATGCATAGGGTTAGTATCAAAGTATTATTTAATTGATGTATAGGGATTCCCCAGGCCTTAAAAATATGTTTTCCCATGGTTTCATGCCACAAAATTAGAGGGTCAGACTTTTTAGTTTATCACAAGTTAGAAAATATGGTCTTTAGTGGGTCATGTTTAATTATTTCTTGGATTGTTTTACAAATTGTAACATTTTGTATGCCCAAGTAACATTCTTGATAATTGCTAAAGGAACATTATGTGTTAATCACCATCTTTAACAATATTTAAGGGGATAATTTCAAGAGTTGATATTTTTGCAAATTTTAATGCATAAACCTAATACCTGGGATGTAATGCGCCAATTCAATGCAATCAAGGCAAGATTGAAATTCACTGTACTTTGTATCTACAAACTTTGTGTATGAATTTTTTGTGTGCATTAAACGTGATTGCAAAATAAAATAAAATTTCTATGTTAACAGTAGTAATAAAATTGAGAATGGAAATGGGGAATGTATCAAAGAGACAACAACCCAACCATAGAAAAAACAACAGCAGAAGGTCACCAACAGGTCTTCAATGTAACAAGAAATTCCCGCACCCAGAGGCGTCCTTCAGCTGGCTCCTAAACAAATATATACTAGTTCAGTGATAATGAACGGAATAATACACAGAAATCTGCCTCTTTCCAGTGAAAAATCTTAACTTACTACAATAAATAGTTACTTAACAGGATTATGTGTATGCTATGAGAGTGACATTACTACAATATATGATTATTTTACAGGATTGTGTGTATGCCATGCGAGCGACTTGGAGCTGGTTAGGACAGGTTACACAGTGTTTAGAAGTTCACATGAAAAATGCAGGCGAATATCATCAGGTAATAATAGTCTCTATGTGAAATTTCTATTTTAGAATAGGAATTGATTATTAATATTTTTTGTCAGAGATATTTATTTGTGTCCACACTTTTGGAATTAAAATGCAGAAAAGATTTTTCCATCTTTTTGTCCAACAAATATTTATTTCACACTTTTTTCCAGACTAAGGGAAAATATTGACTTTAAATTTGGTCAAAAGCTAAACAGTGATGACTGTTTACATTTGAAAATTTTTCTAATCTGTCTAATTTTGATTTTCATGTTGGCTGATTGTTTGAATTTTTTTAATAAGTTGAATGGAAACAAAACATTTTGTAGACTTCAAAACATTCCAAAATCAATGCCAGTTAAACCACAAATTTTTCACAAAAGTGCCACAAGACACAGCTTGGAAAAGTTAAAAATGCTGGTATTCTAGAAAAATTCTTTTATTACAGAAAAATAACAATATGTTCAATTTTTTTTTTTCTTCAGTTTTTCCATGAGGTACAGTTTATACATGAAGATATGCAGACTTTCTTAGGTTTACTAAACAATAGTAAAATGAGGGCATACTTACAACCCACTAAGCCAGACATCATGATCCAATACTTCAAAGTTAGTTTACATATCATATTTTCTTTATTTATACTACTGTGGATTCATCAATATTCGTTGGATACTGATTTTCATGGATTTCGTGGGTACAGGTGAACCATGAAATTAAATCTACACCGAATAACAAAATTTCTATAGTCTTAATTATATGCAGACTTCTTTTAGATATCAATCCTTGAACATCCATGTTTTACGTTATCAACAAAAATTGGTACCCACGAAAATTTAACAAGATATCTAATCTGCTCCTCTGTATTCCTAAATGAAAGACGAGTCTTTTCAGAAATGTGAACCAAGATATCTTATTTGCTTGCTTTAATACTAAATGAGAGACAAGCCTTTAAATAAAATTGTTACCGAAAAAGAAATCTCTTTTGATATAACCATTAGGAGATGTTGTATGAATGCCAAGAGAAGGCCTAGGCTATCCACCTGTTAAAATGAATTGAGCTAAAATAACCTACTGTACGGCTATCAACTTTAATAAAAAAAAAACATACCATTTACTCTAATGTGATATAGTGGGTCTCAATGGGGTCTAAGTGTGACACAGGATTGCCAATTTTTTGTAAGTGTGACACATGTGTGCCGTTAAAACTGGAAATGAAGTCTAGCTGGACACAGGAAATTACAAAAAAGGTAAATTGCTAACATAGATAGTGTAAGTGGGATACAGTAATCTGAAAAAGCAGTAAGCAGGATCGGGGACTAAATGAGACCCCCATGTAGAGTAAAAGAAATGTCTATAAGAAATTGTTACCAAAGATATGTCCTTTTGAGATAAACATGATAAACGTGAGATGTGGTATGACTGTCAATCTATCCACAATGCATTGCCAGAGTTTAAATGAAGTGGAAGTATGCAATTTTAGGTGCACCTTCAACAATAAGAAAGACTTTTACCATATGCCCTGTATACTCTTCAGTGATATCAAATTAATGACGTGTCTTTTGAAAAATTGTAATTGAAGATATTTGTTTTGCCTTACTCTGATATGGAATGACATCCCTCTTATGCCTTTCTATTTATTTGTATTTCAGGACATAACAAACAGATTATTAGATTATCAGGCCAGAGTGGAAGATTTAGGCCAGAGGAGTACATTAGTCCACCCTATCTATCTGAGAAAGGACCCTCCAGTTTATCCATTGAGAGCTAAATGTCTGGTCGAATATTCCAATCAAGAGGTATGTATAGGACTGGTTTATAAGTGCTGTGAACCACTTGTTATATGTAAGGCTCAAAAGCTACATAAATTATATCTATATTTAATCTGGAGGACTAGTGTCACTAGTTTGTTTCAGCTGTGGTCCACCCATTGTCTGAAAGGGCCAACCTCTATATGAATTATATGTATATTTAGTAAGACTTGGTTAGACTTCCGAAATTGTTCTTTGATGAAGATAGTGTATATATAATATATAATATGTTCTATCCAGTAAACTTTTTGTGAAATATAATAAATTTGAAATGTACAAAAGTGTTCAAAAAAGCAATTAAAATTTTAAAAGTATGTTTTTATTTTTGTGAAACATATCCCATTAAATACATCACAAATATTTCTTCATTTACAGAAGTACTCATAGTGGGAGCTTTGATTAAGATAAAGTTAGGTTTCAGGAAAATTTTTTGAATTTTTTCTTCATGTGCATAGGATACCCTCAATGTTCTTATAATGCTATCACAAAAAATGTAAGATTGAGACATCCCATTTCTGTATCAAGAAGAAATGTTTGGATCCTTTTAAATTGGGATTGCTATATCTTAAGGCTATCACCAACTTAATCCATTGTTATCTCTTTCAGATCAGTCTGTCCCCAGGCGATGCCTGTATTGTATTAGACAACTCAGATGCAGACAAATGGCAGGTTAGTATCATGCAAGAAATATCTGGGGCGGGGGGGGGGGGGGGGGGGGTCTGAAACATGATGATTTTTAGCTGCATGTGTTAGTATATTTGTATTAAATTAGAAATATGTGTTAATGACACTTTTCAATTGAATGAAATAAAAGATTAGTTTAATTTAACTATCAGCATAAGATGAGAAATATAAGTAAAAACTTGGCCAAACCCAATTCCAATACCAAATGGAAAAATAACAATAATTAAAACATTGATTATATCAAAATAAAATCATTTTGTCCTTATCTATACATATTCCAAATAAATCATGATACTATACTTACAAAATACTTTCCTAATTTGGAATAACAAACCAGATAAAGTAACAGGACACATTTTATACCATCAGTCAACTCTTGGTGTTTTTTTTTATCTGGTTAGAAAAATATTTTAATTTCAATAATTTTTCAAACTCAGGTCCCAAAATGACTTTTGTACTAGTTATAAAAACTGAATGTATTTCTATAATTATTTTCCTATTTCAGATAAGAAAATCAGATGGAACTGAGGCTGATGTTCCTGGTGTTGTATTGGTTATCCCTCCTCCTGACAGGAAAGCTCTTCATGAAAATCAAAAGTAAGTAACAGGGCATTAACCAAACATGGATATTATAATACTTAACTAAAAAATTAATCTATAACACATGTATTGTAATGCAATATTCTTATGTATGAAAACTAATGGTCCAAAAACTGGTTCACGTTCAATATCGTAGTTTCTACATAGGGCTACATAGATTTATGATTATTGAACAGGTATTTAGCCTAGCTGCTACATAGATATTGATAGCAGCTAGGCTAGCTTCATGTTCAATGGTCACAAATCTATGTAGTACTACGTAGCATTATTTAGCTTCTAAGATGATGAAAGCAACCCTTACCTTTTTTGCCAGTCAAGACCTAATCTTAAAGGGCAATGACTGAAATGGTATTTAGGCTTTAGATCATGAAAAAAAGTTGTACAAATAGTTTCTGTCATTTCAATTAGAATAAGGCTTTTATTCACTATTTTTTGTTTGCAAATCTTTTCATGGAACTAACTTGTGAAACGTGTCTCTTGGCATTGTCCTATTTTCTGCTCTTTAGACAGGTTTCTCATCTCTTTGACATATTCTCTGTTTCCATTTTCAATTTCATAAAAATATTTTATTTTACAGATTAAAAGATCAGCTGGTGATCAACTGGGACACCACATTAAAACGTCTGTGTACACAGCTCACACAGTATTTTACAAACTCAATCAAAGAGACTCCTTCAATTGATGTAAGTATTTTATGAACTCAAGATTGTCAGTTTTCCTATCGAGGTTCATTTGTTTTCTCTGGGCACTCCATCTTCCTGCCACGAAATAGCACAAAATTGTTGAAAGCAGCATTAAAAACCAATCAAAAAGGGGAAATCCATAAAAACCTGACAAAATCAAAGTTTATGAAGTACATCAACCAATGGAAAAGTATTTGAGAATCTTGATCAACCAGATTCTTTCAGTTGATGTAAATATTTGAGACGTAGGATTATTGAAGAAATAAAAGTCTTCCACATAGATATTTGAAATGTTAAAATGAAATTTTGATAAAACAAAGATTTGATTGTAATTATGTATTTGTATTTTAAACCAAATCTATTCATAATATATAAGCTGCCTTACACCCCAAAAAAGTCTACACTTAATAAAGTAATCATTTGCTTAATCGAAGTTATACATTTTTCAGATGAAAAGTTTATCTGCACCCCAAAAAGCTGAACTGATGAAACTTATGAATGAAGCTGTTCAGATTTTACGACCAGTTACCCATGACGACAAAAATTTCCAGGATTTAATGGGCAGCGTGACAAACTTTAGAAAAATCTTAAGTCAGTTTAAACCTGGAGAAAAAGATGCCAAAAATATCTCTGTACAGAAATGGCAAACAAATGGCAGAGTTATGTTACTATATAAAGTAAGTACAACACACATGTGTTTCTCCTAGCAGGGCTTCAAATCTCTTGAATTCAATTGCTTTAGTTTACCAAGAAGTGGATGCTGGTGGGAGCATTCATGGGCAAGATATTTATGGACACATATTCTTGTTTACTATTTAGTTGAATCATAAGTGATGTATCATCTCTGGCTTAGTCATCATAAAACTTTCGAGCACAATTATCTTACTCAAACACAGCAATCAACCAATCAAAGTACAAGATTTGGTGTTTCTATCATCAAATTGAATTTCCTTCATAATATCAGATCTAAGTGGATAAAATATTTTGCAATATCATTTCCACTTGAAAAATATTAAAGTATTTGTTCCTTACTGAATGAAGAGTATTAAAGAGTACAGAAAATATATTTCAACTGGAACAGCTATTATGGCATTGTTTTCTTCTGTTAAGTAGAACAAGAATACGCTGACATTTCTAGCACAAAATCTGTACTTAAAAAACCCAATTATGACTGATTTTAGTAACTGCAGTTGTTCTTTTATTTACCAAAGTTGGTTTGCAAAATTTTGTTTTATACATCACAATAAATACAGAAAGGATATTTCTGAATGCATTTAACAATTTAAGGGGTGATATTAATGAACTGTAAAAATTTCAATTTAAATAAGAATTTTAATTTATTGTTGCACAAGATGATTTTTATTTCCTTATGTATTTATTTGTTTTATAGAATATGTACTTATACTTCCTTATTCATTGATATTGACCTTGTAAATTATGTATGAGGCCATCAACACTGTCTTTTTTCTCAGGTTGTCAATTTTTTGTCACACCCTATCTAATTTAGTAGAAACTATGTTGAATTTGTGACATACTAGTAGATAATTTTTTTCTCTCCCTGAAAAAAAGTTTGGTGTGTGTTGAGCAATAAATAATAAATGAAATTTTATATCCTTTGTTAATTTTTATAATGATTTCTGAGTTTACATGTACAGCTTACTTGATAAAAATCATTTGCACAAATATTTTTTTTTTTTTTTCTGTTTTTATTTCTTTTTTTGTAATGTGTTTATTGGCAAAGAACTTCATATATAGTATAATTATAGTAAATAAGTTCATAGTACATCAGCAAAATCGAGACAAGTACATAAAGTTGATATTTTGAATCCTTCTATAAACTTATATTAATATTATTAATAATTTTAAAAAAGAATAGAAAATCTAAATCTAAGGTAGCATGGATTGGGTAAATATTTTTATTACGTGAGAGTTAGCTTATAAAATCATTCTATTAGTTGGATCCAGGGGTTCTAGCATGTGTATGCTCTTTACAATGGTTTATTTTTATAAAATATTATTTTTTCAATGAACAAATTTTCTTTAAGGTAATTTTTTAAGGCTACACTATTTACTTGTCCACATTGCATTTTTGTTTTGTATATATAATATTTGGTTAATAATATTATGAGATTTCTTATGTAGTTTTTTTCTGTTTTCATTTGCACAAATATGCTTTCAAAAGACAAATAAAGAAATGATTTTTAATTTCAGGATTTTTTGACATATGGGAAATCTTACAAGGACAATGTATCCTCCAGCAGAGGTCAGGAGCAACTAATGGTCAACACTGAACAAGGACATATGTTTCAATCTAAAGCTTATTTTGAAAGGTATATTTATCTCATTTGTCTCATTTCTTTGCCTAATTAGATTTCATTTAAAAGCCTATGTGACAGTTTGAAGTATGGTATTTGTCTTTTATACAAATTGTCTTATTTATTTTTTTATTTTTTTGTGTACTGTTCCAACAAACAACTTTACTCAGTTATTAATGAGAAAAAGTGGAAAAAACAAATCTTTTAATATTTTGTGTAATGTAGCAGTAAATTGATTAAAGACCACAGTTCTATTTACTTTTAATTGGTACAAATATTGAAGTATCGAGGAAAGCTGGTTTTATCATTGAAAGAATTTTGTTATTCTGCTAAAGAATAGTACAAACATAAAGAAAATTTGGAACAGTTAAATTTGTGGTACAGAATTCATGACAGTATTGGTAGCCACTGAAAAAATGACTAATCGATAGAAAAGAAGAAAATTGTTGCGAACTTTAGAAACAGAACATAGCAATTTGCATAAACCAAACAAAAGTTATGAACAAATTTTTACCCCAAAAGGGGGATGTGGTATGATTGCCAATGCAAAAACTATCCACCAGAGTTTTAATATAATATAAATCAAATGCTTATAGATGAGCTAAATTCTTTAACTAAAATGATTTAGTTGATTAAGACAAAATGATTATTCCATTAAATACGATTTCTTACAAAAACTTGACATTATAAAAAAGAAGATGTGGTATGATTGCCAATGAGACAACTAAAATGACATTTGTTTTATGTTCTTTTAAATAAATGATTTGTATTTTTCAGGGTTTTACCAGTTATAGATGTGGATGTGAATTCTAAAGAAGCCATACTGACAAATTTTAAAGCAGACATGATCATAAATGAACGACACAATGCAAAACGACCCGTTCCACCACCAAGAAAAAAACGTCAGTCCAGACAAGCATCATTAGTGGCCTCTAGTGGAGAAAATTTGAGAGATATGCAGGACTTCATGGAAGAAATCAAACCATTTACAATCTTAGGCGTTATTGATCCAAAATCAAAACAAAAATTATCTGTGTTCCAAGCGATGTCTCAGGGTATGCTAGATTTGTCGCAAGGGACTTTTACAAATCCCTCAACAGGAGAGGTTATGACTATTCCCGAAGCCATACATAAAGGATTTATTCTGGCAGACTTTAGTGAGAATCTGACCAATGGGGATAGCCATGATGGATTTCATCCAATGAGGAATACTTTAGATACAAGAGTATATCCCGTGTCTGGTGTTATTGACCCTCGCACTGGAGAATGGATCGGGGTCAGACAAGCGGTCAATGCCGGAATACTTAATCCAAAAACAGGAAAATACAGGAATATTGTCACCGGAGAGGAAGTTGATTTTCTTGAAGCAATTCAAAATGGCTACCTTGTTGTTGATCCGTCTGCTGTTGGTGATTTGTCAGAAAATGGAGTTTATACTTTTGTTGATCTAGTAGATGCTTCTTTTAAAGTTAATGGTGTCATTGATCCAAATAGTGGAGAGGAAATCTCATTGAAGAGAGCTATTATGGATGGAGTGGTTGATATTACAAATTCTATCTACCGAAATCCTAATACAGGTGAAACAATGTCACTTGAAGAGGCTTTAAAACAAGGCCTGATTAAGGCACAACCAGCAACAGATGCTGATGTAGAGAAAGGAGTTGATATTATAACAATCAAACAGCTTCAAGTTAAACGACAGAAATTTGTTCCTGGTGATGATAAAATGTCAGGTGGATTAGATAATGTGGATGGATGGAAACCGGATCAGAATCAATTAATGTTTGATAAAGTTAGAACGGTGTTGGATCCTGATTCCGTAACTGTCATTGATCCCAGTGATAACTCTCCTATGACCTTGACTGAAGCTTTCGAAAAAGGTGTGATTAATTTCGCTAAAGGTGAATTTCATCTGCCGAACGGTGAAGTTTTAACCTTAGAACAAGCTGCAGCCAGGAATTTTATTGATCCTGAAGTTTTGAAAGATTTATTAGAAGTCTATAATCAATCTAGTCTGGGTGATTTATGTAAACAGGGTAAATTTGACCCAGAAACAGGTCTCGTCACAGATCCACAGACCGGAACAACAATGTCTTTAGAATCAGCCATTGCACAGAAACTCATAGATCCTAATCAAATATTCATTTATGACGTGCCTTCACAGAAACTTATGAGTCTTCAACAAGCCATAGATGAAGGCAAATATAATCTATCTGTGGGGAAATATGTTCACCCTAAAACAGGTGAACTTTTGACCCTTACTGAAGCAGAAAAAGCTGGTATTGTCAAGTGTTCTATTGATCCGGAAGAAAGATGCAAAGTCGCTAAAACTCTTGAAAGGTTAAACAAATTGATGGATACTTCAGTGAAATCTGCACCTTCACCATTTTCTGATGGCAAAATGTCATTGGAGGAAGCTATCCAAACTGGAGTCCTTGACCTTCAGAAGGGACAATTTACTGACCCAGTTACTGGAGAGGTTATGACCCTGGCTGATGCAATTAAAGAACAAAAACTTGATCCAGCAGCTGCAAGTCATCTGATCAAAGCACTTGATAAATTATCACTAAGAGAAATGATGGAGGACTTAAATTATGACCCTGACACTGGTTTACTTGCCCCAGGTAACAGTTCAAGGCCAATTTCAATGGAAGAGGCTCTAAAACAAGGACTCATTTGTCCGGAGAATGTTTTCTTAGTTGATAAGGTCAATGGAAGAATTACAACTCTTGGAAATCTGATTGATGAAGGAAGATTTGATCCTAAAGATGGAACATACATTAATCCAAACACTGGAGAAAAACTCACCTTAGCTGAAGCTATTGAGCAAGGTCTTATAGAACCTAGCATTATAGAGGAAGACTTCATTGACACTTCTGTGACCTTGAAAGATTTGATTGACAGTGGAAAGGTCAATCCAAGGTCAACTAATTTTGTTGCTCCTAACAATGTTAAAATGTCTTTGAGAGATGCCTTAGCAAATGGATTTTTGACTTTGAATTCTAAAGTGAAATTAGATCCAAGGTCAGGATGTGTACAGCTGGCTTCTGATGAGGAAGTTGTTAAAGCTTTGTTAGATGTGAGAGAGAGCTCTGATTGGCTACAGACAGTTGAGCAGACGTTAGGAACCAATGACAAAGCCAGTCAGAAGTTGGAAAATCTAAAGCAACAAACAGAAGACTACCAGGTAAGCATATTTCATTGTATTTCAAGGTTACAAATTTGACCTTGTGTCAAGTTAAGTAGAAAAATCAAATTTGCTTACTGTAGATTCATTTAGACTATTTGTGGGATTCAAATTTTCATGAGCATAAGTAAACCAGGAATTTAGATGAACAACAAAGCACAATATAAATTGATTTTTATGTGGACTTGGGCAAAACCAGAAATACAATTTTTATGAAATACAATTTTTCCTCAATCCTTAGTCCTGAAAACAAATGAATCCACAGTACGCAGAAAATTAAAGCAAATTATGTTAAAGTTTAATATTTGCTCTTCACAACATCCATGATATCATTCATTTCAAAGTTGTATCAAACAAAAATATGACAATGTTATTTTTTTTAAAAACATATGTTTAACATGTTAAACAAAATTATGACAACTTCTTCCAAACAAAATTAAAATGTCTGACATATTAATGTTTTATACAAAACATATGACAAATTTGACTTATCAATATTTAAAAACGTGAGTTTAAATTATTATGTTCACAAATTTCTCGCATTTTTCGCATTAATATAAACCTTGCAATAATTTCTGAATTTACAGTACTTTTACATAAAATAGTTGACCAGTAGTCCTTTCATTTAATAAGATAGCATGGTCTTGGACACAATAAAGGTGTACATTAAAGAGATACCTACCTGTCAGTGTGTAGGTAGGACCCACCAGGTGTTAAACCCTTTGATCTTTTGTCCAGGTAGTTTATAAGATGGCTCAAGCTATTATTGGGATGATAGATTTATATTTGAATTTTAATGGTCTAATTGAAGAAGGTACAATGACTTTGAAGTGAGTTAAGAAGATAACAACAACAACTTCCAAATCTGTTTAAGGGGGATTGGTTAAAACTAAGAAGATACTAAATGGCAATAAAAACTCATGTTGAAAAAAAGACAGCAGCATGGTTAAAGAATAAAAGACAAATATTAAATACAGTGTAAAATGCCTAATCTTGACACCTCTGAGTATTCCAACATCCTGCTTTAACCGACACATTTTCATGGCCCCAAAAACTTGTGTCTCAAATATATCCCAATGCACATTGAAATTTATTTTGTTTCCAAGAAGGAAACATTGAAGTAAAAAAAAGTTACAAAAGAGGTGTAGAAAAAGAATGTTCACCATGGGGAAACCTTGTTCATAGCAACAGTGTGTTCATCTTCAGTTAAGGAGGTTGTGGGTTCAATCCAGGTCCAGATCAAACCATAGAGAATTTTTTTATGACAGCTTTTTTTTTCGCTAAGCATATAACATTCAAGTATTAAACCTCATTAGCATGTACTCTACCCCATGTACTGATTGCCACTGGACACTAAACACTAATCAATCCATGTTTGATAAAGGTTCATCTGAAATAATGTACAAATATTACAGCAAAATCATGATAGACCCAAGTGTTGGTTGGTGCTCTTAGATTTTCAATTATTAATATGAAAAATGATTCATATTGACCTTTATCCTAAGTCTTTAGGGTATTAATTTAAATAGCTGTATATGTGTCCTAGAGATATGATGACTCAGTGAAACCGTATATTGATGGGAACATTTACTGTTGTAACAGCTTTATATGTGAACAAAATTAATGATCATACAGACTAAGGGGAGATAATTTAGAAATTATTTCAGACTCAGTTTTACATTTGCACATTTTTAGCTGCATCAGTGTTTTCAAAGAAAAATTAAAAGTTTATAGATGTACTGCTTTTAAAATGAGCTGAGACATTTTTCTGACATTATACACAAACATGACAAACAAAACAAGAGGAATAAATCAAACAAAAATTTGGTCTATAAATCAGTTCTCTGGTTCATACTTATTGTGAACATTCATCATGATGTATATTTCCAGGTATGAATTTTTGTTTGGTATAAATATTTGAAATTTAAGAAAGAAAATTAGTCAAGTGGATATTATTTTTGCATGAACCCTTATATATTGGTGAGTTTTGGATGTGTCTATGGGCCACTCGATATCTCTCGGCCGGAAGTCAGAATAAAATTCTCGGAACTTCTCGAAAGTTTTCTGTCATTTATACAGGTCTAAACAGGTTGTTATCAACGGCTTTGATATGGTCCCTTGATGGCCCTTGACGACGCAATTATATCTGTTTTAAAACGACTACTGTACACTGTGTGTATCTGGGTCAATTATAAAGTTGTCTCGATAACATGTAAACTAATTATGTTTGAAGATTTAACCATGGGATACTGACTGTGTATTTCATTATAGACTTACGTGGAGAACATACTGGTTAAACTATTTATATTATATCGGAAAACAGAAAGATAATATTCTTATCAAACGTATTCAATTCAATCGGAATGAAAGAAATATATATATATAATATAAAATGTATTTATGTTTCTGAAGAAACTAACAATGATTGAAATCAGAATATTTTCAGAGTTGCAATTAAGGAATAAGTATTTTATATGACAAGATACTCTGCTTTGGTATTTTTAAATATTCATTTGTAAAGGAAAAATAAAAATAAAATCTAAATAAAGTCTTGCATCCTACAAAAATAATGTTTACAAACAATAATTATTATATTTTTACGTTTATTATCTCATATCGTTTTAGTTTTTAGGTTTGATTAGTAATAATTTTTATTTTTTTGTATTGTAATATAATCATAAAACGGAAAGTAAGATGAATTTATCAAATATTTAGATTTTAAACGGTCGTGAATAAAAACACTTGTGTGTTCTTATTTCATAAAGCATTATTTTAAATCCTTGCTGCTCACAACAACCATAAAAATAATTTACAATATTCACAACAAAATTTAATTACAATCATAATGTTGATTATTTTATACTGTTTTAGTATGGATTAAGTTGATTTTGCTTATATTTTGTATAGTAATATATTCACATAGTGGAATGTAATAATTTAGAAATAGATTCATTCAATAAATACAATGTCGATCCGTTAATACTTGACATTCGTGTTTATTAATGTTATATGTATATTCAAAAGAATTTGAAAAAGAAAAACTAACAGGACGTTAGGTCATTATGAAACTTTAATTCAATTTTTGTTTGTTTGTATAAAAATAGTTTACATTATAGCATCTACATATTTTTACTATGGTATGGTTTTGAAAATTGTATTCATTGTGTTGACCTACTATCTTATTATAGATCACATTTCAAAAGCACACTATCGTTTTGCGTTGTCAAAAATTCGGGAATAAAATGTCAATTCGAATTCAACTATTATATTAAGATATAACATCTACCATGAGTAAAGACAGCTTCAAATACGAGTTGGGTATAAAGGCATTCATGTAGGAAACAAAATATAAAGATATGATAGATAAAATAAATGCATCCAGAATTCCAGATTATAAAACAAACTGAGTGCATAAATTTATATTGCGATAGGTTTGTGTAATTTGCATAAGTCATCCGGTTAGTAGAAATGAGAATTTGCCAAAGGGTTATAATTGGAAAAATTATGTACATTCCCAAGTAATAAATATAATAGTTTTTTTAAAGAAAGCAACTTGATTTTTCTATGAAGGCTCCATTGCTTACAACTTAAAAATGTTCTTGAATTTCCAAGTTGATTTCCCTTTATGATAAATAGTACAGGGTCCATATCATTGGTCACTGAAGATTATCAAATTCAATGTTAACAACAAAAAAAGTCAAGAAACTAACAATTTAACACAACACTGTCGCAACTTTTATCCAGATATACAACATGTACAAAATTACTGTAAAACTGACCAACCACAAATTACCACCGGTAGGCGATAAGTATTTTCTAGTGTTACACAAATTTCTGTAAGTCAGGCAATTAATCAAGAGGCCACCATACTGAGTAATTGACGAGTACCTATAATTTAACTATGTCATTTTCACCTATACACACCTGACTTTGGATCGTTAGCACACCTGTGTAGAGATTTGATATTGTTTATGTCAGGTTCTTGTGTTTGGAGATATAAGATTCAATGTAGATATTTGTGCTTTTTGGGGATGAAACTTGTGTTCATGTATAAAACAAAATATGGATGTAGAAAAAAAGGATTTAATTTGGCAGGATTATCGTTCTGTGTGGCTCAAATGCAAAATATTGTAAGTAAAATAAAGTCGGTATATTTTATATTATATTCAATTGATAAATGCATATTGATGAAAAAGTTAAAAAAAAAAAAAAAAAAAAAGACAAGTCATATATATTGACTCATAGTTTTTAGCTTCTAAGTAATTTGGTCTCAGATAGACTCTGGAGGAAAGATGTCTTATTAGAAATCATACCACATCTTCTTATCTTTATAAAACTCCCTCTCCTTTACTAAAAAAGGAAGAATAAGCAAAAATTAAGAAAGTAAAAAATTGAATGCAAGGATTTTTTGTCAAAAATAAAACAAGCTAAGCTATTGTTTGTTTACATTCTGACTACATATTTGTCATGTGTGTATGTACAAAAGTCGGCTAATTTTCAAACATTTCAACAACTTAAAAAACAATATTGATTTGTGTTTAAAATTTCTTTGGAATGTATGGCCAAAAAGTTTTTTGAATTAGCTTTTGTTTGCTGTAAAAGTTGTGCAAGTTACAGAAATGCACATTCTTGCTATCAACATACCCTTATAAGGTTTTTAAAGTTTTAAGAATTCATTCATGAAAAATATACTATTTATTGTTATAATTGACTGATATTTCATTCACAAAATGTTAATTATGTTTGAAAGTAAAAATGTTAAATGATACAGATTTTTCTTTGTCCTCAAATTTTTCCATTCATAAAGAGATGATGTACCAGGGGCTATGTTGTGCAAATAGGAGAATAAAATTCATTCAAGCAAATCCTAGTCAGGTCTGTTTTTATCAATCATGTTATTTGAAAAAAAGAAGTATGTGAAAAAATGTTTGTAAACACTAATTGTTAAGGCCAAAAAAAGTGAAATAGTTTCTGGCCACATCGTAGAAAAAAAAGGTAGTAGAAAGAATAATATTTTTATTTTATAATATTCAAAAAAATATTTAACATATGCATATATACTATGTTCGGAAATGTTTTGTTCATTGACCAAAAAATGTCAATAAAATATGTTAAGGTAGGCATGAAAATTTGGATAAGTATTGAGGTAGGAAAGATTACCTTTAGTTTGTTTTGCCTTATAGGGAAGATTGTGCCACAAGAACCTGTCAATTAATTGGTCTTATATATACCACAAGTATTGACAATAGAGTGCACCTTTTTATTGCAGGTTTTACAAGATGATATTTCGAAGCATGAAGATGAAGTGAAGACCTCCATTAAACAAGCAGAGGAGTTGATAGAAAACAATCGTACTGTGGACAAGAAAGATGATGGAGCTCAGCAGCTACAAAAACTCAAGTTTAACACTGCTGACCTTAAAGTTCGCTTTAATGATGTAAGTCAGATATTTACTACAATATTGTCAATTAGTTGTGTATATCCATTTGTTTTTGTTGGTAGAAAAATTTAAGATTGGAAAAAAATCTGTTTATGTCTTTTTTGTGATCAATAGTTGTGGTGTATTCTCGAAAGCAATGATTTTCTGAATGAAATTTTGGATGTGGATAATTATCATATTGCATATATGTCCCAATGCAGCACTGCCAATTGTCATGGAAAGGCAAATTCAATTATTTTGGAATCATAATTATATTTGAGATTCAAGTGTTTGTGAAGTGTTTGAGTATAGGGAGGTTTAGTTGCTACATATATATGTCATTCATGTTTTGCAGATGGTTGTTTCCTTTGCAATCATATTACATCTCCTTATTTTATATTGTATGTAGACTCAGTTAAAACCAAGAAAGCAAGTATTCCTACCCTTAAAAATTAATAGAAACAAATGCATAGTAGTGTAATGTTCAATAAAAAACGTTATTTTTTAAATCAAATTAGAGGAAATTGAAAGACCACTGTTGAAAAAATGCTGGAATCTAATTTTTAAAGTGTTAAAAAAAAATTTCAAGGATTTTTGTGGAGTTTGTAAAAAATTCTAATCAAAAAGTGAAAGCTAAGGGTTGTTTTGGTTGTCAGGACTTAACACTGAAAACAAGTAATTAATTTCTATTAGATTCAGAAGTTCATCCCAAAGGTGATAAAGTAGAGAAAACATCTTAGCTTAATGTATTATACACTGGGTTCAAATTGACCTTTCTTTTTCAGTGATACATTTCTCAATCCTATTTTAATAGTATGTTTGGTTAAAATCAATTCCATGTACATGTATTGTAATACTGCATGTAGATGATTTCCTACATATTTATGAAAGCCTTTTTCAGAATTACAGAAAGGCAGTATTACATGGTCTGTTTGAAAAATGTTATTCACAAAAACAAAACTCACATCTTTAAAAATTTGGAAAGCAGTATTTATATCTGCTTTTTCTTCAATTGCATTCATCAATCTTGAATTTTTGTTCAATGTCCAATAAATGCGATGCATCATCCTTGCTTGCAAAAATGATAAAATTTACAGTATATAAAAGTTTTGAGATAGCATGGTAAATCTCGACCTAGACTGACAGTATTTACATGTATGTTTGATGTAGACTTGACATAGGTTATTTCAGGGATGAATTATCCTTAAAACAAATAATTAATTGGTTTTAGATACTAGAGTTTTACCCAGAGGTAATACACAATGTACATACATTGTTTGGCCTAATTGTACATGTTGTATGTCAAAGTACATGTTTTATGGACAACATGTCTAAAGTACCTTTTTACCAAAAAAAACATTTACATGTTATTTATATACATATATAGGTTCAATATGTAAACAACAAATAATTTTGGTTAATTTTGAGGACATTTTGTCAATCTGTGAGACAATTAGAGAACACTTTAGCTCTTCTTTATGGGTCAAGCCTGTAGATCAATGGATGTACAATTCTATGGGACTTCTTGACTATGTTATAGCTGGAAAACAATTTACCAATTCTTCATGGGTAAATATACATGATATATAGATCCCTGGATGTATAATTCTATGGGACTTCTTAACTTTATGTTGTTTGGAGAGCGTTTTACCTTTTATGGGTAAACTGATAGATCCATGGATGTATAATTCTGTGTGACTACTTGATTATGTTGTTTGTGGAGCATATTAGTTCTTTTGAAAACTGAAACATTTTATTTTATTAGGAGGGGTTTGAAGGGGTTCTGGGTCAGGATAGACTATACATTATCTTGTTTATAGGATTCAATAAGAGAATTATGATCTTGGGTTCCGTTCTCTAATTTTAGTTTAGCCTCAACCAAATATAACAATATGAAACTTATATACACAATTTTTATTACCTCCAATCACAGATCAAGTTTGAATTTCACTTTTACAGTTCTTGAGTTATGTCCCTAAATATTGTTTTATGCAAGTAGGGGCATCATCTGTGTCCCATTGACACATTTTCCATTTATTTTGGGACTGAAGTAAATGACTTCTATGTGAGAGGTTTTGAAGTATTTTGTCCTTCCCTACACCTATATCACCCTGCTAGGTCGCTCAGTAATTCTCGTATCAAGACTTCAAAACGAGACAAGGCATTATCAGCGACATCACAATGTGAGAGGAGAAGTTATCAGCAACGTCACAATGTGACAGGAGATGTTATCAAGCTTGCTTTCGTCAAGCGTAAAACTGTCTTAGGGAGAGGAAGAAAGATCATTGATAGAACGATAAACAGATAATCGAGTTTTCTACGTATAGATACGTAAAATATCAGCTCGACACAATGTGAAACTTTTTAGCTCGTTCCCTATGCTCACTCGCCAAAAAGGTTCAGATTGTGGCTCGCGGCTGATATTTTACGATATCAATGTGTAGAAAACCCAATGATCTATACTTATCATGCATGAACCACATTAACAAAAGAAGCAGAACATACATTAACATTTGTTAGCAAATGTATTATTTATCCACTTCATGTTTTAGGCCTCGACAGAGACAGAAGGAAGATGCCGTAGGTTTGAGAAAATGTCGGCTGACTTGGAAGATTTCTATGGTAATCTACAAGACTTGGACCAATGGTTAGACCAAGCTATAGAACTGTCAGAGGAATATCAGGCTTCAGATGAAGACATAGAATTACAGTTTACAAACTATAAGGTAAAATAATTGGCTTCTTGAGAAGGAACAAATGGGGGAGTTTACAACCTATCTTAGGATTATATCCAAAGAGTTTCTTGCAATCTAGTTTTCCCTTGTGGTCCTTTAAGAAAATCTCTATTTTTTCTATTGAAAAATTACCAAATTGTGTCTGTTTTTTTCAAAATTTTGGTGGTTAAAACCTTTGGACCTGAACTTTTCCAGAACTCTGATAAATTCCAAGGTTAAACCAGGTAAAAGACTTTTCTGTTGAATTCTAAGCATATCTGAAAAGGGGGAGGGGAAGGGTTATGTTTTATATAGTGATTGAAAAATAATTGAATTCTCCATATAATCTAGAAATGGGCATAAATAAATAGGCCTTTTAACATTAAAATTTATATCAAAATAAGTTTGTGTAGAAAATCACACAAAATCTTTGAAAATTATACAATGATTTTAACAAAGACATATATTTCATGAAAAAAAAAAAAAATTTGCAAGAATTTTTATTTTTTGACGGTGTATGACATCTCTGCCAGTGTGGGAATACTTTGATCAAGCTAAACCTGTGTGTCCATTTTTATAATTTTTCATATCCTATTATCCAATTTAAAACATGTTGTGCTTTAACATGCCAAGGGGAATAACTCTATTTAAATTTCATGATTTACTTGAATGAAATTTGCTATGCAACATTTAAAGGACCATCATAGTGTGTATTTCAATTAAAAGCCCCAAGCTTCAGTCTAGCCATTGTTATACTATGAATGAAAACACATGCATGAATAAGATAGTTTAAAATCAAACAACTTGAGGAATTCATGTAACAATTTCAATTTTATTGATGAAAAAGTACATTGACCATAAAACAGGTTCATTTAAATAAAACGTAAACACAGGATTTAACATGGACGACAATGATATGGCTCACACTTCGTTATTTATGTTTGATTTCGAGGAAGAGGACGGGTTTTGTTATACGGTAAATTCGTATTTGAATATTTTATAAGCATTTTGTGTGATATTTTTGGAAGAATTTCATCATGGCTTTATAGTTATAAATCTTATTCAGTTTTTATACACATGTGTGTTTTCTTTTCCCCTTATTGCTTAATATGTTTGATTTAGACAGTAAGTGGTTGTTTGATGAGAACCATATGACATAAGAATTGAAGCAGTTTTTATTCTTATGGTAATGATTTTTTGCATGTTGAGTAATGTAAATTTATGCATATCTAAGATTGGGATTTTGTACATATTGAGTGTTGTTCAAATGTTAGTTAGGTGTTTTATTCGGGTGGCCTTTAAACTTTTATATCAGATGAAGTCCTTCGATTTATACATAACCAAAGAAAAGAAGAAAAAAAACTTAAGTTGTTTTTTAATCCAAAAGAAAATATTTATATTATAAATAGACTGACAGAATAGATAATCAGTTATGTCACAAATGTTTATAAGATATATAGATAAAAAACAAAAGTTATAAAGTGAAGTTATGTATTTACATAACATTGCATCATACAACATAGTAGGATTATAATCTTGTTTGGGATCTTTAGTTTTCAATTATTGATGAGAATTTAATGACTGGAAACATTTTTAAGTTTTGTAAGTTTAAAAGTATACATTTGTTTTGGCTAAAAAATTCTTATTTCAAGATACACACAAATTTTTCTGATGGCAATTCTTTTAAAAAAATTTCTTGTTGTTCGGTGTGAGCCAATGCTCTGTGTTGAAGGCCATACATTGACCTATAATGGTTTATTTTATAAATTTTTAATTGGATGGAGAGTTGTCTCATTGGCACTCATACCACATCTTCCTATATCTTTTAAAAGATGGGAAGGGTAACTCTTGTGGTCCTATTGATATCTTTTAACAGTGTGCCCACTATGGTCCACAAATTGTCCAAAAAATCATTAATGGGTAAAAATTTATCTATTGCATGACCATCTCCTTAAAAAAATCCTCTCATGTTGAAGAACTGCTCATTGATATAACCACATTCCCCTGTTTTATTTAAATGAAATGTTTTAAGTTAAATCTTCTCAAATTGATACATGTTTGATATTCCGCCTCATAAATTTTAATAACTTTTGTCAAAAGTCATCTCTGTATTAAACCTGTCGGATGTTAATAAAAGGAGATAGATAATGTTTATAAATTGTTATAAATCTCTTGTTTAAGGTGTTTAAGTATGATCATGAAATAAAGACGCGAACTCATCTGAACCTTTGTTTCCTTAAGTTATATGAATGTATATAAAACTCTGGACATTGAGTTTAAAGTTTTGAATAATTCTATTTTAAATTGATACATTTCTCAATAATCATGATAACATTTAGAAATTTAAACAATGTTTAGAAAATAGTGACAACTGCTTTTATTCTTCTCCATATTATTTCACTACTAGTACTGTGGGTGACCTAAATGTTTGTCTTGCTATGGAGACTTGCTTTATCTAAACTGGGTCTATTGCTAGCTATATCCCTTAAGTTCAGCATAAATTGTCCAAATCATTTGAAACAGTTTAAAATCTTTGATGTTTTGATTAAAAGGACACACAACAAGTTGATATGCAGATACATGAACAAGGTCTTTACATTTTTAAAATTTTGACCATAGACTGATTGTTCATTTAATTTGTTTGTGTACAAGGTTTAAATATCAATTTGGCGTAATACAATATGGAAAAATTAAGCTTAATTAATCTTGGATTAAGACATATTCATAATTTCTAAGTGTGTTGTGTATGATTATGTTGATAAGAGTACAATATGAAAACCAAATTATGTTTTGAAATATTGAAGTAAAAAAGGTCCAAAATAGAAAACTTTTTTTAAGGTTGGAATATATATAAATATTGTGTAATGGGATAATTTTATTTTTAATGTGAGTATATTTAAGTTTACAAATTAGTTTTCATTGGACTGATAATGGCGTAACTTTAATCTCATTGACTCGGTCAAAGGATTAATAAGAAATAATTATGCAAGACATTTTGATAACTTTACTATACCCTTGTATTATCAGAGACATTTAGACGTCTACTTTCTTTTAGATATAAATCTTAATTTGTATAAAATGCAATAGAAAATTTATCGATTCATCAGCTTATTAATTTTGTAAATTCACAGTTTCTGGTATGATTTCATTCATGCAGAAATTGGGATAGGTTTCCTAAAATTAAAAGATCACATTTTAGATTTCGTAAGCATAGAATTTATATATACTTGTATGTAGCATTTCCAGCATTTTTATGCCCCTGCATTCCCAGAGGAGGCATTCCAATGTAAGTTTACCCTTGCACAATGTATATGCATATTGTTTTCCTTCTCTTACTTAAGTTTGCCTGAAACAAATGTTATAAAAATAAACATAACCACAAAACACAGTTCAATTATGAAATTTGATTGCGTCACTTTAACCATTTAAGAGTTGCGTCTCTTTACAAATGGAAAAATTGCTGAATATTTGGATTCCGTTTTCTAACTTTAGTTTGCCTCACCAAATATTATAAAACTGATACTTAAAATGCTTATTATCACAAAACACAGATCAAATTGAAAAAAATTCATTCAAATTTAAAATTATTTAACTCAAAGCATACCAAACCAAAAACACTAAATAAACCTAAATTAGTTTACAATTTACATTGCAACTTCTTTTCTTTTTATCAATTTCATTCAGTTTTAATTTCTGATGTCGCTATGGTTGCAGCTACAGTAAAAGCCATATAGTACACCAACAATAAAACTTTGGAAGACAAGACTAATAATTTTGATATTTTTGTTTGTTACAGGAGTTTGTGGATGAACTGCAAGCCAAAGAAACAGAAATGGCCAATGCCTTCAAGATAGCTGATGGTTTCAGAGACGAGGCTCAGGTTTGTCTAATATTCTTCTCAGTAATGAAAGAGATTTGTGTGTAGTGGGTCTCATTAGGGTCTAAGCGAAACGCAGGATTGCTGATTTTTTGTAAACCTGAAAGTTATTGTGTCGTGAAAATCGGAAATAAGGTTTAGCGGGACCCCGGAAATAACAAAACAATAACAATTGTTTACGTACTAAATGAGAGTCAACATCTATACTGGCACAGTGATGCTTGGCCTCTGAGACTGGCCAAAAAAGTTCTGAGATTTGAGCCAGGTGATTGAGTCATCCTGTTCAATTTTATGCATTGGACTAGTGTGCTTTCTTCTTTGACAGCCAGCTTTTTGATTGCCTTTAAAAGATCTGTCTCTAGCATACTAGCAACATCACCTTGAAGGTCATGCATAATATCTGTACGCAGATTAGTTTCACAGCAGAAGAAAAGGTCTGTAGGCAAGACATTGTCTGTGATCGCCATCCCTGTTTTATACATCTTCCACTGTCTGGTGAATGCAGACCATTGATCTGGATCACATCCTGTGGCTATAGAAGGTGGGTCTTATTTTAACATGTGCGTTTACGGTTGAGCCAGAGGTGGGTGGACGGTTCTGTCATGAATCTGTAGAGCAGTGGTTAAAGCAGCAGCAAATGCTTCATCCAGGTCCTGAGATTTCCAATTACAGCCGTCTATGGGGCACTGTAGAACTGGCATTGTAAATTCACTGTGGTTAAGCTGTTAGCGAGTAGTATCAGTCATAAATGAGAGTCAACATCTTCCTAGGTTTATAGCTTTAATAATAAGGATGACTGATACCTGAAATGAATACACAGTATATTAGTAAATGATTAGTTACATACATAGTGTAAGCAGGATACGGGAATCTGACAAAACAGTAAGAGGGATCCGGGATCAGAACCCCCCATGAGACCCCCTGTGTATATTAAACAGGTTGTTCCACAATTTCCATTTTACCCAAATTATATATCTCCAAGTAGACAATAATCTTCAGGTCAGTGAACATTCAGTTGTAATTATAATACGCAAGTTAATAATTATAATACGCAAGTTAACAAAACCTTTTGAAAACTCTTTTTATGGTTCTTATACCGCTAGAAGAAGGGGGCATTTTTTGTGTAACCTTAATTGTTCGTCTGTATCTATACATCCAAAAGTTGGTTTTCTTTCTCTAACTTTAAATTGCTGAATCAAATTTAATGAAACTCGATGCACAAATCATATTAACCTAAAACTCAGATAAAAGTTCAAATTTGGATGGCATTAATTGTATTGTTCATGAGTTATGTCCCTTTATAGTGTTATATGGAAGCAGGGGCATCTTTTGTGTCCCATGGACACATTCCCCGTTTACTTTTCATGCTTAGTAGATGTTCACTAGAATAAGAAGAATAGTTGACGTGTTTGTTGCTGCCTTAATGAAAAGTAAAAACACAAAAATACCGAACTCCGAGGAAAATTCAAAAAGGAAAATCAAAAATCAAAAGGCAAAATCAAAAGTCCAAACACATCAAACGAATGGGTAACAACTGTCATATTCCTGACTTGGTACAGGCATTTTCTAATGTAGAAAATGGTGGATTGAACCTGGTTTTATAGCTAGCTAAACCTCTCACTTATATGACAGTCGCATCAAATTCCATTAAATTGTCAACGATGCATGAACAAAACAAACATACACAAAGAGTAAAAATGTCAAAAATAGGGGTACAACAGTCAATATTGTGTTATCATCTTAATATCTCTACATAAACAACAAATGTAACAAAGAAGCACAAAAAGGCATACATTAATTTAACATTCTCATTTTGCTTTTCTTATACGGCTGAATTTATCTATGTAAAGTCTACCCATAATGATAGAAGGTTTCATTACTGGTTTAAAAATGCGCGTTTGAAATTCGCACAGGTAGACATAAAAATAATTTTGTCGTATGACGGCATACATAAATGAAGACTTACGTAAAGTTGATATAACAAAAACAGACTTAACAGTAAAAGTAATAATAATAAATAAAATAATGGTGTGGTTCAAAGTATGACGGGATACATAAGAACAGTTTCACGTCAAATACGGCTGAATTTATCTATGTAAAGTCTACCCATAAATGATAGAAGGTTTTCATTACTGGTGTAAAATAGCGCATTTGAAATTCGCACAGGTAGACATAAAAATAATTTTGTCGTATGTCGGCATACATAAATACAGACTCACGTAAAGTAGATATACCAAAGACCAGACTTAACAGTAAAAGTAATAATAATAAATAAAATAATGGTGTGGTTCAAAGTATGACGGGATACATAAGTACAGTTTCACGCATTCTCTAAACCTCTTTCTATTGAAACTAATGTTTTGAAAATGAAAATGTACATATTTTGATTTAGGCATTATAATCATCCTTAATATCATTCTGTTTTGTATTTGTTTTCCTAAAACATCTTGTATTAAAGATTTGAAATTCAAAACTCCCTCATAATTATTTTCTTTCCATATAGTTTTTTGGGTTATCTCCCTTAGTACTGCATCTACATTTGCAGTAGTTGCTGTGCAAATGACAGATTGCTCTGACAATTTTAAGTTCTTAATAATACCACATATTAAAATAATGTAGGTAAATGTCTTTTCTGACCTAGTTTCTTGGTTAAAGACCCAAAACTCTAGTTAAACATGTTAAATAACACACCAGTATGTGGTTTATGATCTATTTTAAACATTTAAATATTTAGCATACATGACCATTTAATAAAAAGATATATATTTTAGATAACAGACTATCATACCATTCTTTAAATCATAACTGGATGGTTGGCTCATTAAATAAATATTATTGAATTAAACAATAGATGTATATATCATTGTCTGATGGTTGAATTGTTTCAATAAATTTTTATCCGAAATACAAAAACGGAGTATGGAAATATGCCTATTTAGATATTATAAATATAAATTATCTGAAAGTATTCAAAAGAGAAAAAAGAATTAAGCTCTTTCCCATTACTTGTATAGGTACTAAGGGATTCTTTGCTTTCTTATGTCTCATCTCTTTTTATACCCCCATCTTTGAAAAAGTGAGGGTTTAATTACTGTTTTACCTCTGACTGTCAGTCCATCCGTCCTTCCATCCCATGAATATTTTTTGTCACATTTCTCTCTGGAACTACATTACACAGAATTCTGAAATTTGGTGTCATGGTTTGTATCAGTCAGCTATACTGTGTGGTGCATTTTCAGATTCAACACTCAACAACTTCTGTTTTCTGATTGAAATCCTTCTGAAATGTTATATAATGAAAATTGCATCGTAAGTGCACTCTTATGCATATATTTTTTTAAAGGATTTTTATTGATGGTAATATGAAACCCTGTGTTTATAACAATAAGGTCTTGGACAAGTTTGATGGTCAGTGATGATCAGTTATGATCCTTGGAAATAGAAACTACATGAAATATTGCATTGTAAGCATTTTTTTTTCTAAATGATAAATATAAATTACTGAAACAACTGACTTTGAATAAGAATTAAAGTTCAGGAGTTGGTTTCAAGAAAAAACTTACGACTAAGATTGACCATAGGGGGGTAAGAGGGGTCCTGATCCAGAAATCCCGGGTTTAAAAACACGATATTCAGAAATCCTGAGGTCCCAAAATTCAAAAAAAAGAAATCCTGGATCCTGAAAGGGTCAATCTCGAATTAAAAACACTTGATCCTGGAGTCCCGATAAAGGTCCTTTCCCCCCTCAGTATAAGTAGACTGGATTGTTCATAACTTACGATCAACTTTAGATGTAAGATTTTTTGTGAAACTGCAGGACTCCAGAATCCTGTTTGAACATAGCAAAAAAATTGTAACGTCACTGTAGTGATAAATAATAATGCTAGACATATTAAACTCTATCCCTTTATTCTAACAATATCTAAATACATTGTGATATTGTTTACATTCTATCAGCCAATCTATACATTGTTTACACATCAGAATGATATTGTTAAACAGTCTCTAAACTATCTTATCTCGTCAAGGCAATTACCAATAATAATTCCACAACCGTGGATTACGCCAAGACAGAATCCCTTGTCATTCCCGAGATAGTGTTAACTATTCAAGTCTTTTCAATTTGTAGATTTGACTGTACGTTTATTTATCACCATTTAAACGTTTAAATCATTCGACGAGGCATTTAAATCAATGACTTGGGTCTTTTGTTTGTATACCATGTTAATACAGGTTTTACGATTATGATAGTTTAGTGTTAGTATAATATACAGATCCTGGGTGACTTTAACCACCTTGGGTCATATCTCTGGATTAACATAGGACCACTGTTTTATAAATTCTCTATTGCCAGTTATATTTTGTCAACTCTGGAATTTAAAATGGAAAGGATTTCATTGCCATGTGTGTTTTTATGAGAAAGTGCTTTTTCATTGATAACGATTTTTCCCGTCTTTTTAAAGTGATAAGGTTTTGCCTATAGATGTAAATAATTTAATACTTTTGAATTTAATCCATATTCAAAGTGTGAATTTAATTTCAAAAGGAAAAGTAAAACTTGTGGAAAGTAAGTTTGGTTTACAATTTCTTCATGTAATATATTGGATTTTAAAACATTGATGTAATAGTTTGAAAGGACTAACACTTTCTAGTCCTCGGAGAACTGGCAATTGTTTCAGTATAAGGATTATATAACCTTTATTTACATGGACTTAAAAACAAATCCAAGTGGCAAGATTTTCTTCCAAAAATTTACACAGTTGTGGTGAAAGTTTTGAGAACAAAAACTTTCTTGTTTTGTTGTGCTGTAATACATTGGAAGTAAAAAGTTGATCATGGAATTAGAATATTCTCAGAAGTGAAGTTCAAGGGATGGATGCAGTCTCTAAGACACCATGGCAGAGGGAAACGACATCAGTAATCTTAACATAGAGGATATATTTAAGGTAGTATTCATGTGTTTGATAATATAATGTGTATGCTTTCGCAGCATGGGGAAGGGGGTTGAAGGCTGTACGGTAACCTATAGCTGTTAATTTCTGTGTCATTTTGGTTTTTTGTGGAGAGTTGTCTCATTGGCAATCATACCACATCTTCTTATATTTTATTAAGTGTCACCCTTGACCTTCTGTCCATTCGTCCTTTTGTCTTTCTGTTCTTCTGTCTGTCTCCTACCGTCTTTATTTTCACATATTATAAGCAAGCTTGGTAGAGGGCATTTGTGTCCTCTTACACATTCATATTTTATTCTCTAATCCTTGGGAGCATGGTACTAGTGACTAATGGTGCAGACTGCCTCTTAGTTATAAGTACATGTATTTATGATTTTAAGATCTGAGTCAAGGTTGTGTGGTCAGTTTTACTGTATAACCTTTAAAAGATCTCACTGCAGCTGTTAACTTTGTTTCAAGTTAAATAGCCACTTATATTTATATTATATAGGGAATATAAATAACACTATAAGCAAACAAGTTTATAAGACCACTTCTCATGCAATTTTCACCTTAAACTTAACCTGCAAAATTGAATTTGTTGAAAAAATATTTTCATACTTGAAGAATTTTAGCACTCATATATTAAACATACTGTTATAGAAAGATAAATATTATAGATATCAATAGAATGAATTGTTTGATCCAGTTTGAACATTTTTGGTGTGTAAAATCTTTACAATTTGTGATCCATAACTTGTGACATGAATAGTATATAAATCCTTCTTAAAACGTTTATAAACATTTTGAATGTCATAATGATAGATAAAGAATCACTTTGGTATGTAGGTGTAGATACAGAAATGCATTGCTCTAACCTGGAAAACATCCAGAGCTCTATAGAAAGTAAAAGTTGTATACATTCAGTCATTGTTGACACAGGAACATGCCAACTTCTTTACTATACACCTTGTGTACTAAATAAAAGATCTGCTGCCATTGAATGAAACCTATTTGAACCAAACACACTTTTGGCTCTTTTCACAAAATATCTTAAGAGTAACATACTTGTTAGCCATACACATTTCCGTATAACTAACAATCAATTTTAATTGTAAGATTTTTTTGTGAAAAGCAGGGATCGTGTATTAAGTACTAAATCTGCCTTATGGGATGAAATTACAAGCTTTCAAGCTTTCAAGGTTTTGATACTTTTAAAGATTATGAAGATTAAATGTTATGTCATACTTTTTAGATTCATTGTATAAAAAAGGTCATTAGGTCATTTATCAAATAAACTTGAGATTCGACAGCAAGAGGTTTGCCTTCAAATTTGATGGCTCACTGGCTATGGTTAAGTTTTACTTCTCATCAGTCTTAAAACAAATCCTTGTGTGGTTTTGATGTATTCAAAAATATTTGACAAAGAGGTTTAACTGCATGTGTTTTAGCTTTTATTCTTTTTGTGTTTTCTACCTTTTATGGGGTTCTGGTGTTGCTTATTCTTTAGTTTTCTATGTTGTGTCATGTGTTCTTTTGTTTGTCTGTTTATCTTTTTAATTTTTAGCCAGGAGTTGTCTGTTTATAATTTCGATTTATGAGTTTGACTGTTCCTCTGGTATCTTTCGTCCCTCTTTTATGAAGTTTTGGTTGTTTTGCTCTTGACTAAAAATTGTTGGTGTTACTGGGTTGAAGGAGGGAGACTATTATGCTCCTGTCTATCCATGTATGCATCTGTCCATCACATGAAATATATTATGATTTGTGGAATTGTTGTCAGCATGAGAATGCCCTCACTTTACCACCTTTAACAAATATGACATGTTTATTGTAAATAAAAGAAATTTTTCTTGATGTAATGTATTTTATTATTTTTTTAACACTTTCCATTAACTAAATAAGAGTTTTATTGTAAGTTTATAACTTTCCATCAATAATATACCTTTATCATAGGGATTAATGAAGCAGAAAAATCAATTAAGTTTTTAATTACTAAGTTTAAAATCGTAATTACATTCTGATAAAAAAAGCAGATAGATGTTTCTTATTGCTCTGACCTGGGTTCAACCATAATCCTGTTTTGTCCTAACTACAAAATATCAATAAATAAAATATATAACAGGCCACATTTTGTATGTTTCTGTCCCAAGTCAAGATCCTGTAAATAAGCTGTAATTCAATGGTGGTCTTTCATTTCTTATTTACATAGGCAGATCCAGCCCCTCCCCCCTTAGGTCAGTCAACCCACCCCCCTTAGGAAAAGTTCTGGATCTGCCACTGGTTTTTTGTTTTGTACATGAATTTGGCATTTGATTTTCTTTTAAAATTGTTTTGCATTTATTTTGTCATTTCTGGGCATTTCATAGTTTGTAGTGAAGTATTGGTTTTGCTCATTATTGAAGGTTGTACAGCAATCTTAAGATGCTTACTACTTCATCATTTGGTCTCTGATGGAGAGTTGTCTCCCATGCACATCTTGTTATTTTTGTCTAGCTTGCAAGGACCATCACAGAATTAGTATTTTTTACTATGGGTAATTTTTTAAGTGGAATGTGTTATAGTTTATCTTTGCCTCCCCTGAGTAATTTATTAACCTACTCTTTTTTGTTATGTAAAATGCATTTGTATTGGAAGCCTTTATAGAAGGTGTAAACTTGTATGTGTATATATCATTGGCATTTTACATTATTTTGAAACTTGATTCAATTTTTTTTAAATGAATTAAACTTCTAGTGTATTAAAATAAAATTTGACCTATTGATTAAACAGTCCAATACACTGCTGTCTATAATTATCCTTTAAAAAATAATATGTACGATTAAATACTTAAATAGTACGGTTATTATTTTGGCAAAATGTTTTGTAATCATAAAGCCAATTACAGCTCCATATAAACCAAGTACTAATTCTTTTGATATTGTAAGTCTCAAGGTATATGTCTGGGTATTAGTATAAGTAGTTAGTTATTTTAAGTCTTTAAAAAGTTGTTGCAAGAATAGGCATTAGTCATTGATTGAAAAGAGGGGGGAAATTCAAGGACTTCCCATCATTAGGATATTGCTTGTCGTCATTCATCTTACGGTTACCACCTTTAGACAGTTAAAAAAATAAAACACGTCTATTTAAGATTTGGAAAGAGAATCATTGTTTCATAAAATATGGAAGTACCAGTAGTCCTTTTCTGGAAAGTTAAATTATGAACATGATAGCAGGTTAACTAAGTCCAAAATGTCTCTTTGCTCTTTTGTTTGTCTTTATGTTTGTTTTAAAATATTTAGTAAATCTATAAAAAAAAAATTGAAGTATCAAGTTTTAACTTTCAATTGTAGGAGTGTACAAAGTGACCACTACTTCTAAGTTTAAAAAAAGTAATTGAGAGTTATCTCCCTTTAAATATTGTAACATTAAGATGTTAGTAAACATTGTGAGTCCTTATCTCCATTATTTGTTATTCTTAGTAAACAAAACAACAAACGTGAACAAACAAACTTGAGAACACTTCAATCCTCCACTGGGTGCAATCTATAGAGGGTGGAAAGGAATGGGTTGTTTTAACAATAATAATATTGGCGAAGTTTTATAGTACTGTAAACTGATAGATTGAACAAGGAATTGTTGAGTCATCTGGACCTGTTAAGGTTGTAAAATACTTGTTATGACACAATAATCAATGTTGATACAACTTTTATGAGTTGATAGATTTGATGTTAATTTCATTTCAAATACGGGTCACTGTCCCAAGTTTTTCATGTGGTAAAAGCAGAATTCTGCCTGGTCCAGTTGTCTTTTACTGATACTGCACAAGTTGTATATTGTAAATCTGTCAATTGACATTTATGAGTTGGTTGACCGTTATGGAATAGCTGTTTCACAGATGATATCGGATATATTCCTTACGTCGTAACTACAATCCCCTTCCCTTTCATGAATGTTACCTACCAAATTATACTAGTTACCGGATTTGTTATCACATGAGCAACACGATGGGTGCCAAATGTGGAGCAGTATCTGTTTACCCTTCCGGAACACTTGAGATCACCCCTGGTTTTTGGTGGGGTTTGTGTTGCTTATTCTTATATTGTGTCATGTGTACTATTGTTTGTCTGTTTGTCTTTTTCATTTTTAGCCATGACGATGTCAGTTTATTTTCGATTTATAAGTTTGACTGTCCCTCTGGTATCTTTCGTCCCTCTTTTATAAATATCTCATCAGATTTTTAATTTTGTCATCTAAGCATAGAAAACATTAATTGTCACCATCATTTAAAGTTGGATGCAAGTAGGTCTTTTGTTATATATAGATATAGGACGATGTGGTGTGAGTGGCAATATAGTATGCTTATATTGCCTCAATCTATTGCCAAAACAGACTATTTAGAGCTGTATATTTGTTAGACATACTTATACTTAGACTAATAAATTGATTTATTAGCTATATACAACAGTGGTGGATCCAGGGGTTTGCCCCCCCCCCCCCCCATTTTTTTTTAACGATCAATGAATTTGAATGGGGATAATAGCTGGATCTACCCTAGTGTAATGTACATGTATAGTTATGTCAATAAATTTTCTTTAGACTACAAATGTTATTGATGTGAATTTTGGTACATTTTCTTTTTGAAAGTTACCTGATTAAATATGCAAACATAAATCTTTATTTGAAGTTAAAATGATGTCGTGATCATTGAAAATATATAAGAGGATTTGTTGTAGTAAAGTTATCGACCCGCCCTAAATAGATAATAATCTTAAAATATATAACTCAAAGGAATGCGGCAGTCATCAACATAAAAAAATATGAAAGCTTTGATTTTCTGTAATTTGAATCTTATATTTTTACAAGTGATGGTTTATATTCAGCACTTGATAGCCATTGCAGTCAATAAAAGGGTGTATTTTCACTTGTTATTGTGATTCACTGTAATTTGACTAGCATGCATGTACCCCTTAAAAAACAAAACAAAAAGTAATGCTGATAGTTTTTTACAGGCATGCATTGAAGAAGAGAAAAATTATATTTAGATCATTGAAATTTGTTGAATCATATTTGCAGGTGGAAATTCAAACCCCAAAATTATTGAATCCAATCTGTATCAGTTATTGCTTATAAACCATTGTTCACTAAGATTTAAGATTTGAAAACATTTTGCCACACCCACTTTTTACAAAACTAGTAGACCCTCTGTCAGATTATTGTATTACGATTCCAGTTTAAGGTATGGACAACTCTTTGATAGAACCCACTAAATATTTATGAAGTAGCTAATGAAGTATAATAATACATTATAAAGGCTGAAATGTATTGAAGCCTTTAAATAATTTGAGTACCACTTGATCAAATAACAAACTTTAAAAATTCATCTTAAATTTGATATTTTGATGATTTAATAATGTTAATGTTAAGCTGTACAAGGTTTATATGCCCTAAATTATTTGAAATGGTGCAAACTCAGTGCATCTATAGATTTAAAAAAAAATCCTTGCCCTTTGGTAGTCATGGGCAGTGTAACATAGAATAGAGAAGAAAACAGCCAAAGGCCACCAACGATTCTTAAATCAATGCAGTTAGAGAATTCCATACCCACAAGGTGGACTTCAGCTGTCCTCTTAAGATTAACTTTTTATAAATGTTCATTGAAAAGGGTGCCACTAACTTCATCTTTGATAGTTGTAATTCCAATTTTCAATTAGCTTACTCTATAATATTGGGAGTATATTCATATTCTGTATGTATCTGAACCCCCTTTTTTTGCATTTGAATGGGGACATATAGTTGGAACCCCCCTTTTTAAAATGGCTGGATCTGCCCCTGCTCTTCCAATTTCTTCAGCTTTCTTTGAAGATGATTATTTTCCAGTGCTATAAACATAAGTAGGTCACGGTGATCACATATATGAATTTTCCATTAAAAGATATGTACTGTACTTTCATATGAATGGAAATAGGTATATAAAAGGAGGGCAATGTTCTTTGACAAGATTTGAATAAGAGTTACCTAAAAATACTCTCTTTAAATTCTCATTAATGTTTAGTTCATCGATAAATAAATGACCTGGTGAATGTTGACATAATAATAAATATTTGTATTAATATAAACTTCTTTTAACCTATAACAAAAATTAAGTCAACAGTTAAATTACATTCAAATGGTGTTTTCGTGCAAACTGACTTAATTTTGCGGATGAACTATAACTTACATTTCATTTCCGAATTCCTGCTGTCAAAATTAAATATCATCGCAGTGTAAACAATTTTTTTGGAAAACTTTCAGATATTTAAATTTTAAAATATATAGATTGATTAAATTACTTCATAAATTTTAATTCTAATAGATCAATAACTATCAAATGGTTGAATTACCTATGTAGTCATTAGTCTCGTTACGCTAGGTAAAAATATTGAATTACCTATGTAGTCGTTACGCTAGGTAAAAATAGTGAATTTCTCGATGTTTATATATCTACCATAAGTAGTGAATGAATTGTTAGATGGAGCATTGGATTTCAGGAAATGTTCATAAAAAAGATCCATGTAAACAAAGTTCTCTGAGGACTGTTATATTGATTGAAAGATGATGTAAAAAAAAAACTTGTAGTTTTGAACATGTTGAAGACAATTTGAATAATGTTTGTAATTATTCAAGAAGATATGGAATTGAAAAAAAATGTCAATTAGCTTTGCACCTGAAACCTATTGAAAGATGAACATAATAGTATCATTACTAGTATGGAATATTTTTATGGCTGTTAAATAATAAATTTAAAAGGATTTTTGCATTGAAAATGGCACTACAATTATAACATTTTAATCATCTATATACAACAATGGATTTTCCTGCAAGCTAGGCATATATTAAGCTTGCTGGAGCATTAACACAAAAACATTTTATAGTTATCAAGTACTGTGGGTATTTTGACGTAGAAACTTTTGTTTTTCCAAAGATTTCAGATAGAACCTAACTTATAGTACGTGTGAATATTGTCGTGCTGAAATATTTGCAAAATCATGCATTTATTTTGATTGGTGGATTTCCAATATGTGATACGGATCTGTATTATGGATGTGGATTAAAATTTCAATGTGTGGATCAAAATATTTATGTAGTGGATTAATTACTACTTTTATCAATAGATCCACCCAGGGGAGGACGATCTATTTAGATCAATAATAAATAAGGATTAAAATAGAAATTCTGTTTTATAAACTCATAATTATAAGTATAGGTGTCCGCAGTGACCATTTTCCTATGTCAAAGATTATTTGAATGTGAAAGTGACCCATTGGTGATTTTTCGGCATTACAATGATCAAATGTTTGAAAATAACATTATGTATGAATATATTGTCCATAAATAAGAATATAAGAAGGAAAGAATAATGATTTTTGCAAATACATTTAGTTGGAACTGTTGTAAAAGTACAAAAGTGTGAAGGTCAAGGTGCGAAGTTTTAATGAGAGATCAAATGTGAACTAATAGGGTATTAAATGGCAGAAAAAGTATGGGAATAATTAGAGAAAAGACATGGACTGATAGTTATAAAAAGACAAGGTAACAGTTCATTAGAAAGGATTTAACTTAATGAAATGTTTTGAAATTTGATCAGCATGATCAGTTAAAAGGAAAAATAATTAAGTTTGAAACATATCAAGCTCAAAAACTAGACAATTTCTGATTGGAATTGCGAGTGTTGCTAGATTAAAACAAAGTTTCATAAATGTTGACGTTTATGGTTATATGACGTGAGTAAAAACGATATTCCAAATTGTTCTCCGATTGAGCCTCATTTTAGTGAAATTTACCGTCATAATGTTTAATATGGGGTACATGTTACAGGTGTTTTAAAGCTTTAAATCTCCAGACACTTGGTCATTACAATGTTTTAATCCATTGAAAGCTTGAATTACGGACCATAGTTATAAGTAAGAGGTTAAAAAGGTGAAAATAATGGATCCACTGAAAGGTTGCATAATTGACAATAGTTATTAAAGGTTAAAAAGGTGTAAAAAATGGAAGAGAAAATTTCAGTAAACATGGAGGATAAAGATGATGGAGAGATGTGCTTTCGTAGTTCGTGTGTGATTGAAATCGGGAAAGTTAATGGATTTAATGTTTCTCTAATAAATACAGAATGTGGAGGACTTGATAATGGATTGATTGATAAATCTCAAATTGATATTGAAAATAGGAATTTAGATAAGACTGAAATAGCTGAAAATCAGCAAATTTATGAGAAAAACTTTATTACCGATAAAAGGGATTTCGTTGATAGTCCACCAATGAGTTCAGAGAATGGCACGTTAGATGTAAAAGAAGTTATAAAAAGGCATTCTTTAGTTAATCATTCATGTTATGGGATGGGATTAACAAATGTTCAGCTTTATGAAAATCAATCAGCTGATCAAGACACTAGTGGACATTATACTAGTAGTTCAGACCAAAATTCAAATGTGCTTTATTTTGAAAATGAGGACATTGAAATTACAGAATGTTATAATGTACTGAATCCTGATAAATCTTCTTCTGGAATTCAATGTTCTTTAAAATGTGATTTATGTGAAAATCAACAGCAAACTGATAAAAATTATAATGTGGATAATGGACCTGGACAAGTCAGGGGAGACAACAAAGAATGTATATTAGACAAGGGAGATAATAATGAATCTGGACATGAAAAGGGAGACAATAATGAACTTGAACAAGACAAGGGAGACAACAAAGTATTTGAACTAGACACTAAGGGAGATAACAATAAAAGGGGAGACTTTAGTTCTTTGATGGTTGGAAGTAAAACGGTTGAAATGAATTTAATTGAAAATGAAAAACAGTGCACTTTGAATGCTAATGAATTGGGAAATAAAACTGTGAAGATGAAATGTATATCTATGGAAACAGGAAATCAAGATATTCCTGACACTTTTGAAGTTCTGGCTGACATTTGCAAAGAACTTGATGAAGAGATGTTGCCAGCTGTTCCAGAAAATTCAGACCATATGAAAAAGCTTGAAATCTCAGGGGTTAAGCAATGTATTGTGAATGTCAAGGAAAATTCTCAGAAAAATGTGACACCAAAGCCACAAACAACAAAAAGTTGGAAATTTTCCATTTACAAAAATAATGCAGGGGAGAAAAGTTTAAACAATTCAAAACTTTCATCTGTAAAATATTCTACTAAGGGAAAATTAACTGATTTGGATGCCTGTCCAGATATTGTGATAAGTAGAAAATATCGAAAGTTTGAACATTTGGAGGAAGATCTGCCTGATCTCTGTGTTTGTCCACATCAGGATAAATATGCTTTTTCTGTAAAAGTATGTAATATTTGTAATGTTTGTCCACATCAGGATAAATATGCTTTCTCTGTAAAAGTCTGTAATATATGTTGGCCATACTCATCATATCATATAAATTCTTTGATCAGTTTTATAATTGGTGTCTATGAAATTCCCATAATTTTGCATTTTAGACTTACAGAAAACAAATATTTTCGTCATGATACAGTTTCTTGTACAACTGTGCAATCAGAAGAGCAATGACTGCTGATGACTTTAAGGTGGTACCCAACACCTTAACCAAAAATTAATTTGGCTCGTTTAATTTTCTTAAAATTGTTGTTAAAGTGTTTACTTGACCCTTTGACAAAAATATAAAAATTTCCAAAAAATTGAACCAACCCTTTATTTAGAAAAATTATACTGGTTATATAGCAGTTTGACAAAATCTTGTTTTGATCATTAATAAGCTTAATATTCCATAAACAACACAAAGTCGTTAAAACATTCTGTTGATTTTACAGAGTTATCTCCCTGTAGTGTTAGGTACCACCTTCATCTTGGGGATTGTTTTAAAGTATTGAGTTCTTCATCCAGGCATTTTGGTCTGGGTTTTGCTCCCGGTTGAAGGCAATATCTCCTTATTTTCATATGCTGAAGCTGGTCTGCTAGACTGCATGTCTAATTGGAATTAAAACATTTTAAATGGCTATCATAGAATGTCAAGTATCACGATTTAAACAAGTACAACAGCTATATTCTGTCTGTTCTCTGAACTGTTTTTTAATTGGTTTCTTTTAAATTCATAATCCTGCATTCAAAGCTGCCTCATACTCAATAATTATATAAACTTTGTTATATAATCCTGTGTTCAAGGCTGCAGTAAAAGATATCCATTACTTAGCTATAAAACAGTACCTTGCATATTTTCTAATTGTTCTGTAAAAACGGCATTGAGATCTTAAGAATTAATTCATGTGAATGGATAAATTAATAGTAATATGATTATATCCTTGCCCTAGGATAATTTAAAGTCTTATACATGATAAACGTAATAAAAGATTTAATAAAGAAATTAAATTAAAATGTGGAAATTAACTTTAATGATTTATAATGGTTTACTATAAGACAAGCTTTGTGGTCTCAACTTCAAAAGACGAACTATTGACTGTTAATATTACAAGCTGTAGTGACATATTTGTGCCGATAATTTCAAGGTATTAAAAATGTGGACAGGGTGTAACTAGGCATATGAAATTTTTGTAACTTTCTTTACATTTGTAGTGTTGATGTATGATTTCATTATATTTTTAGCATTTTTATTCTGGTCTTTAATATTCTTCAAAATTGGAAAAAAAGCAAAAGTAAGTGACACACTCACGGAGATAAGTTGTCAGATTTACGTGAAGAATTGCAACATTTTCTTGAACACCAAAATCCAGTACCTTATATGAATAATGAATAAATTGAAACAAGATGTCTATAACCATAATCTGTTACACTGCAATCATCACAACTTACAAAGATTGGCGGTTTTCCTTCCAAATGTCATTGGTTCTGATACCCCCTTCAGCTTGTAAATAAAACTACAAATAGTTGTTGTCTAATTCAGTGCTGTATAATATTAATGGATGAGTGAATTAAACATGGACTTCAGAGGCTACTCTAAATATTTATCTACCTAAAAATTTGAATTAAATATCTGTGGACAAGCTTATATTATATATATGCATGACATATATAAAAGTGCATACCGTTACTTCATTCTTAATCATATTTCAGATGTGTTTTATGTTTGATATTAGTAATTCTGTTTCTTTCAGTCTACTGTGTTCAATGAATATAGCAGCTTACATTTCCATACAAACAATTAATAAAAACCATAACATTTTTATTTTTTAGGAATTTGAAAAAGAGGCTGAAGCATACAGACAGAGAACACATCAACTTCCACCAATCAGAGAAGAGCATGACAATGATGTCATTGATGATGAAATTGAGTCATTGGAGGCCAAGTACAGGGATATTTCTAGGGAGTGTTCTAAACATTTGGAAAAACTGTCCTCCATAATGAAACAGAAAAAAGTATTTGACGAACTCAGTGACAAACTATCAGGTGTCTATCCTCAAATCGAAAAGAAAGTCTCACAAATTGACGAACAGGAAGTGGGCAAAATGCCAGACAGAGATACTCAGGATCTAGCCATGTTGAAAGATCTAAAAGCAGATTTGATTGGTCAAGAACGAAAATTAAAAGAACTTTCTCAAACTGGAGAAAAATTAGTCAAAGGGTTGGAAGGTATTAACATGCAGTCAAAAGCTGACACTGTCAGAAATACAATGGACGAGTGTCGTGAAAAACATGACAGTTTGCAGCGAGATATCGCACTCAAAGAAGAAGTGTTTGACTCTGCGGTTTCACAACAACATGACGTCATGAACAGATTAGACGAATTAACTGAGTGGTTATCAGAAACGGAACAATTCCTAAACGAGGGACGAGCCATAAGTCTTGACAAGGATAAATTATTAACCCATCTTAAGGAACAGCAGCTAATGAACGCTGAGATAGACAGTAACAAAGCCTTACTAGAGAGGTTGTCGGAGGCTCCAGATACATCTATGACAGAAGACGCTGAAACAGCAATATTTGATCTCTCAGAAAGGTAGTTTAAATTCAGAAATTATTGCAATGTTTTTATTATAGTGAAAAATGGGACAATTTCAACTCTTGATTTTTATCTCTAAGAAAGGTAGTTTAGATTTGTTGGTAATTTTTGGTTTTGCCGCTTAGCAAAGCAAGATTTAGGTGTGAGGCTCAGTACAAAAAATACTGTACAACCCTCTACACTAATTTTATCATCAAACCCTGTTGTCAATAATAATTAAATATTACAGAACGAACCCATGGTTAGAAGATAAAATTAGTTGGGAGAGTTGTAAAGTATTTTTTGTCTCACCTCCTCATGAAGCAAGTCTAGCAAATTTCCTGACATTTCACAATATAAATCTTTGATGTAGAGTTTACTGTGGTGTCAATTATTTTTGTTGGTTATAGAAACATTCAAGGGTGCCTAATTTCTTGGTTCCATAACAAACTCATATATAAATCATAGTGAGTCAAAATGTTCATTTCAATAAATATTTAATATTACATGGTTTCTCTTCTGAAGAAGAATCAGTGGCAGGTCCATAACTTTTCATAAAAAGGGGGGCAATGTCTGTTATAAAAGGGGACCAGCTACATTCATGCTTCAGTGATTCCCTATTTAATCAACCAATTTTTCCTACAAAAGATCCACATATGAAAATACTAAAACTTGTACCCCACAAGTATTAATGAAGCCACGGCACTATACATTTGATAATATTTACAAGTACGTAACAACCTGGGAATGTTTGATATTAAACACTAAAAATCAATAGTTGATTTCTACAAATTAGTGGATTGACATTCTTAAATAAATAAATGATTTTAACCCTCAGAATTGAAGTCACTGAAAATTTGATAATTGATTGCTTAAATTTAATAGCCATTGTCTAATAGAGGGTGCACCTCAGCAACCCTTTTCACAAAATATGTTACCAAAAAGCACTTGGAAGTCCTGATTATTTCATTGTAACTTTAACCATCAATTTTTGTTACAAGAGCTCGGAAACCTGAGAAGTTTGGGTCTTGCCTAATTAGCTAGGTTTGTGTATCTAATGTAACAGTTAATATGTGGTCCTAATGCAGTAGATATTTCAGTTTAAAGGCCCCAGTTTTAACAGAAGGGACATTAAGGTTTACCCTTGTATGTCCGTCTGTACACACTGAAATTGGTTTCAGTTCTCAAACATTAGTTTGCCTCAACCAAATGTTACAAAACTTGTACACAATGCTTATTACCACAAAACTCTGGGGGTGTCACGGGATAGAAGTTCCTTCATAATATAAGTTCCTAAAGGAAAAAGTATTCTGGAATATTATTTCCACAGGAACAAATATTACAGTATATGTTCCTAATGGAATAAATGGTACAGAATACTTGTTCCAACAGGAATAGATATTATTACAATGTTCATAACAAAGTATCCATTGGAACTTCTGTTAGGTGGAACCAATATACATTGACAGGGCATCATAAATGTCCAATATAGACACATTCTTCCATTATTTAGATTTGAAAATTAGATTGGGTTTGTTTGCCAATGAGACAACTATCCACGTTGGTGGATAGCCTTCATGAATGAGCAAAATCACAACATACACATATTGTGTGCTATAAGAAGCGCTAACATGAGTCTGATGACACAATATGAAACAATTCCAACAAGAAATAAACAACCTGAAATTTTTTTCAAGACAGACATCAAAACTGCAGGTCTACTTACTTGGACAATTTTATACATTTTCTATATATTTAGATTATGTTATTACAGAGTAACAGATGTGGAAAGGAAAGCCGAACTTGCCACAAAAGGTCTGGAGGAAATCGCCAGTAGGATGTCTGACCTTGATAGTGGTGTATCACAAATGGAGGGGTGGCTGACCGAATCAATTGACCTTCTAAAAAATAAATCAAGGGGAAGTAATCAAAAAGCTATCAAGGCAAAAGTTGACGTTTTATACAATGAGAAACGTGAAAGAGAAATAGACATGGAGAATATTAGGGGTGCTGCTAAATCTATCATGGATGATGACCGTGTCTGTGATGAGTTTGCCGTTAAAGAAAGTCTGGGAGAAGTTGAATCTAAATGGCATGAGTTGACTGAGCATCTGGTACAACAGGTTTCTCTTGAGGTAAGTTCATAATGGAAGAAACTTTTAGGATTGTCAAATATTATCTTCTTTGGTTGTGTATTATATTGTAGGTTAATGTGCTAGATAAGTTTATGAAAAAAAGATAACTGTAGCAGACATATATGATGTCTGGTCTGGTTGTTGTCTCTTTGATGATATTTGGTCGGGTTGTTGTCTCTTTGATGATATTTGGTCGGGTTGTTGTCTCTTTGATGATATTTGGTCGGGTTGTTGTCTCTTTGATGATATTTGGTCGGGTTGTTGTCTCTTTGATGATATTTGGTCGGGTTGTTGTCTCTTTGATGATATTTGGTCGGGTTGTTGTCTCTTTGACACATTCCCCATTTCCATTCTCAATTTTATGTATGATGATTTACTTTAAGAATTTAAAGCCAAACAATTTAAATATGAGAATCTTTGGGAAGAAAGTTGTAGATCATAAATTGTTCATATTAATATAATTGCTTAATTATAAGGAGAATTTGAACATCACAGCTCGGTTTTAAATTTTTGGTTTTGAGCTTTCCTGGTGAAGGTCCAGAAGTTTCTCACTGCATTGAAGACAATCTAATTAGTGGCCTTCGGCTGTTGTGTGCTCTTTATTCAGGTTGTTGTTTCTTTGACAAATCCAAATTTCCATTCTCAATTTTATTCCAATAGGCTTGAAAGCAGAATTTGTCAAAAAAAACACAAATATCCAAGAAAATACATTTTTTTCCGATCCACAAATTTTGATACTTAAGAAAAACATATGAATCCACAGTTATTGCAAACCTTTTATAGGAACACAAGTAAACATTTCATCATATCACATTATACAATTTATTTACAATTTTGCAGGCTTTAACTGAAATAGAAGGAATGTTGAAGTATTTAGACAAAGCAGAGAACGACATCAACACAGCTGAAGCAATTAGTATAGACCCAGAAATACTCACAGTACAACTAAAAGATCACCATGTAAGTGGGCTAGACATGACTCAAGTGATTGTAGATACGTGTAGAAAACAATGAAGGACTGAAAAAACTAGACTACTATACTCAGTTTAGTTTAGTTTAAACATATTTATTTATAGTGGATTGGGAAACAAGTTTTGCAACTTATATTAATCCCTTTCCACTTTGCGGGTGCGAGTGCTGCCTTGTAATGGCATTAGCCTACTCTTTTTCGAAATCTACAAGGGTGTCTTTAACGTGCAAGAGATGTGGCTCTCTCTTAACACGGGTCAGCCATTTATCGTCCCTTTCCGACGGACTATCATCGTTTCCTCAAGACCACTATACTCTTAAATTCAATGCTCTTCAGCTTCATACTTTATTTGGCCTTTTAACTTTTTTTAAAAAGTCTGGACAAAAAACCCACTAAATCACAAATGAACTAATGGACACAATAATCACTTTAACAAAGCAGGAGATGTTGAAATCAAATACATCAGCAACTTTTAATATGTTTTAATTTCACATTGCTGTTAAAGATAGTGTTGACTTACAAGGAGTTATCTCCCTTAAGTGTAATTGTTGTATGCTTACAGTTATATTTTCTCTTATCCTCTTGATAAATGATAAAATCTTTTTCAGTCTTTTAATGATGACCTCAACCAAAAGAGAAATGCAGTGAAAGAAATTATAAATAAATGTAACCGCATGCTCCGTGAAACAACAAATTCCCAAACAGATGAAATCAAGTCAAGATTAGACAGCATTAGGGCACAGGCTGACATTGTTTGTCAGCTTAGTTCTGAACGCCTTGGTCAGTTAGAATCTGCTCTCCCATTGGCTACACACTTTAGTGAGAACCAATCAGAAATACAGTCATGGTTAGATGAGATGGAGGCTGATATGAAAGCACAGTCTTCTCCTGGGGAAAGTTTGGATCAGATTAAAAAACAATATGAAAATATTAAGGTAATTATATTTATGTAGATTATTAAATTCAGTTTTGATTTTTTTTTTCAAAAATGATATTGCCAGCCAACACATTTGAGATATAGAGTTACTTTGAGGCATGCTGCAAAACAAAATAGGCAATAGCAATATGTACAGAAGAAGTTTTGATTGTTAGAATATGGAGAATGTTTTAAATGTAAATAGCCAAGAGAGCTCTGTTGCTTGAAACTGCACAAAGTTTCCCTGCAGAACCATGCACATTCAAATTTTGAATCCAGTTCCTTGCCTTGAAGAAATAAAAAAAATGACATATATTTTTTTACCTTAATCTTCGATGTGAAAAATCTAGCAGTATTTTTTTCTAATATCGCAATCCACAAAAACTGTTACCAGGAAAAAATAAATGAATCCTAAGTTTTAACTCTTTTAACTATACTGTATAATTGAAAATTCACAGTTTCTATGAAATTATTGCAATCAAGAAATGTAAATATATTTTATTTTAATTTTAGGGATCACAACAGAAGGTTGATGACCACAAACCCTTTATTGATGATCTCAACACCACTGGGTTAGAACTGATGGAATTATGTGGGGACAATGACGCTGGTGAAATACAGACAAAACTACTGAGCCATAATGATCGTTACGCTAAACTTAAATCTCTGTCACGCCAAAAGGCTAAAGACATGATAGACGCAAAGTCTAATATGACACAAGAAGTTGGAGAAATGTTAGATAATTTATTAGACGATTTATCTCAAATAAACAGGAATTTGACTACAGCTAATCCAATTCCAGCCAATCCTGATAAATTACGGGATGACCAGCAGGAAAATAAATTATTATTGGAAGATTTAGAGAGATATCGACCAATGATTGTGAAGGCTGAAGATGACGCCAAGAAAATGTTAATGACTGGGATGGAAGACGATGCTGAAGGTATTATGTCACACCTTTAACTTTGTAAGAATACTTATCGGTAAACGTACATATGCAATGTTACTTGTTAGCACTAACTAAACTGTCAGACTTCAACTTCCTTTTTGTCAATACTTTAATATATTTTTTTCTATATAGAAAAAAATATTCTTTTTTGATCCCATAATTCTCCAAAACTACTGAACAAAATTACTGCATATCTGCAGCTGCAGCTCAACAGTAATTACTTGAGTAACCTGTGTGATCTTTTAAACTTCTGCCTGTTACGAATGATTTGAACTTCAAGTGAGTGTATGCTAAAAGGGACAACACATTTAAACAAGCTACTTTTCAGGACTTCATCAGTAGAACCAAAAAAAGTTAATATGAATCATCACAAAAACTTCATACTTTTCCTGCAACAGACAAAAATTAAAAATGTATTGAAATCTAGAAACTATATCATCCCAAAGAGGTAAACCAAAAATGTATTGAAATCTAGAAACTATATCATCCCAAAGAGGTAAACCAAAAATGTATTGAAATCTAGAAACTATATCATCCCAAAGAGGTAAACCAAAAATGTATTGAAATCTAGAAACTATATCATCCCAAAGAGGTAAACCAAAAATGTATTGAAATCTAGAAACTATATCATCCCAAAGAGGTAAACCAAAAATGTATTGAAATCTAGAAACTATATCATCCCAAAGAGGTTAACCAAAAATGTATTGAAATCTAGAAACTATATCATCCCAAAGAGGTAAACCAAAAATGTATTGAAATCTAGAAACTATATCATCCCAAAGAGGTAAACCAAAAATGTATTGAAATCTAGAAACTATATCATCCCAAAGAGGTAAACCAAAAATGTATTGAAATCTAGAAACTATATCATCCCAAAGAGGTAAACCAAAAATGTATTGAAATCTAGAAACTATATCATCCCAAAGAGGTAAACCAAAAATGTAATTCTTTGGATTCATTCTGGTTTTATAATTACAGAAGAAGATCTGAAACAGAAAGTCACTGAAATAGCCACATTGAACAACCAAATCAGAGATCAGGCTCAAAGACGGGATCAAGAACTGGATGATGCTCTACAAGTGGCAGAGAAATTCCATGACCTTTGTTCTGAAACAATGTCAAATCTCAGAGATCTGAAAGATAACCTGTTGTCGCAAGAACCTCCAGGTGTGGACTCTCCAACTGTACAGGAACAACAAAAAGAATTGAAGGTAACATATTGGTTTTTTTTTGCCAATTGCAGATTTATTTCTTTAATTACAAAACTCAGATTTATGTGGGTAGTTACCAAGTTGCCTCCTGTTGTACACATTAAACCCATGTTGCTTCCCTTTGCCATTGGAGACTAGTTCTAGACTGAACAAAATTGACTGCTTCCCATTCAAAGCATGAAAAGTTGGAAGGTGAATAAACAGGTACAAAACTGTGTCCTTTCAAAATAATGAAGAAAATTATATTTGATACTAAAATTTAAAATTGGTACAAAATGGAGAGAGAAAAAAATGTGGTTTGAGAAAGCATTCCTACAACTCTAAAATCAAAATGAATTTACAAATTTCTTTGTGGATTGAAGTGATTAAATTTTTTCTGCAACATTTTTTATTTTCTTTGTTATAGGAACTACGCAAAGAACTTGGTAAAGCTCGCCTCTCACTAGAAGAGTGCAGACAGTCAGGGGACCAGTTGAGTGGTATGGTTGGGGAACCAGGACTTGTGGAAGTTCGTAAACAACTTGAAGATCTACATAATCTTGCTGATGATGTCCATGACATAACACGGGAGAGAGAAGAAGATCTGAAGACAGCACTCGGCCATACAGACAAATTCCAGGAACTTGTAGATGTAAGTGTTTTCTTTCTACATATCAAGTGGTCCAAGAAATATCACAATAATCTTGAAAATGGCGTTAAACACCATGCAATCAATAAATCTATTCTTTTATTTTTTTAAGTGATAGATAAAGCTACTGTTAACCAACTAATTTTCACCAAAGAAAAGTATGAAAATTGATAGATAATTTATAAAATCCAAAATGTTGAGTAAATTTATAAAAGAATTATGCACAGCTCCATGAAGAACACATGTCAGAATTAGAAAGAAAATAGGAAACAGCAAACATTTTGTTATAGCTTTATCATAACCATATAATTTTCAAATGGGGTATGATTGCCAATGAGACAACTCTTTACAAGAGACCACATGACACAGAAATTAAAACACCAAATGTTGATGTGAAATTAACAACGATAGTACATATTATTTTAAGTATCTGATTTTTTTCATTTTCTCTATTTTAGTCAATTAACTCCTGGCTGCCACTGTCGGAACACAAGCTAGCAAACATGAAGCCTGTATCTACCAATCCAGAAACGTTATGTAAACAAATGGACGAAATCAAGGTAAGGGAGATAACCCAAAGGGAAAATGTTCCTCAAACTTTTTAAAAATGTCTGGTAATCTGTATTTTTCTGCTTTTCTAATAATGAGTGTAACTTTTCCCTGTTTTTTAATAGATACTTTGGATTCGTTATTATTCATACGATACTAAATTCCTCAAAAGGAAATATGTATTTGTGGAATACTTAAATTCATTAACTTAAACATGAGCTGTGTCCGATTGAAATCGATCTTATGCAAGTGAACATATATAGATGTATAAGAATTGTTGATTTTGAAACTATCACATAAGAAAGTAAAGTCTTAGATGAGTTTAATTCTATTTTGTAAGGTTCTCATAACAATCCAATTCAATTTTTAAACTGTTGCAGACTTTTCGAAGAGATTTTTTCAACCCAAAATAGGTTAACAAATGCATTCGGTCGATTTCTATTTGATGCAGATCACTTGTATACAGAACTTGTTAAAACCATTAAACCAATAATCAATAAAACAACAATTGTTCTACCCGAATCCAGGACAGTTTGTACCCATGAAAAGAATGAATCCACAGTATCCCATTTTGTTAGTCAATGCATTGTTTAATAAAAAGATTACCTATTTTAGATAATTTTAACAAAAAATACCTGCAATTTGAGCTAATTTTAGTGCAAAAATAATCAGTGACAAAAGTTTTACTTAACAATCCTTCCTTTTAACAAAATACTAAAGCTTGATACATGCTAAGATAAATTTTTTATTGCAAAATGTGTTTTGAATAATAGTGTTTTATTTCTAAACAGGGTAAAAAAAAATTAAAAGAATCATTATTTTTTTATATTGTACGATAGTTTGATTGCGTTTACAGGACTTTGCTGGCTACATGTATAATGAATCGCAAGGGGTTTGTATTTCTTAGAATGTCACAGTGTGTAGCACCCCCCTTTTTAGTGTCAGATTTGTTTATACTACTGCATCAAAAAGTGCATTCTTTAAATTTTGAAATACTATCATTAAACAATGTTAATATTTAGTCAACAACTGTTACTTTTCTCCATTTCAATAATTGAAAAGTTGTTTGTGCAAATATCTCACTTAGAAAATTTGATAACTATTTTCTTTTAAGTTTTGCTACTTTTTGATGCAGTAAATCCCATTTTAAAAATTCTTTTCAGTATGAGAATGCATGGCGGCTTATTACATAGCTTGAACGTATATTACCAGAGGAAAACAGATTTTATTTTTTATGAATTTTGTTTTAGTTAGCATTGAGAATTGTATGTTATTCCCAAATGTAGCTTGTACATGAAGATCTCCAATATTAAGTTTTGCCACTGGACATTGAATTATACTGCTGTTTGGATGAGCCACTCTGTTAAAAAGTATTATTCACTTGTATGTTTTTTTGGCTGGGATGATCTCAAATACCAAAAAAAAATAAAAGATTTAGACCTAATGTACTTCAATAGAAGAAAATCTACTTTAAAATACTTTTTTAAAGATTTTTTTTTTTAGGTTTTGTTCCACAACACAGTATGACTTGTTTTCTGTTCTAATGATGTGTTAGTTATAGATTTGTGGTTTTATGTTTTTTACCCTCCCCCTTTTATATATTTTTAATTCCTGTACCATTCTAACATTATAACATTAATATTTCATAATCATGCTTCATTATTCATGTATGATTATATATTTTGCAAGATTAAATTTCAGTTCAATTTTTATGGGCATGAAAAAGTCTGTATTTTTTTACGGGTAATTTTAAGATCTTTTAACTTAGATAATTGTCTGATTTCGCTACATTGTATAAGTGTTTTTACCGAAGTCTTGTGTGCTAAATTAGCATGCATGCATCACTTCACTTTATTAGGCAACATGCTTACTTTTCAGTTCTCGCTTCGTCATTTTATATTTAATTTAAATTAGTTTGCATGCATAATGCTAAGTATATTATGCCTGAAACACATTTCTAGATATATACTTCATATTGTTTTATTGTAATTTTAACGCTACGGGAAGCTAAGTTTTAAGAATCAGATCTTGAAAAAAAGGAAATGATTCCTAATTAAGTTTGTAGATATTGCTAGAAGATATGAAATGACAAAACCTACAATAGACTTCCATTTATATATTTTTTTTATCTACTACTTAGAGAATGTTGATTCCCCTTTTGGTCTGTGATATTATATTTGAAAGTTCTCTGTTATATAATACATATAAGCTATTAATCAGAAACTCATTGGCACTAACTAAACCTCATTCTTTTTATGCATATTTAATTTCTTGAAGCCTGAAAAAAAATTACATCAAAATATAAGATTTTGTATTTTCTTTCCAGTTTTACAAATCTCAAGTCCATCCACATGTAGCAGAACTCCAGCAACTGAACCAGGAGCTTGGAGCTCTGAAAGAGATGTCACCAGTGGCAGCAGAGGTGCTCCATAAACCTGTGGAGGATATTAATACAAAATGGAAGGAAGTTCTAAAGGGAATCTCAGAAAGAGAGGTATAGATGAGGGAAAAAATAATTTAGTACCCAAGGAAATAAATAAATCCTTAATTTGTGGACGTCATTCTGCAACATTCATATTTAAAAATGGAAAGGGGGAGGGATTTCAGTAGTGGTTAAATTTTGCAAGTTTTGCAGTTAAATAGATTCAATGATTAAAATAAGATCAAGAAATTAAATCACTATTAATGTTAACATGTGTGTTCTATCCACAAGAAATAAAGTTAACACATGTGTTGGCTATCCACAAGAGCAAATGTTAACACGCTTCATACCTTCTGTTTTCAGAATAGAATAAACCAGATGCAGATGAAGTTAGGGGAGGTTGAGGCTGGTATGGATAGTGCCATTAAATCTCTGGAACAAGCTCAGGATGATCTTGATAACTTTGACGAGTTTGTTGGTGACCCTAAGACACTAGAAACACACATGAAAAAACTACAGGTAATTCTACAGGGTTACTCTCTTATCAGAGTTGAGGAGGATGAGCATTTCAGTCAATCATAAATTCAACTCTTACTAGTTTGACTCAAAAAGATAGAATTTATATGAATTACAGACTATTGATATGAGATAACCAGAAAATATTTAAACTCATGCGTAATATTAAGTCCACTGAATTTGAGAGACAATAAGAGACTACAATATGTTATATTTCTTAAGAAGATTTAAAAAAATTGAAATAACAAATTAAGAGAGGAGAAAAATGGATGTAACACTTTTATAAATTGCATCCGAAGCTTTTTTCTAGACTTCTTAACGATGAACACACAAAGTCGAATATTTGAAATCCAAGGTTGTATAAGGAAAGATAAATTTTAAATAGTTAAAAAAAAAAAAAATACTGTTATCTGACTATTTTGCCAATTTGTCACAGGAAATAAAACATAATAACATCAAGGACAGTGATGTCCAATGGATGGAGGCAAAATTAAAATTAGTACAGGTATAAACTTGTGAACAAGGTGTTGGTTAAAATGTCACAAAACATGTTGTCTAGTTTATTCTCTAATCTAATTCATAAGACTTACACTTTGACGTTATCTTAAAAAAATATTTGTTCCCATTATTAAGCATGAATTAATCATGTTCATTGTTATAGAATTAACATATGCATGATGCTATAAGGTTTTTTTTCCATTTAACATATTAACTAATTTAAATTTAGAATTTCAACTTAAAATTTTTCAAATTATACTAATTTTTTATTCAAAATTTAGTGTCAGATGGAAGATCAAAACAGTGTATATGTTACTAAGGTATTCATAAAAAGTTAAAATCAGAAAAGCACTGTTTCAGTCATGTGTGTTGCATTGTGTGCAGGTGTAGTATTAACCATCAATCAATCAAACAGAAATCAACATTTACTAGCACTGACTGAATTTTAGACAGTTTCACAAAATGAATTTCAAAATTATAGTAGCTTTAGTTAATGAAGAAATTTTTTAATAATTTTTTGATTTTTATCTTTTGTTAAACTAAAATTTGTGTACTAATAATTGGCCAGCCAAATATTCTTGCTTTTTACCAAATAAATGACAAGAATTTCACATTTATTCTTAGCAGCAAATGATATTAAGGTGGTACCCAACACCTTAACTAAAATTAATTTGGCTCGTTTAATTTTCATAAAAATTTGTCAAAGTTTACTTTGACCCTTGAACAAAAATATAAAATTTTCAAAAATTTTGAACCAACCGTTTTGTCAGATAAAATTACACTGGTTATATAGCAGTTTGACAAACACCAATTTTGATCATTGAGAAGCTTTATATTCATTTCACAACACAATGTAATAAAAACATTTAGCTGACTTTACAGAGTTATCTCCCTGTAGTGTTAGGTACCACCTTAATTTTGAAAAAAATCATCAAAAAGAGTTAACTAATGATACTCAGAAAATATTACATTTTCACTGCTTAAAAGTGATACACGGCACAGTGAACTAGCTTTAATGAGTTTATTGCACACTGGTATATTATTTTACCCAGAATTTCAATGTAATAATTCTAAATTGGTATGAGCAATATCATTCTTTATTTTAAGCTTTCAATTAGAAAATTAAAAAATTGGGTGAGTCTTTCCCATATTTTTCCAGGGAGAGTTATTCCCCTTCTGTATTGGTACCTAATTTTCATTTGGCTTTTTTTACTGAAAAAATCAATGCTTATTTCCCACAATTTTGTTTGGACTTCAACGGTGAAAATCTGGCTGTGGATTGTAAATTATATCAAACCTGTTCAGCAATTTTTGTTAGATCTTGTAGAAGTTTGATTGTTTCTTTTTGTATGTTTCAATATTTTTTTAGGTAAAAAACTTCATGTTATACTTCTTCTGTTTTGTTTGAAAGAAGGAGTATTTTATAAAGTATGAATATATCAGCATTTTTTTAAGTGACAGTAAATTCAGGAAATTGTGTGATGTTTGTATATTAATTTATGCTACTGGTCTTTGAATTGTAATAGTTTATCTTGTATTTTGGACAATTGTTTAACAATAGCATTCCTAAATGCGCTCAGTTTTCTGAATTTACATTTTTCCTATCACTAAGATGAATCAATGACTATTAAATGAAATACAAACTATATAAAAGCTATGCACTTCCATCATTTCTATTTTAACTCTGACACTTTGTATTTTTAGTTACTGAACAGAGATCTGAAGCTCCAGGAGAGAGTTTGTAAACAGTTGAGTGATGCTGTTGATAGTATCATAGAAAAAGAAGACGAAGACAGCCCCGTACTGGTGGAGAAAAGGGACACCATGAACGATCTACTCCGGTCAGCTCAGGCCAACGCTAAAGATAAGGAATCCAAAGTCCATGAGAACCTTAGACAAGTTAGTACTTTGAAAAATGTTAAAATTTTGAAATCTCTGATAGTGGTAGACCATTAAGTGTATGAAAAAATAACCTTTGTCTGTCTGTATGTCTGTCTGTATGTCTGTATGTTTTTCCAAAATTGGTTTACAGTCTCTAACTATTTTTAGCCAAACTAAATGTTATGTAACTTATAAACAATGCTTATAACCACAAAATACAAAATCAAGTTTAATTGGAGTGGTGTCACTTTAAATGTTCTAGAGTTTTGCCCAATTACAAATTAAAAAAATTCTGAAGTTTTCCTTTCAGTTCTCAAACACAAGTTTGCCTCAATGAAACTTTATGAAAATATAACACATTGCTAATTACAATGTACAACAACACTCAAAATAATAAGATTTTTGGTGCTTCACTTTTACCGTTTTTGAGTAATGTCTCTTTATATTATTTTATGAAAGCAGGGTCATGCCATATTTTCATATTGTATAAAATAGAATGTGACATAATGCCTAATTCTTTTCATTTCAGATGAAGAAATACCTAGGTGATGTGGATGATATGTTACAGTGGGTAACAGACCTTAAAACTGAACTGAAATCATCTCCACCTCTAGGAGCACTCCCTGAGACAGCTAAAATTGAATATGACAAAAGCATGGTAAGTATTACTCTTTAATATATGTCAAAACTTAAATTTGAAACCTCCACGATTAGGAGCACCATTTGAAACACAATTACTTCTGGATTTTTAAAAACACAACTGCTGAATGTGAGTAGTCCTTTTTTTAAATGCCAAAAAAATTGTTTTGTGAATATTTTAAAGAAAAAAGCCCAATTTATATAAGCGTTTTTGACATTGCATCTTTCAAAGTAATGGACTCATTGTCAACTTCTCAAAGACTGTAAATTCATCATCAAATTTTTATTTTGGGCTCTTAACTTGTTTGATAGGTGACATTCCAACTGTCCATAGATTTTTAAAGGACAAAGACCAAAACAATCTATTTACTACTTAGCACTGGTTAACGAATAATTGGTGTGCTGAGTCTACCAAAGTGAGCATGTTTGAAGGACAGATCTTTCACAGCAATGTTGTATAATTGTTTTTGATTTGTTGTTTTCAGAAACGCCAAGAAGACCTCCTGAACAAAGATGAGCCAATAGCAGCTCTAATAGCTAAAGGTGAAGATATCATCAGTAAATGTGACCCCACTGAGTCATTACAGATTGCTGAAAAACTACGCAAACTCAAGGAACGAACGGCTGATACTAAAAATAGAGCAGAGAAAAGAAAGGTTTGTATAATTTTGTGTTTACGCTCATTAATACTTATTTGTTCCTGTATAATCTTATTGTTTTATTTAGTCAAATTTAGTGCTGGTAAAAGCCAACTTCAAAACCAGTGGAATGAATTTTTCAAAAGTTTTAAGTATCGATGAAAAATAAAATTATTTCATCCATACTTGAAAATTGGTATGACCCTACAGTATATATATAAAATAAAATGAAAACTAGGTTCAATTATTTATATTTATTACATTGGTTGCAATGAATTACATTGATTTCCCAGTTAGATAAAAACTGATAATTTCACATGTGAAATAAACGTGGTTATTTCACTCTCTGACGTCATACAACAATAGGCGTTGTCAAGACGTCGATAATGTCGAAACAAAACATGGGTAGGAAAAACATATAGTTCCTTACATTTCCTACATTAATTTCATAAAAAAAGCAATTTGACAATGTAATAAAAAGTATAAGTAATCGCTGTATTTCAATATAAAAAATAAGACAACTTGTGATCGAACGCCATGCGTCGTTCGGTCACGCGTTGTCTTATTTTCTGATATTCAAATACGGCGATTAGTTATACTATAATTAAATTGAATTCCAAAGATGTTTTGATATAGGCTTGTTCCTCTGCTTTTTGTGGTGTACATGTTCTGATCTATTGTTATTTAAAACTGAATAAGAGGTTCTGAAATATCAAACCATCAAAGACTTAAATCTTTAATCGTTTTGCTGCTAGTCTAAATACAAATTATTTATATTTTTCAGGAGAAGCTGAATGAGCACATGCAGAACGTAGATGAATTCCATGGTACATTGAAATCATTCACTGATTGGTTGAACACGGCTGAGGTGGCCATGAGAGGATTTAAATATCCCAGTAAACTTGTGGAGAAGGTTACACTTCAGATTGATGAACACGAGGTTAGAGTCTTCATTTAAAATGAAATTGTCTTCTCAAAATTCTCTTTTCGTTCTGTTTTATTGGCTTGAAGTTTGATTGATTGATTGATTGTTAGAGTTTTATGCTTCTTTTAAGTCATTAGGCTTAATCAAACCAACATTTGATAAAAAGTAAACCAGATTGCTTCTTATGAACTTTTGTAAAACAGAAAAAAAATCCCGTTATGATTAGGTTAAATTGCCATGTGATAGGTTTTCGCAAAAAAAAAAAATTCTTTCAAATCTGATACTATTTAAATTTGTATCCAGCACTGTAATCCTTATAATTTATCTCATATATATTTGTCCAAAATGAAGACAAAAGCTCTAAATTCAATATTATCTTTTCCCCCTTTTCTTTCCAGAAATTACGAGCTGAATTGGAACAACAATCTGAGAAGATGATGTCACTGGATCGTACAGGAAGTTATTTGAAATACTTTGGGAGGAAACAGGACACCATTTATATAAAGAATCTTCTGATTGGTATACGATTACGATGGAAGAAACTTCTGAGGAGAACAGATGAGAGAGGCCGTCTGCTGCAACAAGCTTACAGAGAAGATAAGAGGGTAAGTTCATTGTGATGAAGGGGTGGACAGGGTTATGGGAATGAGGGGACTGGTAATGGAGTCATGAGGGGAGGTAATCTAGAGTCTGGGGATGGGAACCAATACTTGTGGAGAGGGGGGACTAAAAATAGGGATATATACCTTTGAGAAAACTGGAGTATGAGGGGAAGGAATAAGAAGGAAGGGGATGTGGAGTAGGACTGGCGAGGGGGTAGGGAAATGGGAATCCACCCCTTCTTGTATCCAGACTGTTTGGAGAATCAAATTTACCAATCATATATATTTAAGTACTGATTTTTGTAAGATTTAGATTTTTTAATATCGCTTGATTTTTATAAATAAGCGCATTTTTTCCTAAATGGTTTCTATAATTTACTTGGTAGATCTGAAAAAAATCACAAATTGCAAGTGAAGATTTTATTTTTGTATTCCTTGCACTAGAAATGCAGTTTAATTAATAGTCATGTCTAGAAATTTGCAATTTACTTTCAGTTTTATGATGCCTGGAAGAGTCTCTGTGATTGGCTAGATGACAGTTCAAAGTTGATGGCAAAGTTCAGCAATCCACAAGGTGCTACAAAACAAAACATTGATGAACTCAAGGTCAGTTGTAGAATTTTAAATAGTATATCAAATATATGTATATATAGATAATCAGATGAATATATTAAATTAATGGTCTTGTTAATTAAATACTTTATCCCAATGCTTCAGGAAATATATATTTGTTAAGATGCTAGAGTTATATATAAATACTTTAATAAAGTCTAAATTATGCCACATCAATATATTGTCTTTCAATTTTTTTTTCACCATTTTGTAACAAAAAATAGTTCAAAAAGATTATTAATGTATATTTGATGTAATATTAAACTTTTAAGTTTTGAGTTCAAAAAAATTAAATCAAGAAATTTTGGTATCCCATGAATATTACAGAATTCACAGTACCCCTTTCAAGTCTTTAGAACTATAAATTGGTGTGGCCTTCATGGGAAGTGACTTTATAATGAAAAATTAATGGACAACTTAATTTTACCTATATTTTATTTTAGTGGGACCCTAAGGTACTATATATAGAGAATAAAACAGTAAAACAGTAAAACACAACAACTCTAACTTTCACACAAAATATAATCATAGTGTGCTGTGATGTTTCTGACTACTAAACAGATCAAATTTATTAGTCTTATTTGAAAACTACTTATATTTTAGGTATTACATTCAAAGTTATCTGCCTTTCTTGGGTAACATTTTAAGTTATTTGCCTTCCAAGGGTAACATTAAAAGTTATCTGCTATCCTAGGGTAACATTTTATATTTTCTGCCCTCCTAGGGTAACACTTAAAGTTATCTACCTTTCAAGGGTGGCATTTAAAGTCTTTCTATTTTAGTATTTTGATCTGTTTTCTAATAAAACCTTGATTAATACCATATAAACACTTAATATTAACACAAACTTAAAATTTATTTTCTGAATTAGAACATATTTGTCATTTTTTTGTCAAATCAGCTAATAATTATATATATAGTAATATCAATTGACCAATTTTTGATGACTTTAATAGAATGCACTGTGGGAAACTTATATGGAGGTATATAAACATGTGTGGAAAGCTAGCCTAGTAATGTTTGGTCTTGCACTGTACTGTTTTGTAGTAAAAACATGAGTTATCTTTCCTTGTCTGTAAAACCAAATATTCAGTCCACTCTTTGAGGATGTCTGATTCAACTCCTGCACATGTTTGCACATTATTGAAATATCCTACACACTTAATAGAAATACATGTACCATGTAAAAATGTGATTGACTGAGTATTGATTCTAAACAAATTGTTATTGTAATGGAAAAAAATTGTGAGTTATCTCCCATTGTCTGTTGCCATTTTATAAACCTTTGTAGTATATTTTCCTTTGGTTTAGAGACCAAATAATCACTCCCTTCTGTCATATATGTTTTCTGAATCGACCCTTGCGCATCTTAATATAATACACAAAATGAACACTGAAGCTAAAAAAGATTTGACAAACATAGAAGCAACAGTCACATCTTGAAGGATGCCTGAATCAACCCTTGCTCATGCTTACCTGTACATTAATTAGCAAATACCATGTCAAAATGTGAATTCTTGGACATTTTCCCTAAAAAAAGACATCAAATGTATAGATTTTCTCTTTTATTTATACATGCTCTATCTTAGGCAGTTGTAAAGGTATGAATAGGTTGGAATTGGTTTATGTTCTTGAAGAACAGAATTGCATGCATCATATGTAAATCCTAATGTGAAGTAGCGGTGAAAAGATCCCTTAATCATTACCTCAATTCATCTTTAGCAGTTATATTTTTATTTAGAATTATCACTTAATTTTGAATTCCAATATTGTAATCAGATAATTAGCTGTACATTCACTCATTCTAACTTCACTTACTGTAAATGTAATCATTATTTTCGTATTTTTTCACCAAAACTATCATTCTCACAATTTTGAAAATATATGAGAACATCTCATTTCATAAAAAAACATTGATATTTTAAACATCTATAATAAACTTCTACTTTATATTCATGCAAAGCATGAGTTTTGACATCACTGTGAAGAGAGAAAGCATTGTAAGCTAGATTTATGTTCTCCTTTGCTTGCTCATCCGAACATAAAACTTTTCTGATTACTTCAAAGACAACTAAAGACTTATGTGAATTGAGAGATGCACCAAAGCAGTTAAAATAAACTTTTTTCAACAAAATGTTTCATTCATATTCAATATATTAGTCCAAATTGTATTAAATTATTTCAAAGTCCAAATTATCGACACAATTCTGGAATCACACAATCTACAAATATAAATAATATGAATAAGAACAAGAAAAAAATAAACTTCCATACAAAACATTGTAATAAATAATGTCTAAATATAACTGTAAAACTCGCTTTGGTGTTTTCCTTGATAATAAGAAAAAGGCGCCAAAATAATTATATAAAGGTCTAGAACCGAAATACTTCTTATTACGCAAAGAAAGTAAATACAACTAGAATTGCCATTGCAAGCAATAGCGGATGTCACCCTTCCCCCATTGCCACTAAGCGGTAGCCATTTCAAAATAATAAAACAGTGAATACAGATCTATGAATTGCGATACATCTTTTTGTAAATTTTGAGTTCATTTAGAGGATTGTCAAAAGTTTCACATTTCTTCTGTTTCCATGGCAACGGCAGCCATTTTGGAAATTCCAAAGTCAAAAGTCTCATCTGTACATGCCAGTTAACAATAATATTAAATTTCATTAAGTTTGGAGCATTTTGAAAATATTTGACATTTCTGCAGTTTCCATGGCAACGGTAGCCATTTTGGAAATTCCAACTTCAAAAATCTGATGCAGACCTGACAGTCAACAATCATATTAGGTTTCATCAATTTTGGAGTATTTTGAAATTTTGGAAATTTTTGACATTTTGGTTGGTTACTATGGTAACAAAGACTTTTCCAAAATTTTAGTGGCAGATACCACATTGGTTCATGGGAGGGAATATACCATCAGAGTTTCAATGGATTTGACCTACCATTTTAAGAGAGTAAATGCCACTTTTTAAGGTTTTTGAAGCATTTTTACCATTTTTGCATTGTTTCCATGGTAACGGTAGACATTTTCGAAATTCCAACGCCAAATTTCACATTTTCCCGTGTTGCTCATCATTACTGTGAAGTTTCATAAAATTTGGAGCATTTTGATATTTTGGAAATTTTTGGTGTGGTTTCCATGGCAACATAGTAGTTCCAATGAGTGCCAAAAATCATCCAAAAGAAGTATATAGTGGGCACCTACAATGTATCAAAATATAATGATTCTAAGTATAAGCATCTCCAAATAATTAACCAAAACCAAAAAGTGGAATTTTTCACATTTGTTCCGTTTCCATGGTAACGGCAGCCATTTTTAATGGTCTTCAGACCCACTGCAACCCGAAATTTTTTGTTCCTCATTATAGTTTACTATAATCAAGAGTCAGGTTTCATTGTCTCCAAAAAAGCTGCCGGACAAAAATCATTGGAAGAATAAGAATAATAATAACAAAGAAACGGAGGAATAACAATATGTCACCCGACATTGTCGATCGGGTGACATAATTATTTTATAAAAAAAGAAATATTATTCTACATTTTGAAAAAAATATAGACATCTAGGTCAAGTTCAAAAATTGATTTTAAAATAGAATGCCCTAGATATTGATATCAGTTTTATTATAAATGTTTCCTTAAGTGTTGATAAATACAGGATAAATTTTATTACAGGACCTATTTATATTTTTTATTAACCTGTTATTAAATGCCAGAGGCAATATCACCATATTAAATGGCCATTCAAATCCATTGACTTGATAACAATAGCACAATATTGATACAGGAAATTACACTTCATTTTATTATACTGGGTCAATAAGTCAAAATAGTGCCCTGAGGACAGATACACACATTGTCTGTTTCATAAATGGAAGAAAGTAAATTGACAAAAAGTCACTGAGGACAGAAAGTCTCTTTGGACAGAAAGTCACAAAATTGATAGAAAAAAGTCACAATAATAGAATATTTGAATTTATTTTTAGAAAAGTCTTTAAAAATTTAAATTGAATTTATATTGGACATAAAAGAAGCAGAACATTTTATTCTAATTCAGGGCATAACTTGTTAAAACATTACATAGTCACAAGTCTTTTTAAGTTTTCCATTGTGAAGGGGGATAAAATGATTGAAAAAAGGAAATGGAATAAAATAAAGAAATTTTATCTAGGCCGAATCAGCATGGAACAAGCAGAGTCTAGCAAAAGATTTTGGCTCTGAAACCTAAGCTAATGCACTATATAAAAGAAGGACTAAATTATATTTATTTGTTAAGGAAAGATTTAAATGTATAGTTTCATTGTCCTAAAAAGAGACCTATTTTTACAGGCTATAATTTTCTTTGTATCTGTATATGTTGGTATTTGGGTGTACATGTATCATCTTTGTAAAAACACTAAATAAAGTAGCTGTTCAGTCATATGAGGGTCTCGAAGAAAGTCACATTATCTCAATCTCAAAACTGTAATGTTGTTGATACCAGCTTTATTTGAATTTGAAGTAATGAATTATAAATTTGGGTTACTGTCTCCATACTATTGATTACTGTTGCATTATCATTTATTTCACTGTTCTTTTTATATATTACATATATCCAAATAAAATACAAGGATAAAGACTTTGATAAACTTTGGACCTATTTTGCACACTATAAGAATTTGACTTTAGATAAACTTTGGCGGCATTATTCTACAAACTTTGATAATAGTTTATAAAAAGTTGGTCAGAATATGATTATGATTTGATTTTGGTAAACTTTGGATCCATTATTGAACTAGGTGAACCATATCTAAAAGTTTAGTCAACAGATTGTTAGAATTTGACATTTGTTGTTGAAATCCATCATTTTGGATAGTCATAGATATGACCGTCAATTTTGCTAACTTCCCTATCATTTGGTCTTTGTTGGAGAGTTGTGTTATAGGCAATCATACCACGTCTTTATTTAACATGGTGACCTTGAAAGTAGGAATTTACAAGAGTGTACTGGTTGGTGATGGCTTCTTTATTTTCAAAATTAGGCTGTGTGTTTATATGCAATATTCTTTGTAAACTTTGTATAATTGTAAATGAGGATATTTCAGGGTTGTTAATTGTAGGTTGTTGCATGGACTCAAGAACACATAACTGCTTTTTGTGATATGATCCTCAACCCTTTCCATTTTAATATCTTCTACATCCTCTTTAAGGAACTTTTATGGCTTATAGATAACACAGTATACTCCTTTTGTAGTTTGTCTCAGATATTTGTGTAACAATTTCAAAATAAAATTAGTGTACATATGTAACATAGTATTTAAAAAGACTTAAGATTGTTACGATAAAAAGGACTAATTGAATGGATTGAAGATTGAATTCGCCTTTTAAATCACTTGATGAATTTGTTGAGAGAATTGTTCACAATTGTGTCAGGTCAAATAAAAAAAGGAAATTTGATATGGTGATTGTATGACACAAATGGAATTGTATAGTACAAATATTTCCAATTGTGTACACCCACTTTTGTGTGTGTTATACCAAGTTGGTTTGATATCTATTTTACAAATAAGATACAATGATTTTGTAATTTTAACCAGTTACTTATAAAAATTTCCATTTTTTATGAATTTTGGTTTGTTATTAGATATAGAAATTGGAAAAGATATTTGAGTAGAAAAAAATTATAACATAAAAGAACCCGTGTTATTTTGTTTTTTTATTGCTGTTCTTCATTTTGAATGTATTCTTATACAGCAAAGAAATATTATGTAGATAATTAGGAGTTTCATATAGTGCATCTAAAGAGCTGCACAGTCAAAATGAAACAGCAAATCTCTGCAGTTATGCCTTAACTGTAAACATTTGCTATACAATATAACATTTATGATGAATAAATGTTGGCTGAATACATTAAAGTCATCTTAAATTTACATTTTGGAATTTTGAATGAAAAATTTGTCCATACTTGTATTTTAACTCTGTATAAGAATATGAATGGAGATCATATCTGTTTCTATACATGATGGTTTGTCATTTCTATCCAAACAACTACTTTATTAACATCATAATATTAGTTCGTAGATTTCATAAATAACAGATTTCGCACCTGAATGATTCTAAATTCTGATTGGTCGAGAAGATAAAAAGATTTTAGCTCTTGCTGTGAAGTGAAAACTAACTAAAATTTGGATACAGTTTTAGGAATTATTTATTTTCTTGATTTGCATTGTTTTATGGATTAATTTTAGTGATTTTTTACATCAGTTCCTTAGTTTAGCATCTAATCAACAGGTATGGTTAATAATTTACAGGTAAAATAAGGTTTTATGGCTGTCAGAAAATTCTCGTTAACAGGTGTCCTCTAAGTTTAGTCATCATACATACATACTATAATGATACATTAATGATTATACATAAAGATTTATAGAAATTGTCACCTTACCTTAAACCTAATAAAGTGTTTTAAAACACCAATTTAGATTTAAAGCATGAAATTGTTTCTTTAACTTGCAGTTCATTTTGCAACAATTTTATAGCTATAAAGATACATTGTGGACATTTTTGTTTAATCAGCCATTTATGAATATTTCGTAGGTAAGCGTGAGTAACATTTCTCCTTAAGCCAAAACCGTGATTGTGATTAATTTGCATACTTTCAATTTTTTTCTTATTGATGACACATTGAAAAGACCTGAACCTTTTTATATTTGCATATTTCAATTATCAAAGTTAAGTCTTCAATAGAAGATGTTAAAATGTTCATAAAATTTTTACATTTTTACCTGTTGATTTTTATGCTATTAAAATGTAGTTAACCTTCCTTTTGAAGAAGTAAAGGAATTTGATATGTTTTTGCTGGCAAACTGCTGCACTTCTCTAGTCAGCTGTTAAGGTTAAACTCCATTCCCTTTACTGGAACTATATGAAACCATTTAAATGACAAGATATATATCTGAAATGTAAATGTAACAGAAATGCAACAACACAAGCCAAACAATAAAAAAGACTAGATTGAAAATTTAAAAATATTTACGTTGTGGATTGATGACAGCGTCAGTACTTAATTAAAAGAATCAACCTTCATTTATCCTCAAAATAACTTCATCCTGCCAGTTTTCTGAATACAGTCAAACCTGTGTAAAGGTCACATTTAGGACTAGATAAAAACTAACCTTATAAGAGAGGTAACCTTTGAATTGAGGTTCAAAATGTAAGAAGATTACTAAGCAGAACAGGATGACAGTGACCTGACAAGACAGATTGTCACTTGATAGAAGTGACCATTGTAGCAGGTTTCACTGTACTGGTGATATATTACTTCTAAGCCACCATGTTTAAAAAAATAACATCTTTTATTTCATTTGTCTGTAGGATATTTGTTCAAAGATGTCACACATTTAGTCTGTTTATCTTTAAATTTGAGATGGACCTTTTATTTTAGATGTAAATAGAAAAAGAATGATTTAGAAATTAAATAAACACAAATACTACAAGTTCCAATATTTTTGAATAAGTGACACTGGTTTGTTTAGAGTACAGGCTTAATGAAGCTGCTTTTCCATATTTGCATAATAAATGTTGGAACTTTGTTGAAGCTTTGAAATATTTTTTTTTCTTTTTATTGAAAACAAAATACTCACTAGTTGTTAGTAAAATTCATTTGTTTGTATGACTGCCTGTTTTGAGGATGCTTGTATTCCTACAATGCTGAAATCTAATATACTCTGTATTGCAAGGCAAAAGGTCATTTCTAGAAAAATCTTTGCTTAAATGCTTACTTAAGGTCAAACTTGATAACCCACAAGTTTAGTTCTTAGCTGCATACAATCTTAAAATGACTTGTAATAACAGGAAATGCTTTATTCAGCTTACTAAGACTTTTTAAAAGGTTACTGATTATAATCAAAAGAAAGTCACTCCTTTTCATCTGTAGAGAATTCTTTATCTTTTTATAGTACTACTCCTGGTGTGTGGTTTACCCGATTTAAATGTTTGTGGTTTGCATGTTAATATCATTTTTATAGATGTAACTTTTCAAGGTCATTAAAAAGTAACCTTTAAAGTTTTGCTCGGAAGAATGTTAACGAAATAATATTTCTTTTTACTCAATTTTCAAGGTTTATTCAACAGTTATGCTTACAATGTCTTCTGTTTCAGATAAAGTTTCAGAATGATATTTTTTTTCTAAAATCCTTTTGTGTTACAAGGATACTTCACGGTCAAAATATCTCTCTTTTATCATTAATAGTGTGCCTTTGTCAGTAGGATTCGGTTAATGTTTTAAAAATTTAAAGTCATGCAATTTTAAATTATAATTTTTATCTCACTTTAAATGAGACTGTGAGTCTTGAATTTGATAGAAATTTTCGGAGCTCTTTCATTGAATAAGAGCGCTGCAACTCTTCAAATAAAATTGCAGAATTAAAATTAATTGTAGGGTGAACTGAAATGTTTACAACTTTTAAGGTTTTTTTACCTATTTAACATCATGACCTGTACAGTTGAGCTCTTGCTGAAATATTCAAAGTTTGGTTGAATTTCTTATTAAAAAGGATTGTTTCTTATGAGCAGATTTTTGCCTAATATTCAATGAAGTAATTCACTGAGCAGAAAGAAATTATGTCAATCATAAGAAATCACATGTATTGGCAAACTATATGCCTCTCTGAACCTCATTAACAGTTCATGCAGTAAAAATGAGACAAAAAGTTTAATTGTTCTCATTTTCTTTTCCAGAAATTTCAGCATCAATTAGCAGGAAAACATCCATCTTTCTATTCTGCCACTCGTCTGGGAAGAAACTTAAAGGATCGGTGTACAAAAACTGACCCAGAGAGAGATGTACTTCAACAGATGCTGGATGATCTAAAACATAAATGGAATTCTGTTCGTTCTGTTATATCTAAAAGGTAGGAACATAGAATGAGTATGTGAGAGAATGCATGAGTATAGAAATCAAGATTATGTGGAGTTAAGATTAGTATGGAGATCAAGATTGTGTGGAGTAAATATTTGTATAGATTTCAAGATTGTGTGGAGTAAGAATTAGTATAGAGATCAAGATTGTGCGGGGTAAGAATTTGTATAGAGATCATTATTGTTTGGGCTAAGAATTAGTATAGAGTTCAAGATTGTATGAAGTAAGAATTAGTATAGAGATCATTATTGTTTGGGCTAAGAATTAGTATAGAGTTCAAGATTGTGTGGAGTAAGAATTAGTATAGAGATCATTATTGTTTGGGCTAAGAATTAGTATAGAGTTCAAGATTGTGTGGAGTAAGAATTAGTATAGAGATCATTATTGTTTGGGCTAAGAATTAGTATAGAGTTCAAGATTGTGTGGAGTAAGAATTAATACTATATAGAGAAAGAGGTTGTTTGGGCTAAGAATTAGTATAGAGTTCAAGATTGTGGAGTAAGAATTAGTATTGTATAGAGATCAAGATTATGTAAGAATTACAATAAAGGTCAAGCCTATGTTTATTGGAGAGAGGGACAGCAACATATGTTTAACATTGAATTACCTGAAAGCTTGAGTGAAAGATTGTTAATTCAGTCTATCAGGGAGAGGGGAAGAGGGGCAGACATATAGAAAAAGTCTCTGCCTTTATGAGCACTCGCTTGGCTCCCTCCAAGTCCTAGCAAAGACATCAGATATCCCGTTATGTGATGCTTGTAGATAAGCTTTCATATTACAGACTTCATCATAAGCTTAATCATACAGGTAAGTAAAGCAGGCAAGACATTTCTGAATTTTCAGTTTGTGCACTCTATTTGTATAAATCTACAGTTGAATAGTGTGTGAATCTTTATAACATCATACCCTAGGTGAAACCTTGTAAATAGATAACAATCTATATTACTCCAATAATTATAATGTCACCAATCCTGGTATGTCTATGGTCAGCGACACATAAAGTGTATGATTCTTTTATCTCCGTCTAATTAGTGCTACAGAAATGTGACACAGACCCGCCTTTAAGGTCTTTATGTTGGAGATCTAGGATAGTTATGGCTAATTGTCTTGTGGTAAAATACTTTTTTACTTTGAATGGGGCTAATTTGAGAATGACAAGTATACTGACACTTGTTTTATGAAGAGTATATACACAATTGTTTACTTACTAATTTGTGTGAAAATAAGTGTAACTTGTTCAGGTGTATTTTAAAAGTTTTTGATAAAGTATGTCAATTTCTTGTCAAATATAATATTTTAAACTTTAGAAGCGAAAATTTATGTAGTAATTAAAAGTTTAATTAAAATCAAAGATGATTATTTCTTAAGTCAATTTAGTTTCACAAATACAAGTTTCCAAATAATTGAAAGTAGGGATAAAAAAAAGGTGACAATGTCACAAATTTGTTATTTGTTAAATTTCTTCTGTTAGTGATGCAGTATTTCAGTGATGCAGTATTTCAGTGAAAACTAATCTAAGCATAAAATACAACATGATTTTTTGTCTCCCAACCTATGCTAGCAATTGTCTGAAATTTCTAAAATTCAGTGTCTTGACTTCATTTTAGGAAAACTAAGTTGTAAGTTTTCTATTAATACTTAGAAATCTGTATCAAGAGCTTTTAAATTTTTTGACCAAAATTAACCTTGAAAGTGTTCCTAAGATTTGTTAACATATTATTCGTTCTATAAGACATTAGTACAAACTGTCGCAATTTTGAATAATTATTTAATGCTTATATTATGTGATTGTCTCCCTTTAAAACTGCATAATTTCATTGGTTTACTTACAAACAAACTTAAGTCACTCCTTAATCCTTAAACATCTGGCAGTGCAGAAAACCTTTGAAGTACTCGATCAGACCAAGAATTCAACCAATCAAAATGCTGATAGATGTTTTTATCACAATTTTTCTACTTCTCGCACTGAGTTTAATAAAGGTGTATGACTAAGGTGTGTAGTCTTATACTTTCAGCACAGCATCTCTTGAAACAAACAAAACTAAAATTGCAAATGATGCCATAGAAGTATGCACCAAGTCATACTTCGACATTGATATTTGTAACTCAGTGGTTCCAGTTAGAATTTAAAGTATCACCAAATACTGATGCTTGGTAACACATGTAATAAAATTGTTACAACTTACAGTGCTGGTGAAATAAGGAACACATTGATATATCACCAAACCATAGAAGTTGTAGGATATTATGATTATTATTCGATATAAAGGTGAAACTTCCCAAACATATTTTATTGACCACAGAATGAAATTTTATCAAATATTCAATGGTATCAATAAAGTAAAAAATAGCTAAAATTGCAATTGCAATCTCAAAAGATTTTGTAAAAAGTCAAAATTTACTTACTGGTAGCTGATCAAACTAAAAGAAATACTTGTTTAGCTGCAGATTTAAAACACAGCAGAAAGGCTTCAAATTTGAATTATTCTAGATTTAATTGCATTTAAAGCCATAGAAAGCAAAATTTTGATACAGTACTTTCAAACACTGGTATCCCAAATTTTATACAGAAGAAAATTGCAATAGCATTGAAAACCATTTGGATTGAATTACACACTAAGAAGCCATCAGGAGCTGCCACTGAGAGCAAGCAGAGATATTAGAAGTGTGGATTATATTAAGATTAGAAGATTGTGAAGTTTTGAAGACCATACTGGAGTATTATTGGATTATGAACAGCTTAATATACTAACTGACAGGATTATAGGATTACAGGATTATAAAACACATGGTGTTAAGAGGATTTATAAAGATAAGGCACCACACATTATTTTTTTGTGGGTGGATTTTTTTTCTCAGTACATATTTTTCTTTGAAAAAGTTCTGAATAAAACAATTATTTAATACAAACAATTGTGCTCTACAGAAAAGATCAATGGAGCTACATTGAAAATTATGTATGTACTCATCTTGATCAACCTCAAGGTAAAGATAGATCTTTTGCACATTATTCAAATCTTCCCAGCAGCCAGTTTAACAATGACCAATTACAATTCTAACAGCTGACCCTAATTGTTTCTTCTGGTCTTATTGTCCCTCTGGTCCCTAATGCCATCACTCAGTGGTCCCTTCAAATCACTGTTATTCTTTTTTTTTCCCCTGTAAGAATATGATAAATTGTGCCATTTATGGTACCTTTATTTCTGGGATTGATATGTTATATAATTTTAAGTCAAATGCAATGAGAAAAGACGCAAAATTATTTTTGTGTTTTATTTTTGTTATGGTGTTTCAGTTTGCCCACACTTAAAACTATAAAAATACTACCTTAATTTATTGTATTCCTGCATCAGATATCTAAATGTTTAAACTCTACCCTGTCAGACAGTGAGTAAAGTGACCATAGATTATTTTTAGTTTAGGACAAGATTAAACAGTTTATTTAGTTGGTCACACCTCCATAAACAAATAGTTTTAATAGCCAAGAACAAACAATCTTTAAGGTTTTAACATTTGTACCTTTGTGGAGAAAGTTAGTGAAGAACAAAATAGTGTTAGTATATAGGCTGAAAGTTGTAGCACTTCTGGAGAATAAATAAAATTGCTTTGATTGTTGTTTACTTACATTTAGTGACATGTGCATATTCACAACTACTCAAAAACAGTCCAGATACTTCCATTGACCATTAAGCGTTTTATTAAAGTTTTGGCTGACCTTATAACAAAGATGACCTTGAAAGTTTCTTAAGATAATTACTTTGTGGTAAACTTGGGTACTGAATAAATATGTAATAATTTTCAAACATTTTGGCATGATTAGAGATTTTAAATTAACATCAAAAATACATTAAAGATATCTTGTATAATATTTTCCTTATTTGTTTTTAAAAGTTTTAAGGTGATACCAATTATATGGCTCTATATCAGGGGGTGTCCAACACAACGTGTAGGGCCCTTTTTGGAAACAGAAAAAAATATGATCCGATGCATTAAATAAATAAAAAAATACAAGATATCTTTCATTGTTTACTTATTTGTTTTTCACAGTTTGGATATAATACCACTTTCAGGGTTCAATATCATGGGGGTCTTTAATACCTATCATTGTCTTTATTCAAAATCATAAACAAGTTTTCCCCTTTTATATTGAGAATAGATTGTAGGACGAGATAACACCCACTTATCCCTCAATCCCCCCTATCCCCTTTGTAACTAATCTAATAAACCCCTAGGCTTATGTCATTACCATAACATTTGTTTGAATAGTCTGTCATATTTATAACAATTTTTTGTCAACAAGGCTCTTGATAAGATTGGATGGTTTTAAAAATTTCTTAGACCCAGGAGTTTTAAATTATAATTCATTTCTGTAAATAGTTTCACTGGAATTTTAAATTTTACGATTCTAAGTGTCAGGAGTACATTAAAGTTTAAATATTTGAAAGTGAACCGTTTGTTATACCTATGGATGTTATTCACACAAGGTAACATATGTTAATTGATATTCAAGGTATGCATTACATAATAGAAATATTAACTAGAAATTTGTTTGAGGTGAATTTCATGGTAGTAAAGTATCATGCACACAAATATATATTGAATAATAATATTGAAGGTAGCTTATATCTGGATCATCAATTTTGAATAGCCTTGTATAAGTAAAGAAGTTGCAATGGGTCTTTTCAGTGTACTGCAACACTCCTCTCTCATCTGTTATTCTAAGCACAAATATATATAAAAATCTGCCAAATTTTAAAGTTTTTACAAAATAGATACCAAGGCTCTGACTGTTGAAGGCTGTTCTTAGACCAATAACTAATAGATTTATATACATTGTGACTTGGATGAAAATTTGTCTCATTGGCACTCATACCACATCTTCTTATTTATAAATAGGAGAGAATGAAATAACTGAATTAGAGCATATATGCTACTTGTAGTGCAACAGAGCTGTGAGCACAATTTGAGGTCTCTAAATTTTATGTTCACATCTTTGTTCTTTAAAAAAGGCTATTTTCAGTAATGGCTAAGATTTATACCATTATTCAATATCTCTAAGTATGATCTTAATTAATGTTGTATAGGGTAAACTTCAATGTGACATCAACCCAAGATGGAAATAAAATCAGAATTTGAGAATTGTCTCTAGCTAGAGTCTACTATATCTCAAGAAGAATATAAATTGAAACAGAGATCTGGTACTAGTTCACCAATTTGTCCTAGCAGGAAAAAACAAATATTTTCCTGAAAACAAAATCCACCCTCACTGAAAGATGAATTAGTGGCCCCAGAGACATAATATACACATATATATATACCATATATGTGTATATATGTCTCTGGTGGCCCTTTGACTTCTACACGAATGTTTCCAAGCAGCAGAGACTACACTACAACTATCCAGTGCATGCATTTTTCGCAGCAGAGTTCTTGATAATGTTTTGGAGAAATTTTGTGGTTAAAAACCTATTTGAATTCATGGAACAGAGAATTCCCCTTATATGAGATCCCCATCACTTACGTGTCCTTTATTATGGAGCTGTGACACTTATTATTAAATTGCTGTCATTTAACATGGTTGCGTAAAACCATTATTTGCCTGTTAGATAAGTTCTAATTGAGTTTGCTAATTGATCATAATGGAAACATTGAATGTTACAATTAACAGGCGTTCCTATCGTCACCTCACTACGAACTTTATCGCCAAATATTTGCCCAACAAACAACCATGTTTATTGGAAGAAAAGATATATCATGTTTGATTTAGAAGGAGTAAAATTTACAAATCGTATATGTCGACAAATTTTAAATATCGAACGTTGCCAAAATGGAGGCCATGGAACGATTGCATTATCAGTGGGCTAATATTGCGGTAGTATATCGTTTTCTATTTCAAATAAAGTGTTATCTTTAAACAAATTATCCCCTTGTTGTTGGGGAATGATAGGAGTTTAATAAACTTTTGATGGTGTCATAAATTTAGGTATATTAAATCGGCCCTATTAAATGTCAGGTCAAAAGTACAGCTTGGTTTATTTTTTTATGTCTAATCATATGTACTATGTAATGTCATGAAAGCTCTTTATAGGGCCCTTTAATTGGAAATAAAATATTCTATTCTATTCTTTTCTATTCTATTTCCCATCGAGATTCGTAAGCGAATTCTGAATTGAAAGCAAAAGTCTTAAGAAACCAAATGCATTCAATCTGAGACTACTATATATTTACACATTACACCATAGTTCCCTAGTTCTTGTTACAGCAACATATATTTTTCGTAATTATTGTGGTCCGATGTTTGATCCGAGACATAGTCATTATATTTTCTGGTTAAAGATAATAGACCCATAACATGTTGATTTCTGTAAGATACTGCTTTTATAAGTTTTAAAATATATTTACAGCCTCGCATAACAGTCTGACACAAATAGTTTTCAGGAAAAAAAACTAGGTAAAATACAATTGTATTATATGTCTCTGGTAAATTTCATTAAATGCCATCGTACACACTATTTTAATAACCTGGAAAAGCAAATGATTTTTTTTTTTTCATTTTTAATTACAAAAAGATAATTTAAATTACGCGGGAAAATTATCTAGAGAAAAACTGTTTTTATCAATATTGATTCTAAATAAGGAAATCAACGTGTGTCACAGATTTACCTTGATAACGGATACACACATCAAAGCCTTACCGATTGTACAGGTAAAAATAAACTGTTTACGTGTTGTAAATATTTCGCCGGGACTTTTTTATTTAACTTGTGGAATCTTTTACTATATATCATCTTGTGCAAGGATAATTAACCAATTTAGATTCCAAATGTTTCTTGAGAGAGAAAAAAATAGTGAAAGCGTAGTTATTTAATAAAGTTTTCACCTGTGGTTTTAAATGGATTTACCTGTGATCTCTTTAAAGAAAAATAAACAAAATGCTCAAGGAGAGAATTGAAAATAAAGAATTTATATGACTTGGCTCGGGAGGAAAATTAAATGTTGCCAACAGTGCTTTCGGTGCGAATTTTTTTTCTTCTAAAGAACGGGATTACGGAATTCACGGTCCGTGGAAGATGTATTATGATTTCTCATGCAAGCTGTGAATAAATTTTAAAATCTGTCAAAAATTGAGTTATGGAGATGTAAATAATAAACCAGTGGAATTTAATATACTTATGATAAATGGATAAACATAACAAAAGTAGTGAAACGGCGTCGCACCCCCGAGACGATGACCCATGGGGTGAGAACGACCCGTGGGACCAGACCTTCATTCCACGGTTTAATATGATGTCTCCCAGGTAAGACTATCACAGGTCATAGTTAGTATTCAGTATTTTAACTTGAACATGACCTTTGTAACTTTGTGAACTAGAAGAACCCGTCTCTTTATTGTAATTGCTATGTAGCATTGTTGTATTCATATGCAATGTCTTTAAAATTTTTCGGGTGAACGATTTGTAGACTAAAGCCATTGATCTATTGAGTAGAAGCCTAAACTCAAATGTCCAAAGTGGCTATTTTTGGGTGAAATCAGTCATCATATACCTTTGTAACTTTGTGAACATGAAGTATCCATCTCTTTATTATTAACTGCTAAAGCATTGTTGTATATATATGCAATGTCTTAATGTTTCGGGTGAACGATCTTTTAACTAAAGCCATTGATCTGTTGAGCTTAAATGCCCAAGTGGCTGCATTTGGATGAAATCGGGTTTGACTTTTTGCATTGTCTGGGACGATTCATCAGTCACCAACGAGGTTGTTGCTTGTGCAAACAGAAGATTGTCTTTTTGTTTGTTACTAATGCAGCATGGATAGAGGGACTGATGATATATAAGCCTTGTTTCGAGTTGCTCACCAGTTTACAAAAATGGTTTAGTTGCTGTGGTATTTATACAGTAGAGATCATTTGAAAATTCATAAAACGTTAATTATTAGCCTCATTTCCCAATCAGAGCAAACAGATGAACTGTTTACAAAGTTAAAACTGTATGTTCTTTTCCTTTATCTTTAATATTTGACTTTCAAAATTCTATAAATAACCAAGATCCCGTGGGTATTAGTATCACACAATTTTAAATCATGATCAGTTTACACATAAAATTCTATAAATAAGCAAACTTTTGTGGATATGACTAGTCTACTCTGGTCAGCCTGGGAATAGTATACTGAGTACTCAACTGTATACAATGTTTATTATGTCCAAGGATCAAACTACAATTTAATTGTATGGCCTTAATTATGTCCCAGGATCACACACACACAATTTAATTGTATGGCCTTATGTCCCAGGATCACACACACACAATTTAATTACACAGTCCTTTTTTACCTACAATGTACTTAATTTATTACATCAATCATTTCCCCCAGCTGTTATCTAGTATGACAAGAGATTACGATAAACTTTATATACATGTTTTCTTGACAGTTTATGTAACAGAATTAATCATTAAATTTATACATGTCTGTGGCCTATTTTAGTCGGAGGTTATTCTTACGGTGAAACTTTTGACAACTGACCCTGCTTGAAAAAATGTAGCAATTTTATTGTTCATTTAAATTTATTTGCGTTTACTTGCTTCTAACTATAGCAGACTTAATACTGTAGCATACTTAATACCATAGATGTATACCATCTATGTTAACCAAAGTGGTTTTATCTGTCAATATTTATTTATGTCTACTGGGAGTCATGGACAAAAATGTAGTAAAGGTCACACTAGGATACCCTTTCTAGGAATTTATTCTTAAAAAATGTACAGAAAGTTAAGTATAAAGGATACAGGTTGACTTGCAATGGTTTTTGTTCATGTACATTGTTATTTTTGTAGGTGAAGTAAATGTGTGTCAAGGACTAAATGTCTAGAACATAATTACTTAAAGTTTAGAGAACACACATAAAAAAGAAGATGTGGTATGATTGCCAATAAAACAACTATAGGTCACCTATTTGTACATGTATACATGTATTTATTCTCAAGCTGTATAAAGAACACATGTAGGTACAAGTAAAGATAATAAGCAGATTTTTGTTCAAATCCAGAAAACACATGTACAATTAATGTACAAGTAAAGAAAACACATATTTTTGTTCACTTTCAGAGAACACCTTTATGTTGAAGTTCAAAAGAAAACAAAGACATTTTCAAGTACAGAACATTTGTATATTGAAGTTCAGAGATCAAATGTATGATCATGTAAAGAGAACACTTGCATGTTCAAGTACAGAGAACATTCATGTTTAAGCAAAGAGAACACTTGCATGCTCAAGTACACTGAATACCTTCATGTTCAAGCTAAGAGAACACTTGCATGTTCAAGTACACTGAATACATTCATGTTCAAACAAAGAGAACACTTGCATGCTCAAGTACACTGAATACATTCATGTGCAAGCAAAGAGAACACTTGCATGTTCAAGTACACTGAATACATTCATGTTCAAGCAAAGAGAACACTTGCATGCTCAAGTACACTGAATACATTCATGTGCAAGCTAAGAGAACACTTGCATGCTCAAGTACACTGAAAACAGTCATGTTCAAGAAAAGAGAACACTTGCATGTTTAAGTTCAACAAACACATTTATGGATAAGTTAAGAGAACACTTGTATGTTCAAGTACACTGAATGCATTTATGTTCAGAAAAAAAGAACATTTGTATGTTCATGTACACTGAGTACATTTATGTTCAGGCAAAGAGAACACTTGCATGTTTCTGTACACTGAGTTCATTTATGTTCAGGCAAAGAGAACACTTGTATGTTCATGTACGCTGAATACATATATGTTCAGTCAAAGAGAACACTTGCATTTGCATGTTCAAATACACTGAATACATGTTCAGCATGTTCATGTGAAGAGAACACATGTATGACATAATGTTCAAGTGTGATTAAAAGAACAGATTCTGTCAGCAACAAATTGAAGAAGATTGTTTAAGTTTAAACCTTTCAAGAATATGGTTTTATAAATTATGGTTTCAACTCCAAAGTTGACATTTACCTATGGTTATTTTCGCTTTTCTTTTTAAGTGCATTTTGACTTCAATGTTCCCATGGCTTATTTGAGGGCTTGATGCATCTAAGAAAGATAGATTTTGAATTTTTTGCTTCATATGGTACAAGTGGATAGAATTAAATACACTTTTTCATGCACATTTAGTTCACTGTAATTAAGATTTTTTCAAAAATATACCAGGCCTGGCGGTCATAAAACTTTCGAGCATGATTTTTGTACTTAGACTCAAGAATCAACCTATCAAAATGCTGGATTTTGTGCTTCGAGCATGATTTTTGTGCTCCAAGCACTGAGCAAAGTTTTATGCTTTCAACCCCAGAATTTAGTACTTTAGAAGAAATTTTATCTTTAAGATCACATTCAACAAATTCAATGCAGAAAAAGTAGGAATATTTTATTTCATTTAGCTTAATAACTCAAATTGCTCAAGTATAGTCTTACAATGTTAAGTTAATGTCTGCTGCTATCATATTATTTCTACTTAAATGAGAATAACAGAGAATTCAAATTGATCCATGGACTTTTGAAGTGGTGGATTTTCCCTCTTCTGGATCCGCCTATGCCATTATGTTTTATACATAAGAGTTTCTGATGGCCTGGACCACACCTCCAATTGTAATCCACCTGCTGTGATTCACACCTTAAGCTATCTCCTATTCCTTATCCTCTACTACATGTACATGTATTTATACAGAACTGATTTGTGTAAATCTAAAAGTACATGTATATTATATATAACCAAACATAGTATTTAATCTAATAAGTAAGGGCAGGTATAATTAATGAATAACCAGCTGTAAAAATACCTGTGATATAAAATATTTATGCACATGATACTAGGTTCTCCAAGATCAATATACAACATATGTTGTAAGGCGATTGATCTGTTATGAGACATCAAGGTAGATCAGACTTAATCATATACAATTCTAAACTTATACAGTGGGAGGGTCTTCATATGGAAATTTGAAGATGACTAAAGGGGGTCTTATGGGGTATTTTGTTTAAATTATAGGTTTCAAATTAAAATCTCTTTATAACTGTATTTATTTATTTGTCATTTATGAGTTTGGATATAAGTTGTACATTTTTGTAACAATGTGAAAGTATTTATGTGTTTTGTAAATTGATTACATGTTTGGAAATTCCCCTATTTAGCCTCATTTTAAACATGTGTAAGCACATGCAGGTTAATGACGAAGATTCCTTATTTATTTCTGTTTCATTGATAAAGAAACAGGTATTGAACAGATTGTGACGAAATAATACTTTGATTATATTTTACTCTGGGACTTTATTTGGACCTTGTAATATTTTCGTCACAAAAAAGCTGGAAGCTGTTTTATATTTAAAAAATATATTGCTCACAGCAAAACAGTTATAGTGTACATTACATGTATTAATTTGACTGTTGACTGTAAAAGCTATCAAGTTCTAACTTTTCATGGTGACATAAAGTGATAAAACTGTTGAAAAAGGATTGATTTTTATTTGCATTTATATACTTCTGTGTGGACTTATAGTAAAGAAGTTCTATTATACACTAATGAACTGTAGTGAGCTGATGTGACTAGAACTGTGGTGAAAGACTATTGATAATAGACTAAAAGTTTAGAAAAAGTCTGCAGTATGAAAGTGTTGAAGAATATGTATGATGATCTGAGGAGTAGAATTAGTGAGGATTTTGAGGAGGAGTCTGAGGAGGATATTGAGTATGATATAACTTGATCTATGTGACTTAAATATCTTTATTTATTTAGTATATGACTTTCAAATTAACAGTTAAGTTTAATTTGTAATTGCCAGGAATTTCTTATTCTGGGAAGCAATGCCATGAACACTTCTCATGTGACTGTGTCTCAATAACAGACATAAGTTATACCTTAGGGACAACATCAAAAGATCAATGTAAGATAAAAAAAACTCAAATAATTTGGGGTGGGGGATTGAACTGCTGCAAGATTTGGTTATCCGACATTGATTTTTATATATATCTATATGAATCAATCAATTTTTCCCAAATTAAGTTAAGAGGTGGGTGGGGGGATAAGTGAAAAAACTATGTGAATAAAGTTTTTTATCCTTCATTGAACTTTTGATGTCGTCCCTTACTAAAGTATAATAAAGAATCTATTGAACTTACGTCCAAGGATGGACTAAATATATTTTTATTTAAGCTATTTCCAGCTGAGATTTAATTTTATATGTTTTTCTTCAGTTAATAGGAGATGACTCAATTTGAACTTCGATGTTCAATTGGCTATTACAAATGCAATATACATGTACATATATCCAAAACTTATCTTTGTAAATATGCCTTTGACTTACATTTATAAGTTGTATAGATTCTTAATCATTTATGTTCTTAGTTGATAAGAGTTTCATAAGCAGCTTTCAATAATAATTATTTATTTTTCAGTCAAAATAAGCTGGACGAGGCACTGTTGACATCGGGGAGGGTGGCTGATGCCCTCACATCGCTACTAGAATGGCTCAGCAAGGCAGAGGCTACGTTAGCCGAGGACCAACCGGTATTGGGTGACCTTGACACCATTAACATGCTGGTGGAACAACACAAGGTAAGGACAGGTTTCGACTTTAGACAACACAATAATATGATCACCATAACGTTTCATTACTATAATATGGACCACCTTTGTTTCTTGTGAAAGCACCTTGAGTGAAGGAGATCAGGGTTTAAAAAAAACACTTGAAAATTTGTATCTGTGCTAAGGCATGCAGCATTAATGAAGAGCAAAGGCTGAATGGCTCGGATTCAGAATAATGTGTCTGGGTTAAGGGTGACATGTCTACCTGCAGACCTTCTAAACTAGCACATTGAAAGCCTCAACATTTCAGTCAAGTAAAACAAAGGATTAATATTCATATTGCATCAATTTTCTTGTCCTCAATATGCATATATCTTGCTGCAGGGAGTTCATATTTGACATTTGTCTCTTGTTCTCATGGTCAGTTACATTCATGATGATATGAACATATAAAACATTTATCATAGGTTTCAAGGTCTTATGATTCCGTGATCATGATGATGCTGAGGTCATTCTAAACATTTGTCTTTTGTTTTGGTAGCCTGACACAGGAAACATATTTAATGTTTATATGACTTGTGTATGAATATTTGACATGCCCTGGAGGCTTAAAGCAAGTTTACATCAACACATGACATCATATGACTGTTCTTGAAAAAAACTTATTGTTATAAGTTTTTCTTGTTCTGCATACCTTTACATCAACACAGATGACATCATACAACTGTGTCCTTGACATAACACTGTTTTTACAAAAAACTAATTGTTAAAAGTAATTTCTTGTTCTGCATACCTGTTATAAGGTATTTGTGATTGAAAAGATACTGCTTTGATGTACATGTATAATGAATGAATAGATAGTAAAATTTATTAGAGTGCAACTTCAGCATACAATATATATAATATAATGTACATTTTGTGTATTCATTCAGCCAGCCAAGTAGGCCATTGATGCACTAAAGTGAATAACTGACAAAAGAAAATGAGTTCATACATGCAAATAGAAATGCTCATAGTCTCATGTAGTCATAACTTTGATAAACCACAATAGATGCAGTTTAAAAGTTATAAGACATCTTGTCTTATATTAGAGCATTTTGTGATAAAGAATGACACAAGTTTGCTTTAAGCATTTACAAATACTGTAATGGCTCCTTAGTTTCATTAAAAAATAATTTGAATACATATGACCTTGACCTTAATTACAGGTTAAAAAGTTATAGGAAGTAACTTCTTATATAAGAGCATTTTACAATAATAATTGATCCCAGTTTGCTAGTAGCATGAAAAACTACAATAATTGCTCCAAAACTTTAATACAAAAACATTTGAATACATATGACCTTGACCTATATTTCAGGCTATGCAGCAGGAACTTGGTGCTAGGGAACAGACTGTGGCCGCTATGAAGGCTGCTGGGAATGTGTCCACGGCAGCACTGGACGAGCTGGAGACAACCTGGGATAGAGTCAATAGTCTCAGTGATATTAGAGAGGCAAAACTCAGGGATTCTCTCAAAATGGTAGGGATTTTTCTGTAAACAGATCCCATAGATTTATTTCAAAATATATATTTATTTATTTTTTCAAATTTAAATTTTGTATCATAATCATGATCATGTTAGTTAGTTAGACTTAGTTGGATAATATGACAACTTATTGACCATTGGGTTGACATATCAAGTTTTGCTTGTAGTTTTAAAAAATGTCTTTATGGTTTGACCTGACAATTTGAATCCAACATTAACATTATAAGATTCCTAAACAGAAGAAAATGAAGTTTGAATCAAGAAAAACACTCTATTCAATGTTACACTGATAATCAGTTTTTAGCAAGCAAATATTATAAAATTTTGATTTTTTTTCTACATTTTTTCAATAATGGTTTTATTGACATAAACTTAATTTAAATGAACTTAATTGATGCTGTAAAGCTTAATATTTCTTGCAATTTGTTGACTATTATGCTTCCAGAGTTGATTCACTCAGGTTCTCTCATTCAGAGAGCCCCTATCAAAATCTAGGATTTGTGATGTGATTAAATTATCTAAAGAGTTAAGACCCTTTTAGGAGAAATTAATTTCTTGAATTGTCTGAATTATTCAGGTTAAGCAGTGAGTCACAATTGTTTATGAATGTTTGTATCTCCTTAGGCTGAAGAGTTCCAGGAAGTTGTCCAAGTCATGAGAGAGTTTTTACCTACAGCAGAATCAGAATTAAAATATAAAACTTTACCTGAAGATGAAATGCAAATTATACAGCTTATCGAAAAGCATGAGGTAAGTTTATTTATTGTCTAGTTAAAACAAAATTAAAATCAAACATGTCATTTCGGGGCCTTTTATTGCTGACTTTGCGGTATGGGCTTTGCTCATTCTTGAAGGCTGTATGGAGACCCACAGTTGATAATTTCTATGTCTTTCCGTCTCTTCTGGACAGTTGTCTCATTGGCAATCATACCACATCTTCTTTTTATATGATGGGGTTTACCAAATGAAAAATAATGATAAGGAATAGAGAAATTAGACACAATAAAATAGATTTATAAGATGTTTTATAGATATAAAGATTTTATATTGCATGGTAAAAAACTAGACGAAGAAAACGAAATCATGTTATAATTTGGCTAATGTTGAAACAAAGAGTTTTGACTCAACTGAGCATGTCTGACAGTGTATAAGACATGTATCAATAAAGGCCCCAGAATCAGTTATTTTCTAAAAAATTGACGTTTTCTGTGGAAAAAAGACTTTTTCAAAGACAAATTTAGGAAGTTCAAAACACTAGATATATACGTCATATCATTAATATTTCCGACTTTGTATGTTTTCAGAGATGCAGCTTAATGGAATGGGTCTATTCCTTAAGTAGAAAAGATGTGAAAAGTGGCTTGAAAATTTAAACAATACATAATAGAATACCCTCTCATAAAACCCCCTTTCCTGTATGTTAATAGAATTTTTTTCTTTTACATTTTAGAAATTCCAAGAAGAATTACGGAATCATCAAGAATGTGTAGATAAAATACGAGTGTTAGCGGAAGAGATATTACTCAACTGTCATCCTAATGCAATACGATTTGTTAAATATTACCTCACTATAACCCAGACTAGATGGGATCAGGTAAGTGTTTTACTCAACTGTCATCCTAATGCAATACGATTTGTTAAATATTACCTCACTATAACCCAGACTAGATGGGATCAGGTAAGTGTTTTATATTATTAAATCATGAACTAAATTTGATAGAATATATAATTGTTTAAAACATTTGTTTGTGATTTTGAGGTTAATACAAGAAATAAGATGAAAAAATAAGGGTGCAATCAACAGTTTTTTACGTGACGTCATTCTGTAACAGGGCATGTAATAGTGGACCTATCATGCAGAAGTCAGATATTCATAGTTATATAGATATCTATACATCAATGGAAAGATAATTCTATGAACTTTCTGAATAAATAAAAAAAAATCCAACATCTCTTGTTTTAACATGCAAATTGGTACAAGTTATCAGCTGGAAATTAGGCATTTTCCCCCTAAAAAACCTTAAAAACAGACCACCTTTGGACACACGGATCAGTAACCTGTGCATATATTTGAGACTTCTTATAATATGCATTTCGAAGAGCTTGTCCTGCTGATTTAAGAAAATGTAGTTTCAGCCTACTTTCGCCTGCTCCGAAAGGAGCTATCTTACCTGACAAATCAAAGTGCTTTTTGCAACAGGTGAAAATCAGCTGTTTATGGAGTTGCCTCCCATATAGTAGGAAGTCACAAAAACATTTTTTTTTTTTAAATCTTGACAAAAGTGGCATTTTAATTGAACTTCAATATATATTTTTCACATTGAACATAAAAAACAATCAACTTTTTCATTTAGTGGTATATAAATAGCAGGGAATTCCATCAGTATGTAAATCTCACTGGGGAAATACCCCTAGTTTTTAGTACGTAACTGTTTATAGCACCCTAACTCTCCTAAGTTATGAGGGGGGATAGGAGGGGTCCTAATCCCGGGCTTAAAAACACGAAATCACGAGGTCCTGAATTTAAATAAAGTAAATCCCGAAATCGGAAAAAAGAATTCCCAGATCCCGAAAGGGTCAATTCCGAAATCCAGAGCTTAAAAACACTCGATCCTGAAGTCCTGATAATGGTCCTATCCCCCCCCCCCCCCCCCCTAGTTATACATTTACCAGTCATGTTATGCCCCTTTCTAAGAGTGGAGGCTATATAGCAATCACCTTGTCTGTTTGTTTGTTCAACACATATTGTTTCACTCTTTTCTCAGAAACAACTTAACAGAATGATTCCATATATGTCATCAGCTCAATAGTGATGAGCTGTAGTGTGTATACAGCTACGTTTGCATAGGTACTATTTCTGTACTTAAAATATGTAGTACTGGAAATTTACTTTTAATGTTTAGTACTATTTCTTTACTTTAGAATTATTGTGATATTGAGGTAGTTGTATTTTCCAGTACTTGATTTGTACTTAAAATATTTGAACAAAAATGATACCAACAATGATCACAGTATTCCATGTTTGAACATCATAACTTTATGAGATTTGAAGAAGACAAACTTTCAAAATGCTGAAAATGTAACAATGCAAAAAAAATAATCTGTAGTACTTAAATTTCAAGTACAAATCAAGTACAATGTACTGTAAAATACAGGTACCTAAATATTACAATAATTTTAAAGTAACAAATTAGTACTGAATATTAAAAGTAGATTTACAGTACTACAGATTTTTGGTACAGAAATAGGACCTATGCAAAAGTAGCTGTGCATGCTCTTTATATAGATCTGTCTGATTTTGGATATTTTAAGAAAAGGGGTTTTTCACAAAACATGTATTAAAGTGTTGAAGACCTATTGGTAACCTTCTTCTCTTTGGTCAGGTTATTGTTGCTGTGACACATTCCCAATTTCCATTCTCAATTAAATTCTTGTTATCGTTAATTTCAGTTATTACAGCGAGCTAAGACGAAGGAAGAGAGATTACAGGATGCCTTACGTAATATCCAGGGTAACGCCGCCCTAGTGGAGGAGTTGCTTGCCTGGATGTCTGAGGCCTATGTATTATTATCTACCAAAGAAAGAGACCCTATTCCAGATGATCTGAACACTGTAGAAACTTTATATAAAGAACATGTGGTGGGTATTTAAAGCATATTTTGATTTAATGGTTTAAATTTAAACTTTTTTTGTGGGTTTTTTTTTGGCTTCATATTTGTAAAAAAAAATGTTTTTAGACACTTTATTTATATTTTGTAGATTGTTTTGATTTTTGCTTGCATTACAAAATTAAAATAATGAGATTTTGGACTACAGACATGTTGGTTTATTTTCCTTTGCAAAAACATACATTTTACCACTATGGTACAGGTTTAAAAATATTAATCACATTATTTTGTCTTTTTTTGTTGTTGTTGCACAGCATGTTAAAAAATCTTTAAATCATCTGTACCTTATACAAAATGTGTGCAGTTCAAAATCTATATAGTTCAAGATGATCTTCAAAATGTATAGATTCAAGATTTGACTTTTAAATAACTTCATATAACTTCAGAACTGTAAAAGAATCCTCTTATTGCTACTTTTTATTATATTGTAATAAAACATTGAAATTTTTCAGGAATTCCATGATGATATAGGTAGTAAAAATGGTGATGTTGAAAGATTAACTAAAATAATAGTAGCTGAGCCAAAGTCACCAGGACGACATTATGGAAGGTATGATTACTAATACATATTGAGATTGTTAGATTTATTATGATTCTATACAGACAACCATTTTCACTGAATAAGTACATATTTTGTTAAGGGCCAGCTGAAGCCCCCCTTTTTGTGCTTGATTTTAATACTGTGTTGAAGACCTATTGGTTGTTTTCTGTCCTTTGGTTGGGTTGTTGTCTCTTTAGCACATTCCCCTTTTTTATTCACAATTCCATAGATTACGTTACCGCAAAAAAAAAACATTTTAAAGTTACCATGTTTAGAATGAATCTGATTGAATTTTAATGAAATAATCTTACACAAAAAATCTTAATGAAAACTTTCACATTACTCAGATATTACAATGCTGATATTATTTTCATTACTGTAAAAGTTTATGGTTTAGTTATGCCTTTTACAATTACCAGTGGCGGTTCCAGAACTTTTCCTAAGGGGGGGCCCGCTGACTGATCTAAGGGGGGACGCTCCAGTCATGATTCAATGATTCACTTTATAATCAACCAAATTTTCCCCACTATTGGGGGGGGGGCCTATCTGGATCTGCCTATGATTACTGACCTTCTGTCAACAGCTATCCCTAATTCATAAAGAGAGACTTGAAATTAATATTTATATTTTGGTTAAGTGTTTGGTCTTTATCATGGCATATATGTTACCAATTTTGTTTATGTATTTTCAGTAATATGAAGTTAAATGAATACGACCCTGGTTATAATCCAAGAGTTTTAACATTACAAAATAAATGGCGAGTAGTATGGAGAATGTCACTAGATAGAAAGAAAAACTTACAAGATGCTTTAGATAATTTATTAGAGGTATGTTATTGATAATCGTAGAAGTAATTTATTTTACAACAAATTTTGGAAGCTGCTCATAGGTCAACTTATTGAGAAATATAAGTATTCCATCCAATAGAGATTATGGAAATCATTACAATTTGTGAAGTACTAATTTTTGTGGATTCCGTTGATTATTGTAAGCTTTAAACAACAATCTTATACACTTGTATGGAGAATTTGAATATTATTTATTTATTAATCCTTGTTAAAACAATTTGTCTTCAATCCCTTGAATTTTGAATCTGGAAAATAAAATAAAAAATACCATCAGTACTTGGTTTCATTGGAAAAACTTTCAGCAATCTTAAGGTGGTACCCAACACTTTCACTAAAATTAATTTGGATTGTTTAATTTTCATTCAATCGTTTTATCAGAAAAATTACACTGGTTACATAGCAGTTTGACAAACACCAATTTTGATCATTGAGAAGCTTGATATTCCCTTTACAACACAATGTAATTAAAACGTTTTGCTGACTTTACAGAGTTATCTCCCTGTAGTGTTAGGTACCACCTTAAATAAATTTCTCAGTTATATTGTGCATTATAATGAAGGTTAATGCCTGTGTTATAATGTATTGTTTTCCTTTATTTCAGTTGGAAAGCTTTAAAAACTTTGATTTTAATGTATGGAAACAAAGATATTTAAATTGGATAAAGGTGAAAAAGATGAGAACAACAGATTTCTTCCGTCGACAAGATAAAGATGGAGATGGCTATTTGTCTCGAGATGAATTTGTTGATGGAATGTTACAGTCAGGTTTGTAGTGTAGATGCTTCTCTCAAATTTCTGCTATATTCAATATTTATAGATTATCTTTGATCATCTCAATGAGATTGATTTTTTCGCTTGAGCTGGAACAGCGAAAGTAAGAAAAGCAATCCAGTTGAGATGACCAATGATAATCTGTTTATCGCTATTTTACCTATGACGAAGTTGTCAATTTTAATGTCAATTTCGTTAGCAACACCACATGGTCTCCTTAGTTTCTAGCGATAATTTTTCCATCTCAAGCAAGAAGTATGATATGAAAATTATCACAAAAAAAATGTTAGAAGTTTTCTTCTAAGATACCTATTGCATGTAGTGTGTACTGCTTTAATTTTGTAAAACAGCTCTAATTGGTCTTTTTATTCTTTTTTTTAGGATTCACAACCAATAAAACAGAATTAAATGCTGTATTTGATATATTTGATAAAGACAATAAATATTATATGCAATATAGTGAATTTATAGAAGCTTTAAAACCTGATAGACATGTAAGTATTGTTAGTAATCTAGAGATCAGCTTATGGCTGTATTGTCAAAAATGAATTCAATGTTGCTTAAGTCCATTAATGAGAATAATTTTGAAAGTAAAATCTTTTAGCAAGGTTTTATTTTTCAAAGTTTTTCCACTCTGTGTCTTTTCTGAAAGTTTAAATTGTGCAAGTTTTTTTTTATCATAATGGCCAAATAGTAGAAAAATGAAATATTGCGAATATTTTCCACTTTATAAAAGTTTATAAATTGAATATAGAAAATATCTTGTCAAATTTTTATATCACTAGAGAATTGTAGTGAAAAACAATATCTTGTTGAAAAATGACAAATAAGTTGGAAAAATTACAGCGTAAGAGTGTATGTAACAGAAAATGTATGTTAAGTTATATTTTACAGCAAAAGACAAGATTAAAGAGTGGGAAAAAGCAAATGACAGATGGCGAACTAATACAAGATCAAATAGAGAAAGATGTATCACAGTGTCAATGTAGGAATCCATTTAATGCTCAAAGGATGTCAGAAGGGAAATATAGGGTAAGTTCTAATTTCCTGTTACAAAACTTAGGATTTTCTTATCCCATGAATAGATTACCTTAGCTGTATTTGGCACAACTTTTGGGAATTTTGGGTCCTCAATGCTCTTCAACTTTGTACTTGTACTATTTTGATTTCAGCGTCACTGATGAGTCATATGTAGACAAAACATGTGTCTGGCATATTAAATTATAATCCTGGTACCTTTGATTACTTAACAAAGCGTCCATGCAGAAACTCCTTCAGTTGCCAAAAGTTGTTTGAAAGAAAATATTGCTTCTTCCTTTCAAGAGCTGATATGATATGCCTTCTGACAGATTCTAAAGAAATTTTAAAAGATTCTATCATTAAAAATCAAAATGTTCAAAAATGTGTGAAAATTTTGTTTTTGTTTTCTAAATCTGTTAGGTTTGACAGAGAAGAAGTAATTAATTTGTTTTTGCAAGATGGAGTTATTTCCCCTACCTGATAGTATGATATTTTTTTTAAATTTTAATACTGATAATTTTTATCTTACAGTTTGGAGAGAAACAGAATATAAGATTAGTGAGATTTCTGAACAGTACTGTGATGGTCAGAGTTGGAGGTGGTTGGGTCACTCTCAATGAATTCTTAGAAACAAATGACCCTTGCAGATGTAAGTTATACCAGTCAATAATCATTATTATGCAAATTAGCAGTTCAATTTATTGATACCCAAAATGCAAATTTTATTATTCAATATGCAAAATACCAATACCCAAAATGCAAATTTTATTATTCAATATGCAAAATACCAATATCTTATTCATAAGGATTCACTATTCATTATTCAATTAATTACTCGTTTTATTCAAAGATATACAAAGTATTGTTTTGCATTGTGTAACTATCTTGTATATAAATTTATTTTCTACACAAATGAAAAAACCATTATAGTAAAAAAAAAGTATAAAATAACAAAAATACTGAACTCAAAAGGACATTCTAAAAACAAAGTCCTTTATAAAATGGCAAAATTGAAAGTTCAAACACATCTAAGGATGAAAGCAACTGTTATATTCCTGAGTAAGCTGTAATTAAACAGAATCTTTTAATGTTGATAACATAAGTTATCCTGTTATATGTTTACCATTCCTGTAGTTGGATAACACTGATGTTTTTGTGTGTGGTAGTTGTAACCTAGAAATTTAATCAACAAAATAATTTTAATAAAGAGTATACATGTGAGTGAAAATATGAAACTAAAAGATTCAGAAAAGGTCAGAAAATTGAATTTGTTATGAATGGAACAAATGAAAAAAAAGCTCAATGTGAAACTATGATTTATTTATTTGTACCAACATATAAAAAAAACACAGTTAAGAATATATAAAAAGAAAAAGATAGAAAAAATACAAGAACTAAAATTAAAAACATCAAAATATACAAGAAAGCTCAGATGTATCCAACTTTCTGCTTTTTTGAATTGGACGAAAAACTCTGATGCAAAAGTCTTTTTTTCTAAAGTTAAATATATTGACATATATATGCATGGTGTAGGATACATACTCCAGAGAGAAAAGCTTCTATGTATCGCTTAAAAGGTCACATTTATAATTGTATTATTAAGAAAATGTTCATATAATCAAAATATGTATTAGAGATTCATTGGATAAATTTTGATTCTTGAAAAAGAAACCATGAGGCCAGTGGAATATGGTTTGAGTGTGCTTAAATATATCCATTTTTGCAGCTTTTGTAATTCTCAAAATACAAGAAAATATTTCCATACATTAAAAAATTAAGAATGAAATCATTGAAATAATATATCAAGTTTGTCAACAGGTCAAGTTAGTTATACATATTCTACAAATTGTAAGTACCGGAATCGGACCAGGAATGGATATGAATCGGTGTTGGATTATGTTCTAAGCATTACTATATAATTGTGATTGAGTAGATCTGTCAAATTTTAAATTAGGTCACAGAATGGAAAGAAAATATATAAAATTATGGAAAAATATTTTACATTCTTAATGATTCTAAAAATTCCTAGAAAAATTTGACAGATCTACAGCAATGACAAAGTATTATAAGTAATCTTGCATCCAAATCAAATTTGTTTTCAGGAGATGATATAATTTATGACATTAATTACATGTACTGACATTTGAATGGGTTAATTAGCTAATAGCATGTTATTTTGGAATTTTGATTAATTTTTCTACAGCTAAGGGAAGAACTAACATTGAACTACGAGATTCACTACAAGCTAACGGACAACCAGAAGGGTTCCGCTCTCGTAGGGGGAGTGGAACATTTGGATATAAATCCAAACTAAACGATACAGGATACGCATCATCTGTTTCTTCAGGTATACAGAAAACACGTTTTTAGTTTTTAGCACTTTGCAGTTTTCAGATTCTCCACCCTATTACCAGCTATTAGTTGGACAGATGCAATAAATAGCACAGATGAGAATATGCTGTACACGATTGCAAAATCCATTGTTTTGCAATGGCTATCGTAATGGCAAACACAAATCTGCAGTACACAATAGCCAAAGCAATCGTGAACACAGATGCTATTGTAACTGCCTTATCTGTATCTGTATCTGTATTAGGAAATCCCTCCTTCAAAGGAGCACTTCACAATGAATATGCTTACTGATAGCTGATAATAGGGTGTGAGATATCTTGTGTGGCTAGGTTAAGGAGTATCATATTGAAGTCATTTATACATCGGCAGCTCTGCCCTACACATATTTTCGTGCACTTTTTCCATTCTACTCTGATTTTAGAAAGGAATTTTAAAAACCTGATAGGTGCTCAAATTATTATAGTTCACGCTAAATAGATTAAATTAACAATAGAAACGCCTTCTTGCAAGAAAATTTTACCAGATTAATTTATGCTAGTAGAGGCGTACCCAGTGATCTACTCTGTTAAGTAAAAAATGATTTCTTGGCTGAATATAGTTATGGAAACATTAATTTAAGGTGGCAGAAAAAATATCTCCGCCTTTTTTAATTACTTTTTTGTAGGTTTGCAAATAGAACTTTTATGATTTTCACATTGAAGACTTGAGTAACTGTTTGAACCATAAATTTGGTCCCTGGAAATCAAAAAGGTCCAGTTTCCACAATTTAGAATTTAAGTCACAAGAAAATGAGAAATTTAGACTTTTAGACTTGAGTCCTATACTCGAAAACAAACATAGGATAAAACAACATTTTTTTAACATGTTTTGTCTTTTATAATGAACATGTGACCTGCATTATAGCATGCAGCTAACAAAGGTTGATACATAGTATATATAAGTGGTAGTTTGTTTTTTTTGGAGGATAATTTGATAAAAAAATCTTAGACGTTTAATTTTCATGGGATTGAGAATCAAAAAGGTCATTATTTTTTTGGGGACTGAAACTGGCAGTTTTGCTTCAAAACTTGGATACAAAATTAAGTTAGTTTCCCAAATCGAAAATGTAATGGTTTATTTTAACTTAAAGCAAATCTAGAAAATAAAAACATTTTATTTTTATTAATTAGAAGTCTTGAGAGAATTTTGTGTATAATTATCTTTTACTGATTACCACCACTTATGTATATATACTATGCTAATTTATATTAAAACTAACATGTATAATCCTACCATGTAATATCAACCTTAACAGACAAACACAGGCTTCATTTGAATTCAACTGGTTTACAGAATTTTGTCTCTATATTATTTCCAAAACGAACCTTTCACAAAGGGGGGATAGGACCTTTATCAGGACTCTTGGATTGGGTGTTTTTAAGCTCAGGATTTCGGGATCTGGGAATTCTTTTTCGAATCTTGGGATTTCATGTTTTTAAGCCCAGGATTTCGGGATTAGGACCCCTCCTATCCCCCTCTTCACTAGTTTCAATAAGAATTAATTGAAGTCTATTTGGGTCATGTGTGAATAAAAAAGCCATCCAATCACAAAAAATACCAAGAAACATCTAGAGCTCAACATAGTTTATTAACTATAGAGAAGTGCCTATGCCAAGACCAGAGTATAAGTTCAAAACTGTTTCAGTTGATAAATAAACATATATCATAAGGGTCTAGCAGAAGCCTGCCTCTTCACTGTGTTGAAAACCCAATAGTGGCTTGGGGGAGGGGAGGGGGTTGCTCTTTGGTTGGGTTCTTATCTCTCTGACACATTTCACATTTCCAATCTCAATTTTGAATTTGTTTGAAATCTAATTGACAAACGACTTCTAAATTGGCCCTCTACTTTTCTCGAAAAGCATACCTGCCATTTTTTCATAATGCCCATGGGGGTCTTTCATGTAAGATGGCTGTCATAGTCTTGAAAAACCTTCAAGGGGGCCTTCAAATACATGGTTATGTTGTTTTTTGGCTTCCCCACACATTTATAAGCCTTTATTGTAAAATTCAGTTGTTTTGTTTAAAATAGTGGACAAAATTGCTCTTTCAAAATTTCAATTTGGGAGCCTCCATGGGGGAAATCCACCGCAAATAGTGACAGTTGGCAGGTATGGTGAAATTCCTTAAACCAGTTTATTTCAAAGAGGTATGCAGAAAAATATTCATTTATTTTATATCACTACATTTACAAACATTTGGCTAAAAACATAACTCACTATAATATAATGCTTTATAGAAAGATATGCTATAATCATGCAGGGCCTTTGATATAGTGACGGAGCAGTGTGATTGCACAATTTATATTTTCCTTTTTGTAATTGGTACATTGTAGCTGGAAGTTCGGGAGATCAGTCTTTACGGAGGAGTAAGAATGCCACTTCAATGGTAAACTTGTCTGGCGTTGGTTCTCTGTCAGTGAGAACTACGTTAAGAAAAAATCCTGATTTTGGTAGGTTTTAACTTAAATGATATCTGCAGCATTTTCGTTCAAATCTTTCATAGATGTTACATAACTGACAGCTTAGATTGAGAAATATTAAATGAGTGTAAACATCCGTTATTGAACCAAATTTATTGATTGACACTTTTAACGATATTTATTTCACATACAACTAACATCGTTATTTTCAATTTAGCATGAAAAGCATTTTTGATTGGTTTTGTTTTTGGAATGGTGGTTATGGATTAAAAATGAAACATAATTAATATATAAAAAACAGTGTGAATAACAAAAACGTTTTCATGTTAAAATATACGATTTTATTCCCTTATTTGTTATATATTTGCTTATTATTGCCATGTTTGTCACATCCTTTTTCTTTATCTCTTGTAATTCAACAGCTTGAATAATAAACCTAATAAAGATCCTATTATTTAGATTAATGGTTCTATTGACATGTATAAATGCAGTAACATCTCCGTTCTACAGCTTGTAATTGCTAGATTTTGCTATAATTTGCTATTGAAATTTATTTTTGCCTTAGATAGAATTTTACTTTTCAGATGCTTTGATATGCTTACTAAAAATAAATCCTTATATGTTGAAATCTATTAAATTGTTTGTTAAAGAATGTTCATGGTTCAAATATTGATTATTTTTTTCAAAATTTGCTCTTTATGTATGTCCCAGCTAGGGGCATTATGTTTTTGTCTCACTTGACAGAGTCAAAAAGCTAGACATAGGTATGCTGTTTCTGGCCACTGTGGCAGCTGAAGGACACCTCCGGATTTTCTCACCATTTTCTACATTTGAAAATGCCTGTACCAAGTCAGGAATATGACAGTTCTTGTCCATTCGTTTTTGATGCGTTTTGTTATTTGATTTTGCCATGTGATTATGGACTTTCCAAATTGATTTACTCTGAGTTCAGTATATTTGTGATTTTACTTTTCGCTACATTGAAGACCTGTTGGTGACCTTCTGCTGATGTTTTTTTTTTCTATGGTCGGGTTGTTGTCTCTTTGAAACATTCCCCATTTCCATTCTCAATTTTATTAGTTTGTCATTAGTTCTAGAGTGAACCACTAGCAGTTGGTCAATGATCTTTGGTATGCAGTTGTATTAGTATTGGCACATCTCATTACCATGGAGATTTTTTGGCCCTGCACCCTTAGTTATGGTCTAATATCTTAGAAACTTTTGCTTAATTTTCATGTATTAGCTTGTGTTTATGTTTGTAAAAAGGAAACTACTTATGATAAGTCAATGGTATTTAATATTCAGTTGTATTAGCTTTGGTATATCTCATTTCCATGTAGATTGTTTAGCCATGAACCTTCAGTCATGGTTCAGTGACTTTGAACATTTGCAAAACTTACATGTGTTCCTATTTTAATTTCAACATTCGCATTATCAAAATTACAAAAAATCAAGACATATCTCTGTGTTAACAGTTCATTTGGTCTCTGCATTTGTTTGTTTGTTCGTTTGTCCATCTGTTTGTTTAACTGTCTGTCCTGCTTCAGGTTAAAGTTTTTGGTCAAGGTAGATTTTGATGAACTTAAAGTCAAATCAACTTGAAACTTTGTACACATGTGTGATCTTTCCAATTTTAATGCAGAACATAAAAAATTATAGTATGAGTTGGGCATCCATGTACTATGGACACATTCAGATTTCTTCTTGATTATATGCTTGAAGATTAAAATAAAAAAAGTTAATATATATTATGTTTCTAAAACAGTTTCATCAGTGGTGATTGAAGTAAAATCTTTCAAGACGATCTTGGTTCTAAAACCGCTCCATCAAACTCTTATTAAAGTGGATAACCACAAAATCTATTGATAGTTAAAGATTTAGATATTTCTGCATTTAAAGTATTTTTACCCACAATGTATGTATATATATATATATATACCCAAGTTTTGCACTATTTACTTAAAATATTGTCCTTTCTTGTATTTAACTGTAAACCCAGTGGAAAAAAAACCCCTTTAAAATGTCTTTGTCATTGTAAGATACTGTGGACTCATTAATTATTTGTTGAAAACCAATTTTTGTAGATTTCATGTAAACCACTAAATTAATTGTTCAACAAATTACAAATTGTACAATATTTTTTATAAGGTTATATTGAGACTTTGGCAAAACCATGAGATCAAATATCCGCGAAAATGCAAATTTTCTTAATCCACAAAAATTGGTACCCAAGAAAATAAATGATTCCACAGTGCTTCTCTTTGAGTTATTTATACAGTAATGATAATATTGGTTTTTTTTTATTATTAGGGTCAACAGGAAGTTTACAAAGAACAAAGAGACTCAGTAATTCCTCATCAAATATTCATTCAACGCCACCTAGGACGCCACGGACAAATTTAAACAATTCATATAATTCACGCTCGCCAAATATTCAACGATCAACCACACCACAGCCAATACCAACATATACAGCAAGAGCAAGGACTCCTACCCCTAGGACTTCATCTACATCTCGTTACCCTCCTCCCCCACCCCCTAAAACATCAACTCCAACACGGTCGGGTCGAACCACACCCACTTTCTCAGGAGGTCGTACAACGCCATCTGGGAGAACGACTCCAACATCCATGACAAATGGAATGAGTGGTGCCACACGTAGATTACCCACAACACCCAAGAATCCACGGTGATACACATGAACGATTTTAGTTATTGTTTAGATCTTATATTTATGTTAGACTGACTATGAAATCTTAATAAGCAAACTTGACCAAAAGGCAGGACATGTGTTGTTTCATGTCCATACTTAGTCCAGTGGCGTTCAAGAGGTTTTGTAGAAACCTCCCTCATAAAACCAATAAGAGCTAATTAAGCCTAGTAATAAATGTGGATAAAAAACATTATTTTTATCTATTTGACCCTCTTAGAAATCCCTGGCTATGGGCTAGCATGTGTAAAATGATCATTAGATAAAGATACTTTGTAATATTAATGATTTCATGGTCCACTGAACAAACCTGAATTTATTGTATACACCCAGAGATAAATCAACCTTAACAGAACTATGCATTGTGAATTATCAAATAGTGATTTGTCCAGAAATTAAATAGATTTTTATTAACAATTTTTATAGATTAAAAAGCTGAGTTTGTTAAATGATAAGGGTTATATTCAGTCTATTCCTATTTTTAATTTTTTCTTCTATATTTTTCAGAAATTTACCACAACAAATTTCCGTCTTAAAACTTTTCAATATTTCGATTAACTTCTTTCGATTTAAAAGTTTTCCCTGATGGATTTTACATTAAAACTTAAAGATGCTGAAAACACACAAATATTTATTATTATAAAGTTATGATATTAATTTGGGATGTGAATCTTTAAATTATCTGCCTTATTGAAGTGTATTGTATGAATGATAGTTGTGTGTGTATTTAAGTTACATAGATTTATTTATTGGGACTTGTGTCTTTTTGATCAGATGTCTCAATAGGTAACAGGGGAGATAATTCGTATAAAGGGGAGATAATTTTAGAGTTACCTACTGCAAATTGTTAAGTTACAAATTTGTTAAAAAAAGATAAGATGTAGAAAATATTTCCATTACATTTAAAAATTTATTTCTAATATATCACAGCAGTGAAATCATTAGGTATTAAAAAAAAATGTACTGCTTTTAAAGATGGATTTTACTTAAAATATTGAAAAAATTTGAATGTACATTATACAAGAAGACAAAAATTTGTGTCTTAATAAGAAATATTATTTTTTGGTCACTTTAAAGAAAAATAATTTACTGTATTACTAAATTTTGGTAAAATTGGAAAAAAAATGTTTTAGGATAATTTGAGTCATATTTTCATTAAATGTTGGAAAACAATTTATGTCTTAACATGTTTAATCTGAAAAGAATGAATGAATACATGTGTTATATACTGATATGTATGTTATATTTACAATATATGTAGAGATTTCAATAAAACTTGGTATGAATGTGTTGATTGCATGTCTAGTGTTTGAGGGTGCAGATGTAAACAGATATTTTGTTAATTGTCAAGTAAAAGATATTATTACGAGTATATTCAGTTTTGAGAAGTATATAGTCAAATATTAAACATATCATTGCAATCATAACATATCAAATGTACATGTCTTTCTTGCAAAAAGGGAGATAATTTTATGTCTTCTATCGAGTGTATTTAATAAACATGAAATGCTCAAAATTTTTATCAGTTTTTCCAATAAACATTCCAGCTATGAAAAATAAATGAAATCGAATATTTATAAGTAAAATGAGAAGAAAAAAAAATTGCAGAAAGAATGACAAAAACATTATTACGTGCTCTTCTAAATATCTTAGTGCTACAAGTTGAAAATTTCAAAATAATGAGCTCCTTTTGTATTTTAGCAGAGCTATCTTGAAAACAGTTCATAATTCTAATCAGAATGCAGATCTGACTTTTAAAATTAGAACAAATATGTAATTCCTGGAAAAAAAACCTTCAAATCATCATAAATTTTAGATAAAGTTAAGCAGAACATGTACTGAAAATTTTATATTATCAAGGTTTAATAAAAACCAGGTTTAACAGAGTTTTCAAATGATTATAGTTATATATAATTCACTAAAGTAAAGTGTTCTTTTTTCCCGACAGCAAGGGGGAGACTACTGGGGAAGAATTGTGTTTTAACCTCTTGATATTATTTTTCTGCACAAGTCATATATTTTGAGTTATATGTTAATTTATAGATAATAATCAAAATGTACAAGCTAGCTTTCTTTATATTTTCATAGTGCATTTATAATTACAAATTTTGGTATGTAATGTTATATCAGAAAATTGTTACTTTTAGGATGTCATGGTAACAATTCTATGATGGCTGATATATTTTTATAATCATATTTACATTGTAGATAGTTTCTCATTTGTTATGTCACCTGCACATATCACTGTCAGCCATTTTGTTACCATGGAAATGTACATATCATTTAGCAGACGGTCTATTGACTGTCATTGTATGAAACTGACATAAAATAAAAATGGAAGTTGTCAAAATGAAATTGTGTTCTTTTATTATAAAAATGTAAAATATCAATAATATTGAAATCTGAGGAAAATTCAAAACAGAAAGTCCCTAATCAAATGGCAAAATAAAAAGCTCAAACATATTAAACAAATGGATAACAATTGTCATATTCCTGACTTGGTAAAAGCATTTTCTTATGAACACAATGGTGGATAAATCCTGATTTTATAGCTAGCTAAACCTCCTACTTGTACAGTCGCATAAAATTGCATTATTATATAGAAATTATATTGAATGTTTTCTAATATAAAAAGAAATCCTATATTTTTTCTGTGAATCTTCATTGAATTATTATCTTCCCATACTCTAGTTGACTGACAATTATTCCACATTCAATGACATTAACCATGACACAAGAAATTTATTAATTGCACAGTACACATTCAAAGGTTAAAACCTTGAAGACAGAGGTGTTTAGCTACACATTAAGGCAAAATCAAAATACCATTGATGACATTTGGTGGCTTCAAAGTAAACAATTCAGCTCATTTGAACTTATAACATGAAATCAAATAGACTTTAAAAAAAGTGATTGCTCATTCTCTACATCTATTTATATTTATTTTGATATTGGGTCATTTGACTTTTGGCAGTCATCAGAGACTATCTCAATGACAAGGTATCAATGTGTGAAATCTTGTATAAAAAAGAATAAGTACAAGTAAAATAGATATTATAAGATAAGATAAGATATGAAAACTTTATTTTGATTCAGCATGAGTACAAATAGGCAACACAAGCTCTAAGGAGCTTTTGACCAAATATAAAAACATATAAATAACATAAAAACAGTGCATTTTGACATATAAAACAACCTGTAATACAAAGTTGAAATTTCACATACATAGCATGCAATAAAAATAATCAACACATTTTAGAATTATCTGCAAGCAGAACAGTGACATTTCAAACCGTTCCAGGACTGAACAAGACTTTTAAAATGTGAAAAACTGTTTTCAGTCCTGAAATGGTTTGGAAGACTGTTCCATAGAGTAGCAGCAGGAAATTTGAACGATTTTTTACCGTAACGGGTTGACTTTACCTGTGGAATTTCAAGAATATTTACATACCTGAAAGAATATTTAGATTTTTTGACATTCACCAAATTTTGTAAGCACACAGGAGAGATGTTGTTTATAATTTTAAAAGTTTCTAGAGCCATTGTTCTTATCCGTCTGATCTACAAGGAAGGCACCTTAGCTTTAAGTAAGAGGTTCTCGTAGGAGCTGGTAAAATCCTCATAAACAAAACGGAGTGCTCTTTCCTGCACCTTTTCTAGTTTTTTGGAATTTTTCTCAGTGCAAAAATGCCATGCCAAAGGGCAAAAATTAAAATTACTGAGAATAAAAGTATGAAATATAGTAAGTTTACTAAGTCTATCCAAAAATGAGCCTAAACGTTTTAAAACATTTAATTGCTGTGATGCCTTCCTACAGATTGAGCTGATATGAACATCAAAATTTAGCTGGTAGTCTATTTCAATGCCTAATAATTTTACTGTTTTTTCACATGTGAGGTTCGAATTTTGAATATGTATAGATGGGTTCTTTTCAAAGGTCTTTTTGCCAACAGCCAAAACTTGAAATTTGTCAGGATTTGCTTGCATTTTATTTACCCTGAGCCACTCAATAAGTGTTTTTGAATCAGATTCCAAAGTTGAAATTAATAAATCGAAATCCGGAGTACAAAAAGATAAAGTATTGTCATCTGCATAGTTATATAAACTACCATTTTATAATAATAAAAAGAAAAACATCATTTATAAATATATTAAACAACAATGGCCCTAGTATCGAATCCTGTGGTACGCCTTTATGGATGTCAGCCCAACCACTCAGAACATTGTTGACTTTAATTTGCTGTTTTCGATTAGATAAATAGGACTTTAAAAGAGCAACTGCATTGGGGGTTAAACCATATGCTGATAATTTATCTAGCATAATATTGTGAGGCAGGCAGTCAAAAGCCTTAGAAAGATCCATTAATACCGCTGCAATGTACTGGTTTTTATCAAGAGCTTCTTGCCAGTCTTCTAACACTCTGAGAAGTGTGGTCTGACATCCATGTCCACGTCTAAATGCACACAAAAATGGATTAAATATTTTATCAAAATAATCAGTTAATTGAATTTCATATATTTTTTGAAAGATTTTAGAAAATATGAGTAAGACACTAACTGGTCTATAATTTGTTTTTAATAATGGGTCACTTTTTTATGAAGGGGGGTCACTTGGGCTTCTTTAAGTTTATCGGGGAAACAATTATTATCAATTGACAAATTTACAAGAGTTGTCAGCTGTGGTGCAATATAAGATTTACAATTTTTCACTATTTTTGCTGGAATACCATCAGCTCCTGTAGCCTTCTTTATGTTTATTTTATTCAAAATTTTTTCAACATTTTCATTTGATAATTTTTTAAATTCAAAATCAGAATTATGCTTTCTGTTATCCAAAATTTCTTTTATACTAGGGTGATTTGAGGGGTCATATACAACATCTGCTCCAATTTTGTCTGCTACTGTGGAGAAAAAATGATTAAAAACATTTGAAACTTCATTTGAACAATTTACAATTTTGTCATGTTCACATAATAAAATTTTTTGCTCTCCACAGTTCCCCTTTTTTTAAGAAAAATAGTTTGACTGTTTTCCAAAAATAGCCAAGATTTTGACCCACCGGAGCAACGTTCTAAAAAGTATACTTTTATTGATTTTCTCTTATCTTTGTTACCAAATTTCTTTGTTTTCTAAATTTCTCCCAATTTTTTTTTTTTTTTTCACTCCGGTTTTTAGTATATTATACAAAGAAAAGTAGTAAAAGTACATACCCATAATGCTTTACTTTTACAAATTGTGACATGGATGAGAAAGTGATGTTGTTGTTTAATTTGTATTGCTTATATGAACGAAAAAACAATCACAAAATATCTGGACTCCGAAAATGAATTTCAATCTATCAGCAACTGTTGATGTTAACATACAGTGCCTTCACATTTGACTTGTATTTTTAAGTTTTATTGGTTTTCTTTATTGATCTATGCTAAGTTTGATATTGAAGTCAGAAATCAACATAAGAGAGGGACAGTCAAACTCATAAATCAAAAATAAACTGACTGACAACGCCATGGCTAAAAATGAAAAAGACAGACAGACAAACAATAGTACACATGACACCACATAGACAACTAAAGAATAGACATTACGACCCCCATCAAAAACTAGGGTTGATCTCATGTGCTCCGGAAGGGTAAGCAGATCGTGATCCACGTGTGGCACATGTCGTGTTGCTAATGTGTTAACAAATCGGGTAAATAGTCTAATTCGGTAGTTCACATCCATGAAAGGGAATGGGATTTGAGTTACGACGTACGAGACATATTCGATATCATTTGTGAAACGGTTATTCCATAACGGTCAACGAACTAGCGATGGCGTCCGTAAAATTTATGAAGGGATGATTTCAACTTCACCATTTGGAACTCTTGGTTTAATAGCTTCCTTGTGAGCAGCAACCCGGTATCAAGAAAATCATGATAGGAAATGCAAGCACGGGTGTATCGTATCAATTGGGAGATACATACCCCGTAAGCAGGTGCTGCTGGGATGTTGCTACTTAGAAATGGAAAGTTCACAATTGAAAAGCTGAAATCATCTCTTTTGTCGTAAAATTTTGTTTTCAACCGACCCACATCGTCAATTTCTAGATGTAAGTCAAGATATGAGGCCAACTTAACTGTATATGTAGTATCCTTTATCTCTAGGTCGATTGGATAGATTAAACATCAGTAATGAACGAAAATGAATTATTAAAAAAACAACATGAATCAACCTACTTCCAACAAAAGGTAAAACGAGAATATAAACATCGCAAGAGTAAATTGATATTTTCCAACTGAAGCATAACAGGCATTGAAAGTTTCTGTCACTTCAAAAAGGGATAGTATAGAATAGATTGTACAGTATGCAATACATATGTGCATATTGCTGCATCACTTGTTTGATGGCTGATTCGAGTAGTAGCACCAAAATGTGTTGCACTAAAACTATCCCTCTTTCCTTAATCCAGCCCTGTCCAACATATTAATAACTGGGACGTCAATGACGATAGTATTACCGTACCAGTACTAGATTAACATGTTTAATAGTTACCAGGATTATAATTAAATACGCCAGACGCGCGTTTCGTCTACATAAGACTCATCAGCTACACTCAGATCAAATTAGTTATAAAGCTAAACAAGTACAAAGTGAGAGAGCATTGAGTATCCAAAATTCCAAAAAGTTGTGCCAAATAAACTGAAGTGTTGACTACTATAGGCTGGTGATACCCTCGAGGACGAAACGTTCACCAGCAGTGGCATCGATCCAGTGGTGTAAATAGTTATCAAAGGTACCATGATTATAATTTAATACGCCAAACGCGCGTTTCGTCTACATAAGACTCATCAGTGACGCTATTCCTGACAATATCATAACTCCACTAAAGCAAGCAAGCGAATTTTTAAAAATTTTGATGTATTATATTATATCAATTGTGACTACAGCACAACCATTGCATTATAGGTATTGCAAGAGATGCATTAATATGTAGAAGTTCTAAATTAATCAGTACCCCAAAACCAGGTCCAACCCACCAATTGTTCTTAAAATGTCCTGCACCTAGTCAGGAAAATGGCAATTGTTATAATATAGTCCGTTTCTGTGCGTGTTGCATTGTTTTGATTTTTGTTGCACTTTTGTGCTCCTATTGTTATCCTCTTATATTTGATGTGTTTCAATCAGTTTTATTTTGTAACCCGAATTTGATTTCTCTTATTCAGCGGTATACTTCTGTTGTCTTTATTTGTGTCTAGTGACAACAATAATAATATTGTTCAAATAGTGTATAAGGGATTAATATCCACTTTAAATCCCAATTATCATAGTTCAAAATAAAAGTATGAATTAAGAGTTCAAAAAGAAAAAAAACCGAGGAAAAGTAGAGAGGGTGGAGCAGCATTCAATATTTAAATTTTTCATGCATTTTTTGTCCTTAATGCTCATCATTTTCGTACCTTTATTTGGCCTTTTAAACATTTGTTTGCTTCGAGCATCAATGATGAGTCTGGCGTAATATAAAATTTTAATCCTGGTATCTATGATGAGTTTATTTGTCACGTCACACCAATTTTTGGCATTAAACATTGTAGATAAAAAGGAACTTACTCATACATTATTAAACCTTTTTTGACTTTTGCCATCCCTTCCTTTTTTAGTTTCCTCCTATACTCAATAAAATTAACGGTACCAATTTTCTTGCACCAGATGCGCATTTCGACAATACATATCTCTTCAGTGATGCTCGTGGCCATAATATTTGAAATCCAAAGCTTATATAAAAGATGAAGAGCTATAATCCCAAATGTCCCAATGGTAGCAGGGGACTTTAACCTAAATAAAGGGGAATGATGTCCAAGCATGTGTCTCATATATCATCTTTCTAAACAAAATTCACATTATTTTATAAAAAAAACATTCTTAATTCAACATGGTTTTATTTCGAAGTATGAGATAATTGGGTTATAAAGTGGATATTAACCCTTGATAAAATATTTGATAAATATTATCATTGTTGTCACTAGACATACAATAATGATTAGACTGTATCTATACTTATGTAATTAATTCAAAGTTTGTGTTGTAAATAATCACATTGACTATAACATATGTAACAATTATGCATCGAAATTTTAAAATTTCACTTGTTTGCTTTGCTGGAGTTATGATATTGTCAGGAATAATAAACATGTTAATATTGTACTGGTACGGTAATACTGTTGTTATTTACGTCCCGGGACCAGTTATAAATCTATTGGACAGGACTGGATTACGGAAAGTAGAAATGAATAACAACAAAGCGGGTGAATTCATAGAGAACTTGTCTAATGATGGCCGTCTTGGATTACAAGATGAAAAAATGAAAATGTTGAACAAACGTAATTTAAATGTTCTTGGACTTTCAAATGGAACAGGAAAATCTTTGCTAACACAAATTTCAGAATTAGAACCGCTAATAGAACCAGACATTTGCAGACAACATGATAAAGTATTGCTTGCAATTCTGATATTCTCAAATCCGTCCAATATTGAACGAAGGAAAGTTATACGTGAAACATGGTTGTCCGATATTAAGACTTCAATCCGATATACGTTTGTTGTAGCCAGAAAAGCCAATTCAGACCACAAAAAAGAGCTGCTAGAAGAAATCGACGAACACAAAGATATTGTCCAGTTTGACTTCATTGATTCATACAAAAATTTAACATTTAAAACAATATCCTCCTTCAAATGGATTATGACCGCTTGCCCTCAAGCGTCGTATGTTTTGAAAATAGATGACGATATGTGGCTCAATAAGAAAGCTTTGACCAGTGTCCTTCTACATGGTGCACTCAAGGGTGCAATTGGCGGGAATTGTCATCGCGGAGAATCACCCATCCGTGACCCAGAGAACAAGTATTATATTCCATGGCGCAGCTACCCATATGGTATATATCCGCCATTTTGTTCCGGTACAGCGTACGTGATGGATACTCAAGTGATGAAGTCAATTGTTAATGTTTCTAAGGATACTCCCTATTTTCCACTGGAAGACATTTATGTCGCTTTATGTATGACTAAACTAAAAGCGAAAGTTATCAATCTTTACGGATTTAATTCAGTTCACGTTCGTGGAAATCCTTGCTGGTTAAAAAGCGACTGGCTCGTTACTACACATGAATTTTTACCTTTCGAGTTACGTAGAATCTGGAATACACAATGCTATGGGTTAAATCCGGTTGGGCAAGTTAGACACCAATTTGATCCACAAATAGGCGGTTCATTACATTTAAAAAGACAACAATTGAAAAGGCTTAACATGGAACAAATGTTTCGACAAAATGCCAAAATGAATTTAAGGTCTGGTGGGAGACGTTTTGTCAAAAATCCAAGATTAAATTTCAATTAAATCGATATGGAACTTATCATTCGTACAAACGTGTTCTCTCATTGTTGATTGATTGTTCCTTGTTTATCGTACCGGGGTATGCATATATGTACTAGAAACACTATACAATAATTAACATAAGTAGCATTGCAAATTTTTTTTCGCCCGAGATGGACGACAGCATTTCAGAATATCACCGGAAAATAAGAAGGATAATCATACATACAGAAAATGTGCCCTTCAAAATACGTCGATATTGTACCCACAGAAAAAGGGTAGTAAGTACTTTAACGTGCAGAGAACTAGCGACACTCGGCATCGCCTTCCACAATCCGACAGGTCACGTGACTGTGTACTATTATCGGGTTTGTACGTTACGTACTTCATTATTCATCCTTCAAAGTTCGATAATAAAACAATGTAAATTATTTTCGCATCGTTTTGTCATTGTGTTTTCCTCCGTCTTTGAGTTCTGATCTGTAATGCTCTATTCTATGCTATTATTGTTTAAGCTCAAAATTGACTTTTCATGTAGAATAAAGATATATTCACAATGCTTGGTTTCTACATGATAGTATACTTATATATATTCTTAGACTATGTACCATTTGCTTTATCAATGATGTAGATGACGAATCCCATTCCTTTTTATGGTGCAAAAAATTGTTTATTTATAAACAACAATTTGTTTGACCTGGTCCATCTTAAAATACTGACTTTACAAGTTTGACTTTCAAAAAATATTTCAACAAATTTTCAACAATAAAAAAGAGCATGTACCTTTTGGTTAATGCAACTGAGTAAAAGGGATTCTTGTTTATCCGATTGTTGTTAAGTTTTATGTAATTTGTATTTTGTTTGTCACAAGCTTACTTATCTGCCCCAAGTCAGGAGCATGTAATTCGGTGGTTGTTGTTTGTTTATGTGTTACATATTTGTTTTTCGTTCATTTTTTTTACATAGATGAGGCCGTTGGTTTTCCCGTTTGAATTGTTTTACATTGTCTTATCGGGGCCTTTTATAGCTGACAATGCGGTATGGGCTTTGCTCATTGTTGAAGGCCGTACGGTGACCTATAGTTGTTAATGTTTGTGTCATTTTGGTCTTTTGTGGATAGTTGTCTCATTGGCAATCATACCACATCTTCTTTTTTATATTATACATTACGACACGAATAACATATTATCATTACACTTGTATGCTGATATGACAATTTTCTCAACCATAGCAAAACGACTTTAAAGGAAACTCGACCGAGTTAGTTTCTACTGTACGATTGTTGTTCTGTTCAGGTAGTTTCCTCCGTTATATATCGGAACACTCCCACTTGGGGATATATGGTTTTAAAATATTTACAGATATTTACAGTGTGGTGTGGTGCTCAAGTTTAAAAACCCTTGTATACAGGTAAAACTGTTGTAAAATAAAGGCAACAGTATCATGTCGCTGTTCAAAAGTAATTAATCGATTAAACGATAATCAATTCGGGTCACAAACCAAACTTGACCGAATCTATAAAGGGAACAGATCGGAAAACAATCGAACAGCAGAAAAACTGAACTAGCTGCCAAAAAATCAAACACCAACATACACAGAAACGGACTATTCGATAAAAACCTTAATCCCAATAAAACTTATACAGGCTCATAACCATATCCAACAAAGTAAACAGGCATATCAACTGTGGTCAAATCTTTTAGATATACAATTCATTGCATGATCAAGCAAACTTCGTATTTAATGACACATTCACTAATGCAATCACCATTGTAATAATTTAGGAACAACTTTATATAAAAAAGGAGATGCCTTTTCTTTAACATGGATCAGAACCTTAAAAAAAATCAGACTACATTAGGAGATTAGGCTTATCAAAAAGTAAAATCACAAAAATATTGAGCTTCGAGTAAGATTCATGATCATAATGGCAAGTACCTAATCAAATGGCAAAACCAAAAGCTCAAACACATCAAACGAATGAATAACAACTGTAATATTCCTTACCTGGTACAGGCATTTTCTTATGAGCAAATGGTGGATTAAACCTTAATTGTTTCATAGCTAGCTAAACCTCTCACTTGTATAAGATCTAGAGTAACATCAAATTCCATTATGATTGACAACGATGCGTGAACAAAACAAACAGACATGAAAGGTAACAATGTATAAAATATGGGTACAGCAATTAACATTGTATTATAATCTAAATCACTATAGAAACAAACAGATATGTAACAAAGAAGAACAAAGCCTTCTTTCGGAAATACTATATAATATTACATTTTGTAAAGATTTACCTGGTGTTGGAAAAGGGCAAAATATATTCAGAAATAGGGAGATTCCCTCTGCAGTTCGACATTGTAGTTTTATCTTTTCCATTACTTAAGGAAGCATATTTAAAGTCCAAACAAAAAATACCGAAATCTGAAGAAAATTCTAAACGGAAATTCTCTAAGCAAATGGCAAAGTCAAAACACAACGAATGGGAAACAAATGTGATATATTCAAACTTGCTACTGTGATGAGTCGAAATTTCCGTCATAGTGTGGATCTTTAAACTTCATACAAAAGAAGATAAAAGAGGTTGCACTGGTAAAGTTTTAGTATAAGAATACGGTAAAGGTGTCTGTTATAAGACACTGGCAAAATTCTGGTAAATATACGGCAAAGGTGACTGAACCAAGCCACTGACAAAGACCTGGTTTAATGGGGCTCCTGGATATAAATGATTTTTTTTCCTAATATAGGATTTCGCTATATTTTTTCATAAATGAACTTTATCATATACTTAAAAGAAAAATGAAATAAAAAAATGGGGTCACCGTTCATTTAAGCTAAAATCTGCCTCTGGAAGAAGCATACGTTTTTGTTAATGTACTTTTTTCTGTTGAACTAATAGGAGAAAAAGAGGAAATATCTAAATAAAAAAATAACCTAATATAAGAAATCACTTAAATTTTACAATTATTTAGTTTATGTACAGCTTATTTGAAAACAATAATAAAAAATATAGGTCACCGATGAGTTAAAAAAGATATTTCAAAGTTAAGGCAAAAAATGGCATTTTTGCACCAAAGGGAGATAATTTGGAGCTTTTTCAATTTTAAAAGTCATCTGGGGCCAAACCAAATATTTGTTTTGGGTTGTTTTTTTGTACCATATCATGAAGTAACAACTAATAGTGTAATAAATAAAATTTGTAATGAAAAAATAAAGGTTTAATTTTTTGCTAAAATTTTTGTACCCACGAGCCACCTTAATACTGGTACATGTTAAATGTACATGAATCAAGCCACTAAGAAAAAGTTCTGGTTAACCTTAGTGTGATATGCATGAATCAAAAAGCTGAAAATATATGGTAAAGGTGAATGCATTAAGTCTCTGACAAGGTTCTGTTAAATATATAGTAGCAGTACCTTAATTGAGTCACTAACAAAGCTCTGATAAATGTATGCTGCTAATAATATTATTATTGTTTGACGTAAATTTTACATCGAGGTTCTGAAAAAGGAAATCACCAATTCACCAACTGACTCCATTTTCAGAAAACGAAATCTGTAACAAACATAAACTTTTAGCCACCGCTTTACAAGCAGAGCCAAATACAATGAAAGTTCCAACTATGTATTGGCTTCCGAAGCTACACAAAACCCCTTACAAATATAGATTTATTTCGTCTTCAAGCCATTGTTCAACTACTAAATTGTCTATTATTCTTACCAGCACACTTGGTACAATTAAAAACCTTATAATAAATTGTTCAAATAAGGCCTTCGAAAATAGTGGAATAAATTACTTTTGGAGTGTCAAGAACTCGTTGGAAGTACTTGATAAATTGCATGCTTATATTGGTGATTTTGAATCTGTTCAAAGTTTTGATTTTTCTACCCTGTATACCACATTGCCTCACATTCTCATTAAGAAAAAATTCACACATCTAATTAAATGGGCATTCAAAAAATCAGAATGTGAATATATATGTTCAAACTCTTTTAGGTCATTTTTTAGTAGCAATAAACAAAAAAACTATGTTAATTGGACATGCTTTGATACTATATATGCCCTTGAATTTTTACTAGATAACATTTTTGTTCGCTTTGGGGATTCCGTATATCGTCAGATTATCGGAATTCCAATGGGGACTAACTGTGCACCACTTATTGCGGACCTCTTTTTGTATTGTTACGAGTTACAATTTATGACAAAAATAAGCAAAGACCCATCAAAACAACATCTGATAAACAAATTTAATAATACTTTTAGATATTTGGATGATATTTTGGCTCTCAATAATGACGACTTCAGTATGTATATTAATGAAATTTATCCTGGTGAACTCACTTTAAATAAAACTAATACTAACAATGACCACTGCCCTTTCCTCGATCTTGATATCTATATCACTAACGGAAAGCTGAATACTAAAATTTATGATAAAAGGGATGATTTTTCATTTCCTATCGTTAATTATCCGTTTTTAGATGGTGACGTTCCCTTGTCACCATCTTACGGTGTTTATATATCTCAACTTGTACGATTCGCTCGTGTATGTAACAATGTTTTAGATTTTAACGAGAGAAATTTATGTATTACTGAAAAATTATTACACCAAGGTTTTCGATATCACAAACTAGTCAAAACATTTACTAAATTTTATCATCGGTATAAAGACATCATTCGTAAATATAGCTCAACATGCAGACTTTTTATACGTTCAGGTATTTCACATCCAATTTTTTATGGAAATATTCTTTATAAAGCACAAAGGTGTCAGTATTCACCTCATAAACTTACAAAACCTTTGAATAGACTTATTAAGAAGGGATATAATTACGATACTGTTGTCAAGTCATTAAAGATTGCATATTTTGGCGTTAATATTGAGTCACTGATAAGGTCTTTGCGTCGGAACTAAACACATTTATTCTAAAAACAGTTGTTGGCATGACACGGGTTATGTTCTTCTCATATATGTTATGATGGTATGATACTAAACCCCTTACGGGAAGGATTGTGCCTGATGTTCATATGATGAAATCATAATCTTTCAGTCAGTTTAATTGAAGTCTGGAGCTGGCATGTCAGTTAACTGCTAGTAGTCTGTTGTTATTTATGTATTATTGTCATTTTGTTTATTTTCTTTGGTTACATCTTCTGACATCAGACTCGGACTTCTCTTGAACTGAATTTTAATGTGCGTATTGTTATGCTTTTACTTTTCTACACTGGTTAGAGGTATAGGGGGAGGGTTGAGATCTCACAAACATGTTTAACCCCGCCGCATTTTTGCGCCTGTCCCAAGTCAGGAGCCTCTGGCCTTTGTTAGTCTTGTATTATTTAAATTTTAGTTTCTTGTGTACAATTTGGAAATTAGTATGGCGTTCATTATCACTGAACTAGTATATATTTGTTTAGGGGCCAGCTGAAGGACGCCTCCGGGTGAGGGAATTTCTCGCTACATTGAAGACCTGTTGGTGACCTTCTGCTGTTGTGTTTTTTTATTTTGGTCGGGTTGTTGTCTCTTTGACACATTCCCCATTTCCATTCTCAATTTTATGGTAAAGGTGCCCGTATCAAATCACTGACAAAGCTCTGGTAAATGTATGGTAAAGGTGTCCGTAACAAGTCACTGACAAAGCTCTGGTTAATGTATGGTAAAGGTGACCGTATCAAGTCACTGACAAAGCTCTGGTAAATGTATGGTAAAGGTGTCCGTAACAAGTCACTGACAAAGCTCTGGTGAATGTATGGCAAAGGTGCCTGTATCAAGTCACTGACAAAGCTCTGGTAAATGTATGGTAAAGGTGACCGTATCAAGTCACTGACAAAGCTCTGGTAAATGTATGGTAAAGGTGACCGTATCAAGTCACTGACAAAACTCTGGTTAATGTATGGTAAAGGTGCCCGTATCAAGTCACTGACAAAGCTCTGGTTAATGTATGGTAAAGGTGTCCGTATCAAATCACTGACAAAACTCTGGTTAATGTATGGTAAAGGTGCCCGTATCAAGTCACTGACAAAGCTCTGGTAAATGTATGGTAAAGGTGCCCGTATCAAATCACTGACAAAGCTCTGGTTAATGTATGGTAAAGGTGACCGTATCAAGTCACTGACAAAGCTCTGGTAAATGTATGGTAAAGGTGTCCGTAACAAGTCACTGACAAAGCTCTGGTGAATGTATGGCAAAGGTGCCTGTATCAAGTCACTGACAAAGCTCTGGTAAATGTATGGTAAAGGTGACCGTATCAAGTCACTGACAAAGCTCTGGTAAATGTATGGTAAAGGTGACCGTATCAAGTCACTGACAAAACTCTGGTTAATGTATGGTAAAGGTGCCCGTATCAAGTCACTGACAAAGCTCTGGTTAATGTATGGTAAAGGTGTCCGTATCAAATCACTGACAAAACTCTGGTTAATGTATGGTAAAGGTGCCCGTATCAAGTCACTGACAAAGCTCTGGTAAATGTATGGTAAAGGTGCACGTATCAAATCACTGACAAAGCTCTGGTTAATGTATGGTAAAGGTGTCCGTACCAAGTCACTGACAAAGTTCTGGTTAATGTATGGTAAAGGTGCCCGTATCAAGTCACTGACAAAGCTCTGGTTAATGTATGGTAAAGGTGTCCGTACCAAGTCACTGACAAAGTTCTGGTTAATGTATGGTAAAGGTGCCCGTATCAAGTCACTGACAAAGCTCTGGTTAATGTATGGTAAAGGTGTCCGTATCAAGTCACTGACAAAGCTCTGATAAATGTATGGTAAAGGTGACCGTATCAAGTCACTGACAAAGCTCTGGTTAATGTATGGTAAAGGTGTCCGTATCAAGTCACTGACAAAGCTCTGATAAATGTATGGTAAAGGTGTCCGTACCAAGTCACTGACAAAGCTCTGGTTAATGTATGGCAAAGGTGCCCGTATCAAGTCACTGACAAAGCTCTGGTGAATGTATGGCAAAGGTGACCGTATCAAGTCACTGACAAAGCTCTGGTTAATGTATGGTAAAGGTGACCGTATCAAGTCACTGACAAAGCTCTGGTGAATGTATGGTAAAGGTGCCCGTATCAAGTCACTGACAAAGCTCTGGTTAATGTATGGTAAAGGTGTCCGTACCAAGTCACTGACAAAGTTCTGGTTAATGTATGGTAAAGGTGCCCGTATCAAGTCACTGACAAAGCTCTGGTTAATGTATGGTAAAGGTGTCCGTATCAAGTCACTGACAAAGCTCTGATAAATGTATGGTAAAGGTGACCGTATCAAGTCACTGACAAAGCTCTGGTTAATGTATGGTAAAGGTGTCCGTATCAAGTCACTGACAAAGCTCTGATAAATGTATGGTAAAGGTGTCCGTACCAAGTCACTGACAAAGCTCTGGTTAATGTATGGCAAAGGTGCCCGTATCAAGTCACTGACAAAGCTCTGGTGAATGTATGGCAAAGGTGACCGTATCAAGTCACTGACAAAGCTCTGGTTAATGTATGGTAAAGGTGACCGTATCAAGTCACTGACAAAGCTCTGGTGAATGTATGGTAAAGGTGTGCGTATCAAGTCACTGACAAAGCTCTGGTGAATGTATGGTAAAGGTGTCCGTATCAAGTCACTGACAAAGCTCTGGTTAATGTATGGTAAAGGTGACCGTATCAAGTCACTGACAAAGCTCTGGTTAATGTATGGTAAAGGTGCCCGTATCAAGTCACTGACAAAGCTCTGGTAAATGTATGGTAAAGGTGTCCGTATCAAGTCACTGACAAAGCTCTGATAAATGTATGGTAAAGGTGACCGTATCAAGTCACTGACAAAGCTCTGATAAATGTATGGTAAAGGTGTCCGTATCAAGTCACTGACAAAGCTCTGGTAAATGTATGGTAAAGGTGTCCGTAACAAGTCACTGACAAAGCTCTGATAAATGTATGGTAAAGGTGTCCGTATCAAGTCACTGACAAAGCTCTGGTGAATGTATGGTAAAGGTGACCGTATCAAGTCACTGACAAAGCTCTGGTTAATGTATGGTAAAGGTGACCGTATCAAGTCACTGACAAAGCTCTGGTTAATGTATGGTAAAGGTGCCCGTATCAAATCACTGACAAAGCTCTGATAAATGTATGGAAAAGGTGTCCGTAACAAGTCACTGACAAAGCTCTGGTAAATGTATGGTAAAGGTGTCCGTAACAAGTCACTGACAAAGCTCTGGTTAATGTATGGTAAAGGTGCCCGTATCAAGTCACTGACAAAGCTCTGGTTAATGTATGGTAAAGGTGTCCGTATCAAATCACTGACAAAACTCTGGTTAATGTATGGTAAAGGTGCCCGTATCAAGTCACTGACAAAGCTCTGGTAAATGTATGGTAAAGGTGCCCGTATCAAATCACTGACAAAGCTCTGGTTAATGTATGGTAAAGGTGACCGTATCAAGTCACTGACAAAGCTCTGGTAAATGTATGGTAAAGGTGTCCGTAACAAGTCACTGACAAAGCTCTGGTGAATGTATGGCAAAGGTGCCTGTATCAAGTCACTGACAAAGCTCTGGTAAATGTATGGTAAAGGTGACCGTATCAAGTCACTGACAAAGCTCTGGTAAATGTATGGTAAAGGTGACCGTATCAAGTCACTGACAAAACTCTGGTTAATGTATGGTAAAGGTGCCCGTATCAAGTCACTGACAAAGCTCTGGTTAATGTATGGTAAAGGTGTCCGTATCAAATCACTGACAAAACTCTGGTTAATGTATGGTAAAGGTGTCCGTATCAAATCACTGACAAAGTTCTGGTTAATGTATGGTAAAGGTGCCCGTATCAAGTCACTGACAAAGCTCTGGTGAATGTATGGCAAAGGTGCCCGTATCAAGTCACTGACAAAGCTCTGGTTAATGTATGGTAAAGGTGACCGTATCAATTCACTGACAAAGCTCTGGTGAATGTATGGCAAAGGTGCCCGTATCAAGTCACTGACAAAGCTCTGGTTAATGTATGGTAAAGGTGCCCGTATCAAATCACTGACAAAGCTCTGGTTAATGTATGGTAAAGGTGTCCGTATCAAGTCACTGACAAAGCTCTGATAAATGTATGGTAAAGGTGTCCGTATCAAGTCACTGACAAAGCTCTGGTTAATGTATGGTAAAGGTGACCGTATCAAGTCACTGACAAAGCTCTGATAAATGTATGGTAAAGGTGTCCGTACCAAGTCACTGACAAAGCTCTGGTTAATGTATGGCAAAGGTGCCCGTATCAAGTCACTGACAAAGCTCTGGTGAATGTATGGCAAAGGTGACCGTATCAAGTCACTGACAAAGCTCTGGTGAATGTATGGCAAAGGTGACCGTATCAAGTCACTGACAAAGCTCTGGTTAATGTATGGTAAAGGTGACCGTATCAAGTCACTGACAAAGCTCTGGTGAATGTATGGTAAAGGTGTGCGTATCAAGTCACTGACAAAGCTCTGGTGAATGTATGGTAAAGGTGTCCGTATCAAGTCACTGACAAAGCTCTGGTTAATGTATGGTAAAGGTGACCGTATCAAGTCACTGACAAAGCTCTGGTAAATGTATGGTAAAGGTGTCCGTATCAAGTCACTGACAAAGCTCTGGTAAATGTATGGTAAAGGTGACCGTATCAAGTCACTGACAAAACTCTGGTTAATGTATGGTAAAGGTGACCGTATCAAGTCACTGACAAAGCTCTGATAAATGTATGGTAAAGGTGACCGTATCAAGTCACTGACAAAGCTCTGATAAATGTATGGTAAAGGTGTCCGTATCAAGTCACTGACAAAGCTCTGGTAAATGTATGGTAAAGGTGTCCGTAACAAGTCACTGACAAAGCTCTGATAAATGTATGGTAAAGGTGTCCGTATCAAGTCACTGACAAAGCTCTGGTGAATGTATGGTAAAGGTGACCGTATCAAGTCACTGACAAAGCTCTGGTTAATGTATGGTAAAGGTGCCCGTATCAAGTCACTGACAAAGCTCTGATAAATGTATGGTAAAGGTGTCCGTATCAAGTCACTGACAAAGCTCTGGTCAATGTATGGTAAAGGTGACCGTACCAAGTCACTGACAAAGCTCTGGTTAATGTATGGTAAAGGTGCCCGTATCAAGTCACTGACAAAGCTCTGATAAATGTATGGTAAAGGTGACCGTATCAAGTCACTGACAAAGCTCTGATAAATGTATGGTAAAGGTGTCCGTATCAAGTCACTGACAAAGCTCTGGTTAATGTATGGCAAAGGTGCCCGTATCAAGTCACTGACAAAGCTCTGATAAATGTATGGTAAAGGTGTCCGTACCAAGTCACTGACAAAGCTCTGGTTAATGTATGGCAAAGGTGCCCGTATCAAGTCACTGACAAAGCTGTGGTGAATGTATGGCAAAGGTGACCGTATCAAGTCACTGACAAAGCTCTGGTTAATGTATGGTAAAGGTGTCCGTATCAAGTCACTGACAAAGCTCTGGTGAATGTATGGCAAAGGTGCCCGTATCAAGTCACTGACAAAGCTCTGGTTAATGTATGGCAAAGGTGCCCGTATCAAGTCACTGACAAAGCTCTGGTGAATGTATGGCAAAGGTGACCGTATCAAGTCACTGACAAAGCTCTGGTAAATGTATGGTAAAGGTGTCCGTACCAAGTCACTGACAAAGCTCTGGTTAATGTATGGTAAAGGTGTCCGTAACAAGTCACTGACAAAGCTCTGGTTAATGTATGGTAAAGGTGACCGTATCAAGTCACTGACAAAGCTCTGGTTAATGTATGGTAAAGGTGACCGTATCAAGTCACTGACTAAGCTCTGGTAAATGTATGGTAAAGGTGACCGTATCAAGTCACTGACAAAGCTCTGGTTAATGTATGGTAAAGGTGACCGTATCAAGTCACTGACAAAGCTCTGGTTAATGTATGGTAAAGGTGACCGTATCAAGTCACTGACTAAGCTCTGGTAAATGTATGGTAAAGGTGACCGTATCAAGTCACTGACAAAACTCTGGTTAATGTATGGTAAAGGTGACCGTATCAAGTCACTGACAAAGCTCTGGTTAATGTATGGCAAAGGTGCCTGTATCAAGTCACTGACAAAGCTCTGGTTAATGTATGGTAAAGGTGACCGTATCAAGTCACTGACAAAGTTCTGGTAAATATATGTAATACATACACGAATCAAGATACAATTGTTTTTCAATTCGAAGGTCATAACATAAGCAACACGACGGGTGCCAAATGTGGAGCAGGATCTGCTTACCCTTCCGGAGCACCTGAGATCACCCCTAGTTTTTGTTGGGGTTCGTGTTGTTTTTTCTTTAGTTTTCTATGTTGTGTCATGTGTACTATTGTTTTTCTGTTTGTCTTTTTCATTTTTAGCCATGGCGTTGTCAGTTTGTTTTAGATTTATGAGTTTGACTGTCCCTTTGGTATCCTAGGATAAGTACACTAAGCATCAGACAGGAGAATATTCCCATTATGTACATTCTGGTGTCATAATCGAACTAGTATTCCCATTAATATTCATCAGGCATTGATAACCATATTTGGCCAATCATTTTCAGTCCCCTTTAGCTTTCATTGCTCAGCATGTTTTCAAAGGAATATGACAGTTGCTATCCGCTGTTTGAAATGTTTGAGTTTTTGCCATTTGACCATTTGATTAAGGACTTTCCTTTTTGAATTTTTATTTATTTTTTATTTTACTTTTTTCGTACAGCTTTTATATGTACCACCAAAGCAGAGAACTGTTTCAAATGCAGCAAACTCACATTGTTTGAATACAGATAAAAATGTATAACCATGACAACATAAAAACATTAGAAAATAAAAATAACATTTGGTGTGTTTTCATTTATTGTACAACAAAACCAAAATACTGGCGTTACACATATAATATCACTGTAATGCTCTTCTTAAAAAATAAGGCGTTATTGTCACATTATAAAATTACAAAAAAACTAGGTTTTTTTTTTAATATTACACGTAAAGCTTTAGAATGGAAACAAAACAAATCTAAAACTTTTCTTGTGATAAGAATTCAAACAAAACAAAGCTTTGACTCTTCCTTGTCAAACAAAACAAAGTTCTGACTCTTCCCTGTCAAACAAAACAAAGCTCTGACTCTTCCTTGTCAAACAAAACAAAGCTCTGACTCTTCCTTGTCATCAAACTAAAACTGCATGAAGCTGAAATTTTAATCCTAATATCATTGAAACAATACCATATTTTCCCCTGTTGAATCTAAGGTTATGGTACCTAAATCAAGCCTCTGACAACATTTCTAATAACTGAAATATCCTTAACCTTTGATCTGAAACATTGAGAATGCAATGCATCTTTTTTTAGAAAATAAAGAGAAAAAAATCAAAAATACCATGCCTCACATTCTTTAATTTTCTTAATCCTGATAATTTAAACAACTTTAACTTCAAATATTTAAGAACTTTTGAATGCAAATAGCCAGATTTCATTATATATATCCTTGATGAATTTGTTTATGAAATGTTTTTTTTCTTAATTCTAGAATTTAAAGTGTCTTGTGAATGACACCTTTTACTTTAAAATTGTGATTGACAGCTCTTATTTCTAAGACTTACCTTAAAATAATGCCATGTCCTATGACAAAATGCAATAAAAATACTAAAAATTGCATATTACATTGTAATTAGTAAATTTTATCTGTATACTTAAAGCCACATGAATATTTCTTCCTTTAACTCATTTAAATGAGTAACCTACTAACAACTGAAAAAATAAAAAAAAAATATCCTTTTATTCTTAAATAATATAAATTATAAAAAAGATAACATTAAAAAAAAAGTGGATAAATGAGCTTTTTTCATATAATCATTCATTAAATATATTTTTAACAGGTAATCCATACCTGCCAACTGTCACTATTTGCTTCCAAATTGAAATTTTGAAATAGCAATTTTGTCAACAATTTAAAACAAAACAATTAATTTTACAATGACATTAGTCTTATTAAAGTATGAAGAAGCCAAAAAACAACATTAAAATGTATTTAAAGGCCCCCTTTAAGGTTTTTTAGGTCTATGACAGCCATCTTGCACGCAAAACCCCCATGGGCATTTTGAAAAAATTGGCAGGTGTGGTAATCTAATGAATTCAAATGCTTCTGTCAAAATGGGAAACACCTTTGTGATGTTATACCATTGAGTGTGGGAGGAAGGAAGCAAACATTTTTTTTTTTCATATTGTTGTTGGCCAATTATAATATTTTGTCCATTTTATGTAGCTAAATGACTCATGATGGATGTGAGTATTTTTTTTTAAATTACTCCCTACTGTCCCTTATCCATTGGAATGGAATAGCCACTAAAAGGTACCAGTAAGGGGATTCCAAAATCAAATCAACTACTCCCTTCTGTCTCTTATACATTGGAATGGAATAGCCCTCAAAGGTACCAGTAAGGGGATTCCAAACCAAATACATTACTCCCTACTGTCCCGTATCCTTTGGAATGGAATAGCCACTAAAAGGTACCAGTAAGGGGATTCCAAAACCAAATCAACTACTTCCTACTGACCCTTATCCATTGGAATGGAATAGCCCTCAAAGGTACCAGTAAGGGGATCCCAAAACCAAATCAACTACTATTTGGAAATAAAAATAAAAAAAACTTGACAGCTAAAAAATATGATACATAAAATTAATACTTTAAGAAGAAACAATCTGTATTCATGCTCATGTGTACATAAATATCAAAGTTGTGTAAATCAAAACCCTGTATGTAAAATGACTAGTGTATACATAAAATAGTAACATAATTACCAAGTAAGGTGGTACCCAACACATTAACTAAAATTAATTTGGCTCGTTTAATTTCTTAAAATTTTGACAAAGTATTTACTTTGAACATTTGACAAAAATATATAAAAGTTTCAAAAAAAATTGAACCAACCGTTGAATCAGAAAAAAATACAGTGGTTATATAGCAGTTTGACAAAAAAATATTTTGTTCATTGAGAAGCTTAATATTCCTTTTACAACCCAACGTAATTAAAACATTTAGCTGACTTTACAGAGTTATCTCCCTGTAGTGTTAGGTACCACCTTAATATAAATCAAAATTTATTTTGCCCTATGAATTTAAAATGACTTTCTGTAACTGGTTGATCCTTCAATAAAATAAACTCTAGACTAGAGTTTAATCTCCTGTACATATTTACCCGGTTCAGCCAATAAGGGACGATATCAAAAGATTGATGTAGGATAAAAAACTTAAATCAAATAGTTTGGGGGGAAGGGGGGTGGTTGAAATTCTGCAAGTTTTGTAATATCTAAAATCAAATTTTACATATATCCCTATTGGTAAATCAATTTTTCCCAAATAAAGTTAAGAAGGGGGGGTGGGGGTGGGGTCAGTGAAAAAACTATGTGAATTAAGTTTTTTATCCTACATTGAACTTTTGATGTCGTCCCTAAGAATAATATAAGTTAGACAAAAACAGCAAACATTATAATATAATAAGATGTGGAAAATCTCTACCTTAGACCCAATGATGTTAAAGATACCTACACATTTAGTGCAATTATTTGAATTACAAATGTAATCTTCTATTAGTTGTCCATTAACCTGGTTTTTATTGGTGTTTTTCAAACTTGATGTATATAATGACTCATATTTGTTAAACATTGTGCAATTTAATATTTCCAGATCAAAAAGACCACAGCAAAAAAGCAAACTGAATGATATTGTGTTTTACAGTTTACAATAAATTGTTGACAAGGGACTTTATATGAAAATGTCTAATAGATGAAAAACTGTCAATATTTTGTAAATGAGTAAATAGGTTATTTTTCAAAATCATTTTCACATAGAAATTTCTATATAAGGGAGATAATCAAATGCTATTCAATAAAATCACTTCATCTTCATATCTCACATTTTCAGTTTTTATTATTTCATTACCCATATATTTCTGAGGCTATGCATTATTCAATTCTAGCAACCCTTATATTTCTTGCTGATTTCAAAACCTCAAAGTTTAAATATCCTTCTGGTATAAAGTTTTATAGTTCTTGTTATTTTATATAAATTTTTCATACAATTTACCATTCAATTATTCCCACAAATTGTTCAAAATATGTATCAAATGAGAAATAAACTCAACAATTTCACATATTCTTGTTACAAACTAAAAATAAAATTAGACAGAAATACAGTTATCTCCCTTGGAATAATTTGGTATATTCAATCTCACTCAACACCACTATCAAAGCACAATCCATAAAAAAATCCTTTTCAAACATATGAGCGTTTATATATATATAATGATTAGTTAATAGTATACTGTAAACCAACTTATTTTCTCGAGTGATTTATTTTCACGAGTAGAAAAATAACATGAATATAAATCATTGTGAATATGTAAAACTTAGATCAAGTAAATTTGGAAATCAGGAAATTAAATGGCAGGAAAAAGGGATAGAAAGGGCTTAACAGGGTGCCTCATTAGGGGGTTCTGATCCCAGCTTCTGTTTATTGTTTTGTCAGATTCCTGTATCCTGCTTACACTATGTACGTAAGTAATTCTCATTTTTTTGTTATTTCCAGCGTTCCGCTAGACCTCATTTTTTCATGGCACAACAATTTGACTTTCACGTGTCATGCTTACAAAACATTGTCAAATCCAGCGTCACGCTTAGACCCCAATGAGACACTTGACACAAAATAAAGTATGCGCAAAAATAAGTTGGTTTGCAGTAGTTCTATCAGATTGTTTTATAAATAATGAAAACCATGGATTTCTGATCTGAACACATGCATCTGTCGGATTTGCAGAAAGAATAAAACATTGGAATGTTTTAAAATGAGCAAAGTTATCTCATCCTTGTTACCGGTGGCAACATTAACTTCCTGTTCAAGTTCCATCTTCTACTGGTACCTCCTGGTTACTGGATGAAGGCTGTGAACCAGGAACCTCGTCTATATCTGGGTTATCAAAGAACTGAAAGAAATAACAGAACAGTACAACTATATGTATGGACCATACTTTGGTTAAATTGAATGACTGGGAGACCTAAAAATAATAATGTGGGTTTCAATAAATGCTTACATTTCAGTTCAAAGCACCAACAATTTTAAATATTATTAATTCATATCCAATGCGAATCCATATTGCTAACCAGGTTCACACATTCTTCTTTTTTAATTTGAATTGATTGGAATTGGCTAATTCAAATTATCCAAGTCGCATAAGAAATGTGTTTTTTGTTAATACGAATTAAAAGTAAACGTCGTTTGGACAATAAAGGGAATTTGACACACATTGCAATTCAATTTTGAATTAACATTTAGGCGTTAAACGTTTCGATGCAAATTAAACTAATTCAAGTTATTTTGCGAATCAAATTTGAATTAAGTGTGAACCTAGCATGAAGGTTCCAAAAAAGACCCTTACCTGAATGAGATTATCTAATCCAAATAAATAGCCGTCTTCATGATTCCCTAGGGTCCATGGCTCTCGGTGAGTCAGTGTTATATCGGTCATCAACATAGTTTTTGTAAAGTCAATAAGCCACGCCCCACTTGCATTGTTTCCATCAAATATAACCAAGACGGAACTGCCAATCATCTAAAAATAGAAAATACTAAATATAGATTTTATCAAATATAACCAAGACAGAACTGCCAATCATCTAAAAATAGAAAATACTACATATCGATCTTATCAAATATAATTAAGAAAGAACTACCTATCATCTAAAAATAGAAAATACTAAATATAGATCTAATCAAATATAACCAAGACAGAACTGCCAATCATCTAAAAATAGAAAATACTACATATCGATCTTATCAAATATAATTAAGAAAGAACTCCCTATCATCTAAAAATAGAAAATACTACATATCGATCTAATCAAATATAATTAAGAAAGAACTACCTTACATCTAAAAATAGAAAATACTATTTATAGATTTATCAACGCATGCGTTTTCAGTATGAACATTTCAAAGGTGAAAATGGTTTGTCCTGTTTTAAAAAAATAAATATAAAAAGAAATGAGGTGCAAAATGAACAGCAAACTGTTTTTTTTTAAATGAAGGTGCTTTTAGGTGTGTTTGACCCAACACATTCTGTGGCTATTTTCTGATCGATTATTGACCATAACTTCTGGACAATTTAAAGTGAAAATCATTAATATTAAACTTGACCTACATTTTGTCATCAGTAATAGAATATATAAATTTGATAATGATATATTATTGGTTAAATGGTTCAAGTTATAGCAGTGTAACTGTTAAGACTTTACTGTAATAAGATTATCTATTCACTATTCAAAGAAATAAATATTTTTCGGAAGGCATACTTTGGCTTCATTGTCAAATAAATTAATTTTGAATGTAACGCAACGCATCGTCTGATTGGCTGACGTTGCTTCTATTATCAGCTCATAGACATAATTTTGTCATGTGACCGTGTCGTCAAGAAAGTTTTTTCATGGAATACTACGTGTTAAAATGGAATTTAGAATTAAATTATAAGAAATGACTAAATTTTTTTTCTGTCTATTAGAAATAGCATAAAAAATGTGGTGAACACTTTAAAATAACCTGTACCTATGGTTTTTCAGTGTGCACCACATTTTTAATGTTATTTAATTTCTTCATAGAAAGAAAAAATATTACAGTCATTCCCTAATTGTAATGAATTGAATTAGACTTCTGATCATTCTAGTTTAGGCAATATAAATAATGAAATGTTTATTTCTTGCAATATTTTTTTTCTAAATTGAACTTTGAATTAATTACATATTTGATTCTATTTTTAGATATCTTACCTCACGTGACATAAAGAATTTTGAGATTTCAAACGTCTGCCTGATAGTTCTGAGTCTTTCACATAAATTACATCGTACTGTGGATTTCCCTTTAAGAAACTTCTTAAAAATCTGTTGTACCTATAAAAAATAGTAATTGATAAACATGCCTTCATTTCAGGTAAAAATCTAGCTAGTTCTTAATGGTCCAAGGACACAGTTATCGTCCTTTGGTTTTCGTCGTCTACGAATATAGTCCCTAGTGTAAACAGTGTATAACTTGCATGTCTTATTTGATACACTTTCCCAATTTATTTTTTGATATCAAATGCATGAAATATTAAGTAGGGGGATGTAATTACATGTCAAAAAAATTGGGTGCTGAATCTTTATGTTAAGAAGTAAATTGGTCCAGTTCTAAAAGGTCAAATTTTAGCACGTCTGAAGCTGTCAAACTGAATTTTACACCCCCTTAACACAGAATTGTCAATATTTTGAGCTAGAGCTGGTAGAAGTTTCTATAATTTTGATATTATTTGTCTCACTGGTAGTACACTACACTGTAAAAATCTTTTTGAGAAAGAGCAGGTGCGATTTTTTTAATTTGAATTTATTGTCTAAAAGAAATGCACTACGAAATAACTGTGTTCTCGGGCCTAATGATTGGTTTTGAAATAATTTCTTCTTAATTGCAATCTGCCCCTGGTGAGTGTGTTTAGACAAATTCTTTATGCACCTACCATGAACCTTTGCGTCCAAGTCTGATGTCTGTTGCTGTCTGAGATAATTGTTTTTCAATTATTGTTTTGTCATAAATAAAGCAATTGTTTTATTTGTTTAAATTGTTTCAGATTTTATGCCTTTTGTAGTCGACTATATGGTAATGGTTTTGCTCATCGTTGAATGCCATACTAAGTACTATTATTACATAAATCCTTTAATGTGTACTATTTTAGATAATTTAGTAATCTTCATTTTATACAGTACTAGAATTCAAGTACCTATACTGATTTTTTAGTATTTGTATTATGATCTCATAAAGTCATGCTGATTATAAGGGGTAAAGTTTTCAAAATCTTTGAATATTTGAACTCGTCCTGGTTTTCTTACTATAATCAGAAATTACATGTGATATGTATACTTGGTATTGGTATTGAACTTGTTAAGGAAGCTCGCGGGTACAAAAATTTCAGCAAATAATTTCACATTAGTTTTTCATTACAAATTTTATTTATTACCCTATTAGTTATTACTTTATGATATGGTACAAAAATCAACCATAAAAATCGATTCAGTTTAGCCTTTGATGACTTTTGAAATGTTTACATCATCGAAAAAGCTTCAAATTATCTCCCTTTGCTGCAAAAATGCCCCTTTTCTGCAATAAAATTTAAATATCTTTTTTAATACATTGGTGACCTATTTTTTTAGTATTGTTTTCAAATGAGCTGTACATAAACTAAATAATTGTAAAATTTTAGCGATTTCTGTAATTAAGTTATTTTTTTATTTCCATATTACCTCTATTTTTCATATTAGTTCAACAGAAAAATAGGACATTATCAAAAATGCATGCTTCTTGCGGAGGCAGATTGTGAGCTTAAATGAACAGTGACCCCATTTTTTTATTTTATTTTTTTATTTTGTATAAGATATAGTTCATTTATAGAAAAATATAGAGAAATCTTATAATAGAAAAAAAAAATTTAGACCTGCAAGCCCCCTTAATATTAGTTATGTAGACAACAAACCAGAATGTATCCCCAGGACATGGATGCCCCATAGACACTATCATTTTCTATCTTCAGTTGACAGTAAAAATGGAGTAAAATCTCTTATTTAATTGGCATTAAAATTAGAAAGATAATGTCAAAGAAAACATGTGTACTAAGTTTCAAGTTCATTGGACTTCCACTTCAATCAAAAACTACCTCTAACAAAAACTTTAACCTGAAGCAGGACAGACAGACGATCGAATGGACACACAGATCTGAAAACATAATGACCATAAATGAGGCATAAAAAAGTAAGTACAAATACATACCTGATCTTTTGTTTTAATTTTCTTTAAGTTTGTCTCTGGTGGTTCTCCAGCTACCTACAAATACACAAGTATAAAACTGAGAAGAGAAATGACGATTCTCCAGCTACCTATAAATACACAAGTATAAAACTGAGAAGAGAAATGATGATTCTCCAGCTACCTATATATACACAAGTATAAAACTGAGAATAGAAATGACGATTCTCCAGCTACCTATAAATACACAAGTATAAAACTGAGAATAGAAATGGGAATGTGTCACAGCTACCTAATAAATACACAAGTATAAAACTGAGAATGGAAACGGGGAATGTGTCACAGCTACCTAATAAATACACAAGTATAAAACTGAGAATAGAAATGAGGAATGTGTCACAGCTACCTAATAAATACACAAGTATAAAACTGAGAATAGAAATGAGGAATGTGTCACAGCTACCTAATAAATACACAAGTATAAAACTGAGAATGGAAACGGGGAATGTGTCACAGCTACCTAATAAATACACAAGTATAAAACTGAGAATAGAAATGAGGAATGTGTCAAAGAGACAACAACCTCAGTGACCATAGAGCAGTAACCAGTCCAAGGCCACCAATGGATCTTCAACACAGCAAGAAAATCTATATACTATATAATATATACATTTAACCAACAGTAGTTTACTGATGTACACATATTATAGACCTTGAAAAAAGTGCATCGAACAATTAACATAAAGGTTCCTGGTTCGATTCCCATTCCAGGATGAAAATTTCAGGGACTGAATTTTGGGCTCTCCCTTCACACCATTCTTGAGGAAACGATGTTAGTCCATCGGAAGGGGATGATAAATGGCTGACCCTTGTTAACAGAGAGCCATATCCTTTGCACGTAAAAAACATCCTTGTTGATTTCGAAAAAGAGTAGGCTAATGCCGCTACAAGGCAGCACTCACACACGCAAAGTGGAAAGGGATTAATATAAGTTGCAAAACTTGTTTCACAATCCACTATAAATAAAAAAAAATAAAACTAAACAAACATATTATATGTTATAATACAATAAACCTAATTAATAGATAATGAAAGTAATAAGTGTTTTGATATTTTGTTTTTATTAACATAGTATTTAACACTTATTTGTAGCAATGAAAAGCCTTGACGTAAGTAATTCATTTGTTGACTGGAAATATCGGCAGTAAGTCTGTTATATTCAGTATAGAGAAGACAATGATCTAATCGTAATCAGAACCAAATTATCACCTTTGATAGGTGTTTTTATTGATTACTAATAATATGGCAACTATTAGGAGTTTTATTATCTTTCATGATATCTGGTACTTTTCTATATATCCATGAATACCTAATTATTTATTATTACTATCATTATTTATAATATTTATATCGAGCATAAGCATTGAAAACCACTTAACATAAAAACAATCAGATCAGTTAAAAGTAAACATTAAAACCATCAATATAATAAGGATAAATTAAAATTTTGAACACTTGCTAATTTAAAGATATATACTTGAATGAAAAGAACAAAAATAAAAGTTACATATGTAAATGTTGGTAAGTTCAGTTGTTACTCATCAGTATCATTGAAGGTTCTAGGGTTGATATAGGTCTCAATATTACCATACCTCCTTGTTTTCATAAAAAGGTCAATGTCAAGGTAATTTATAATATCACATAATATAACAGACATGGGAGTGTAGATTGTGAATAAGGAACACACTGTTCTGACAACACGTTACTGTCAGCATCTAGAAATTCTTCCATCATAAAAGTCAATAGCCTTTAACATAGGGGTGCAAGCTTGTGAACAACAGAACAAACATAGGTCCTTAAAACTGTCAGCACCTAGAAATTCATCCATTATAATTCCCATTTCATTACAACATAGCCTTTGATAGGAGTATAAGCTTGTGAACAACAGAACAAACATAGGTCCTTGAAACTCAGTGGCGAATCTAGAAATTTTCATAAGTGGGGGCCCACTGACTGACTTAAGAGGGGGCCGCTCCAGTCACGCTTCAGTGATTCCCTATATAAGCAACCAAATTTTTTCCCAAAAAGGGGGGGGGCGCCCCCCCCCCCCCCCCCCCCCCTAAATCCGTCTCTGAAACTGTCAGCCCCTAGAAATTCATCCATTATAATTCCCATTTTATTACAACATAGCCTTTAATAGGAGTATAAGCTTGTGAACAACAGAACAAACAAAGGTCCTTGAAACTGTCAGCCCCTAGAAATTCATCCATTATAATTTCCATTTCATTACAACATAGCCTTTGATAGTAGTGTAAGCTTGTGAACAACAGAACACACAATGGGTCTTGTATATGTCAATTCCCAACATTATGGCCTTGCAACTTTTGATCCCAGGAGGGGGAATGCCTAATGGGCATTTGCCATCACTTGGTACCAGTCATCTGTTTGTTTATCACATGAACAGAACAGATTGAAACATTGTCCTTTTAACTTTTTAACAGAGAAAGAACAAGAATGTGTTCATAGTACTGTAAATTCAGAAATTATTGCGTGCATTTAATATTGCGATTTTGTCATTTTACACATTAATGCGATTCTATTTTTTTTTACAATTTTGAGAAAAGTCATGCTTAACTCAGTTAAAATATTACAAAATGCAAGTTTTAATTATTGCGTATTCAACTCAGTCTCATTATTGGCAATAATAAAAACCTCGCAATAATTTCTGAAATTACAGTAAAATACTATGCAGATGCCCCAGACACAATATAATTTTCTATGTTCAGTTGGCTGTGAAATTGGGGTAAAAATTCTAAAGATCATATCATAGGGAACATGTGTACTAAGTTTCAAGTTGATTGGACTTCAAATTCATTAAAAACTACCTTGTCCAAAAACTTAAATATAAAGAGGGACTGAAGGACGAACAAACAAAAGAAACCAATGCACAGACCAAAAACATAATGCCCTCTCTACTATCCTAGGTGGGGTTTAAAAGTGCAATGAGAGTTTTTGCCATTACTTGACCAATTTTAGCTTTTTACAGAAAATCACAGAACAGATCCAAATTAAATTTGGCAGATTTGTTTTATCCAATGTTCTTTCTGAATATATTTACTTTGGTTGAAGCTTATTCATCCTAAAATAAGGCCACCATGGCCTTTACTAATTTCTGATTGGCTTAACACATTGGCACCCCTATCACATCTTCTTACATGTATATCCAAATTCTTCAAAGTGGGTCTCATTGGGGTCTTAGCGTGACACTGGATTGCTGATTTTTTGTAAGCATGACACATGACACATGAAAGTCAAATTATTGGGTCGTGAAAACAGGAAATGAGGTTTAGCGGGACCTGGGAAATGACAAAAAAATGAAAATTGCTTACGTACATAGTGTAAGGGGGATACAGGAATCTGACAAAACAGTAAGCGGGATCTGGGATCGGAAACCCCCAATGAGACCCCCTTCAACTAACTAAAAACATTAGTCTCAAGTGACAGATTTGGTCAAGTACAAACAAAACATATTTCTATAAATATAATACTTACTCTTAAAGCTTCTATTCTGAAACCAAATGCAGCTGTTGAACTTTCTTGTTCTCTAAACTGAAACGAAGGAGTGAATCCTATAGATATAAAGTTTTTACATTGATTTTCTCTTTTTCTACTGGTTACTGTTAATTCAGAAATTTTTGTCAGCATTTTGACTGTCCCTCTGGTATTTTTATCCCGCCACATTTTTGTGCCTGTCGGGCCTTTCTTAGTCTTGTATTATTTTAATTTTGGTTTCTTGTGTACAATTTGGAAATTAGTATGGCGTTCATTATCACTGAACTAATATAAATTTTTTAGAGGCCAGCTGAAGACGCCTCCAGGTGCGGGAATTTCTTGCTACATTGAAGACCTGTTGGTGACCTTCTCTGTCAAATTCTCCATTGTGACTTTTGCTTGTTTTTGCATTGTCTCGGTCACTTTGAAAGATACATATAAAGAAACAAGTGCAAAATGTCTGCTTTATTGTTATGAAGATATGCTACTTAAAGTCTGATACAATTTAATGGCATATCATAGGAGTTGGTGCCCCTGGAATGTCTAGATATGAGGTTATTTCATTATAACTTCAACTTAGTTCATTATAAAGGCATTTGACCTTGTACAAAAGGTTGGGTGACAAATGACCTTGAAAAATGACTACCGGATGTAACTTTGAGAAGACCAAAAGTAGCCTTTTTTGCAATTTTTTCATATAAAATTACTCAGAATCCATATATTTTGTCATATAGATACATAAACTGATTACTGAAGACTGAATATGACTTCCAACAAACTGGAAGTGGCCAATTATCTTCCATTCTACATACAAAAGTATATAGAAATATTATATTTTTGGAATCAGTGTGAAAGAAATGACACCACAAGTAGCATATTATCTCCCTTACATCACTCAAAAGTATAATTAAACCATTATCTATCGCATTAGTATGAACAAAAATCCACTACTCAATCATGATATATTAATTTACCTGAGTAAAAAGTTAACTAATCTTAAAGATGAAAATACATGTTTTGACTCACAAGCATGTGATATTGTATTTATTCAATATCAATGACACATTTCAATCTGTTCAATGAGAACAATGATACAAACATTAAAAGTTGATTAATGACAAAATTTTCATCATTGTTCCTTGAAATTTTTTGTGTGTGTGTGTTTGATATATAAAACTTGGAAAAAGATGATGTTGAAATTAAGGCCTTCTTACATGAATTATATACCTTAACAAAATGTTTGAAATATTTTGTCCTTATTTCTTCCTGTGTGATATGTTTACACAAATAGCAAATGTCAACAAATTAAAAAATGCAAAAAAAGATGTCATTTCATATCTAATATAGGAATCCATTTATAGATATGAGAATTACCAAAATAATGTGAATATCTATCCTGAGGTTAACAGCAATTTACATGTTAAAATATCACTCAGTGTATCATACTATATTCATGCAGAGCAAAATGTGAAAACAACGGGATGTCAATGTTACTGCGAATCCTTTTTTGGTCATCTCTCAATTTTACTGAATGGGCAGACATCTTGCCTTCCATAGTCGGGTTTTCATTGGCTAATATTATCATTATCTCAGATGATGTTTTTCAAACTGTATCCCTGACATTTACATTTTTTTTGTGTTACTCACACATTATTAAACTGTTAGGGTGTTAACTACTAAGTGCTGGGTAACAGTTTGTCTTTTCTTCCAGGACCAAAGTAACTATTTGTCATTCAACACATGCATTGAATGAACTCAAATTCAGATTTTTCTGGATATTTCTATCAAAAATTTCATTAATTTCAAAATAACATAATTTTTTTCTTTAATATGTGAAATTTCTAATGATATAAATTGGAAATCAATGCTTTTAAGGCTGATTTAAAAAAAAAATGTATCTATAATCATAGACTGATTTTAAATGTCCTAAAAAACATCTATCATATGTCATATCTAATTCAACAAATATTTTGGAAACAAATTAAAGGTCAAGGGCAATGTTATCCCACATGCCTTATTATGATATTTATTTTCATACATATTGTTACGTTTGAAGGTTATACCATTTATAAACAAATAAAAATTAATTACCAAATGTAGTTTTAAATTTATCAAAATCACAATCACAGAAGTACTAATTGATACTGCTGAAAATTTGAACCTTGATATTTTTTGAAGGTTGTTGTTTTATGCAATTTTTTGTGCTAATGTTAACTCTGTACATTACCATAAGTGAGCCTTACCCTAATATATTGTTAATTCAGACAAACTGTTTGTGAAGGGGGTATTTTTAGCTTATTTTTTGGCATTCACAAATAACCTAACCCTGGTCCAAAGACTTATTAACGGGTTAGTATTACATGAACAACATAATGGGTGCCACATGTGGAGCAGGATCCCCCTTCCCTTCAGGAGACTTGAGATCCCCCCCCCCCCCCCCCCCCCACTTTTTTGTCAGTGCTTAGTCTTTTTTTTCTATGTTCTATTTTGTGAACTGTTGTTTGTCTGTAGATTTCTTTTTTAGCCATAGCGTTGTCAGTTTATTTTTGATTTACGAGTTTGAATGTCCCTCCAGTATCTTTTGCCCCCCTTTTCCACTCTTTTTGACTACATCGATAAATATATCTACATATAATCATCTTACCTGCATATACCTGAGTTTGGTTATTGCTTGTTGGTCCCTTTCATCTTCTGTTGGGGCATCAGGGTCAAGGTCAATCATCTTTTCATATAGATCTTTTCGTAAAACAGGATTTTTTACTTCAGATTCTAAAAACGTCCTGAAAATAAATTCTATCAAATGTGAAATCTTAAAGCAACCAGGAATATTTGTATTATCTAAGCAGGTTTTGCAGTTATAGAGAGGGCTGATGGGTTATTTTTCATCATTTGTAATTGTGGATATTTGCTTTCCATGATTTGTTTTTTCTTGGATTTGTTATTTGTGACTCATAATCAGTGCATTTTTCCTAACTCGTTTTCTATTTGATAAACGTTCTCCATGGTTTTTTTGTGTGAACAGTGATAAAGGCGATAAACCGTTGTTTTTTCCTGAACAGTTTGGATGTATTTCCTGTGAACTGTGAACAGCAAAATTTAACATTTCGTAAACCATGATGACAACCCCTGATTTCCCCCCTCAATATTTGCTGTTGAAAAGTGATGTTCACCTAGCTAAATATCACATGCTTTTACATGTATAATTATGAAAATGTATGATGCTTAATTGGTTTTTGTATATAATTGTTTTATCTCAGTTTATGGAACAAAATAATTACTATCTTTTATTTCAGTAAATATGTGCTTTAATTGGCTGTTGCAGATATAAACACTTTGGCTGTTAACCTCAAAGACAACATTTTGTATGCATGTATTTACAGAACAGAAAAATATTCATTGTAATTAAAATTAACCTGTATAAAAAGCTGAAATTTTTGGCAAATTTCCTTCCTCCTACTGAGCTTCAGAGTAGTGGAGAAAGTCAGAGTGCCTGGAGAGAACTACTGAGCATCAGAGTAGTGGAGAAAGTCAGAGTGCCTGGAGAGAACTACTGAGCTTCAGAGTAGTGGAGAAAGTCAGAGTGCCTGGAGAGAACTACTGAGCCTCAGAGTAGTGGAGAAAGTCAGAGTGCCTAGAGAGAACTACTGAGCTTCAGAGTAGTGGAGAAAGTCAGAGTGCCTGGAGAGAACTACTGAGCTTCAGAGTAGTGGAGAAAGTCAGAGTGCCTGGAGAGAACTACTGAGCTTCAGAGTAGTGGAGAAAGTCAGAGTGCCTGGAGAGAACTACTGAGCTTCAGAGTAGTGGAGAAAGTCAGAGTGCCTGGAGAGAACTACTGAGCCTCATAGTGGAGAAAGTCAGAGTGCCTGGAGAGAACTACTGAGCTTCAGAGTAGTGGAGAAAGTCAGAGTGCCTGGAGAGAACTACTGAGCTTCAGAGTAGTGGAGAAAGTCAGAGTGCCTGGAGAGAACTACTGAGCTTCAGAATAGTGGAGAAAGTCAGAGTGACTGGAGAGAACTACTGAGCTTCAGAGTAGTGGAGAAAGTCAGAGTGCCTGGAGAGAACTACTGAGCTTCAGAGTAGTGGAGAAAGTCAGAGTGACTGGAGAGAACTACTGAGCTTCAGAGTAGTGGAGAAAGTCAGAGTGCCTGGAGAGAACTACTGAGCTTCAGAGTAGTGGAGAAAGTCAGAGTGCCTGGAGAGAACTACTGAGCTTCAGAGTAGTGGAGAAAGTCAGAGTGCCTGGAGAGAACTACTGAGCCTCATAGTGGAGAAAGTCAGAGTGCCTGGAGAGAACTACTGAGCTTCAGAGTAGTGGAGAAAGTCAGAGTGCCTGGAGAGAACTACTGAGCTTCAGAGTAGTGGAGAAAGTCAGAGTGCCTGGAGAGAACTACTGAGCTTCAGAGTAGTGGAGAAAGTCAGAGTGACTGGAGAGAACTACTGAGCTTCAGAGTAGTGGAGAAAGTCAGAGTGCCTGGAGAGAACTACTGAGCTTCAGAGTAGTGGAGAAAGTCAGAGTGACTGGAGAGAACTACTGAGCTTCAGAGTAGTGGAGAAAGTCAGAGTGCCTGGAGAGAACTACTGAGCTTCAGAGTAGTGGAGAAAGTCAGAGTGCCTGGAGAGAACTACTGAGCTTCAGAGTAGTGGAGAAAGTCAGAGTGCCTGGAGAGAACTACTGAGCTTCAGAGTAGTGGAGAAAGTCAGAGTGCCTGGAGAGAACTACTGAGCTTCAGAGTAGTGAAGAAAGTCAGAGTGCCTGGAGAGAACTACTGAGCTTCAGAGTAGTGGAGAAAGTCAGAGTGACTGGAGAGAACTACTGAGCTTCAGAGTAGTGGAGAAAGTCAGAGTGCCTGGAGAGAACTACTGAGCTTCAGAGTAGTGGAGAAAGTCAGAGTGACTGGAGAGAACTACTGAGCTTCAGAGTAGTGGTGAAAGTCAGAGTGCCTGGAGAGAACTACTGAGCTTCAGAGTAGTGGAGAAAGTCAGAGTGCCTGGAGAGAACTACTGAGCTTCAGAGTAGTGGAGAAAGTCAGAGTGCCTGGAGAGAACTACTGAGCTTCAGAGTAGTGGAGAAAGTCAGAGTGCCTGGAGAGAACTACTGAGCTTCAGAGTAGTGGAGAAAGTCAGAGTGACTGGAGAGAACTACTGAGCTTCAGAGTAGTGGAGAAAGTCAGAGTGCCTGGAGAGAACTACTGAGCTTCAGAGTAGTTGAGAAAGTCAGAGTGCCTGGAGAGAACTACTGAGCTTCAGAGTAGTGGAGAAAGTCAGAGTGCCTGGAGAGAACTACTGAGCTTCAGAGTAGTGGAGAAAGTCAGAGTGCCTGGAGAGAACTACTGAGCTTCAGAGTAGTGGAGAAAGTCAGAGTGCCTGGAGAGAACTACTGAGCCTCATAGTGGAGAAAGTCAGAGTGCCTGGAGAGAACTACTGAGCTTCAGAGTAGTGGAGAAAGTCAGAGTGCCTGGAGAGAACTACTGAGCTTCAGAGTAGTGGAGAAAGTCAGAGTGACTGGAGAGAACTACTGAGCTTCAGAGTAGTGGAGAAAGTCAGAGTGCCTGGAGAGAACTACTGAGCTTCAGAGTAGTGGAGAAAGTCAGAGTGACTGGGGAGAACTACTGAGCTTCAGAGTAGTGGAGAAAGTCAGAGTGCCTGGAGAGAACTACTGAGCTTCAGAGTAGTGGAGAAAGTCAGAGTGCCTGGAGAGAACTACTGAGCTTCAGTAATCAGTAGTAAAACTGTAAATCCTTATCAATTAAAATTGTAGTCAAATGCACCTGCCATAAGTGTGGGTCTCATTGGGGTCTAAGCGTGACGCGGGATTACTTATGGGTCTCATTGGTCTCTAATCGTGAGGCGGGATTGGGCCATTTTTCGTAAGCGTGAAATGTGAGTCAAATTTTGTGTTGTGAAAACAGGAAATGAGGTCTTGCGGGAGCCGGAAAATGACAAAAAAATGAGAATTGCTTACGTACATAGTGTAAGAGGGATACAGGAATCTGACAAAACAGCAAGCAGGATCCGGTATCAGAACCCCCAAATGAGACCCCCATGAGTGGGATTTGAACCCACAACCTTGAGGTGTTGACAGGCTAGTAGATGAATTACTAGGTCGACAATGCAGCCCACTCAAATATTTGATTTTTTTTATACCTCAGCTGCTGTTTTATATTGCACAAAGAACATTATGTCTGTTTGTTTTGTTCATACATTGTTGTCAATGTAATGGAATTGTATGTGACTGTGTAATACAAATGAGAGGTTTAGCTAGCTATAAAAACAGGTTTAATCCACTATTTTCTACATAAGAAAATTTCTGTACAAATCAGGAATATGAAAGTTGTTGTCCATTCATTTGATGTGTTTGAGCTTTGGATTTTGCCATTTGATTTGATTACAGTTTTGTATTTTCTTAGGAGTTTGGGGTTTTTGTTATTTTTTTTTAATTTCGATAACAAGAACTCACCTTGTTCCAATTTTGATATCCATGATGTTGGGGTTGTCAAAATGTTGTAACAAGTCTTCCATTTCTATGAAAACTGAGGACAAATTAAGGAAAACACTGTTTTTCAACATGACATTACCTTTAGAAACTGTACAAAATCAGACTTCTATATATTTTTTCCTTCTTTGAAATAAGGTGCAACTTTGTACACATTTTATTCCTCAAATTATAACTTATTTAAATTGTGTAGATGAATTCACAATTACAAGACGTTTTTCTTATACGATCATATAAATAAATATATAATTTATAAAGACATTTAATAGAAAACCAAAAACTAAATTGAAATATACCTTACAACTAAATGCTATCAAATTGTGTATGTTTACAATACTTATAATAAAAGGTCATACACACAGTTATTTTGACATATAATATACAAAAAAATATTTTTCATTTTGATCATTTAAAAGTAAAATAAATCTAAAATACATAGAACCTTTAAATTCAATTCAAATAAATAAACATAAAATACCTTGTTACATTCTTAACCAGTACATAAATGTGAACCAATGTCACATTGGCAATCATACAATATATATATATTTTTTAAAAATGTTTTATTCAAATCAGCGAAAAGATTAACAGAAAATTAGATTCAAATAAGTCTGGGGACATCCAATACTTTAAAGGTTAGTATAGAGAAAGTTTCTGTTATATTATATGTCTCTGTATTAGACAAATCATTATTACTGAAATTGTACCCAAGATGAAAGCGACATCGTCATTGATTTTAATACAAATAAAACTAATAATGAAAAATTATATCTCTCGGCATCACTAGTAGCGTAATCAGTCAAATTTTAAGCTTCTTAAAAAAGAATTGGAATCTTGCATCATTAAGTTAGAATTTGCAATTCAAGAAGAAGAAAAAAATCAAAGGATTTTTTTTTATAATATCAAATAAATCTATATTAGTCTGAAAGAAGATGAAATTGATTGTTATTTTTCATGATATATTCCATGACTCAGTGATGTCAAATTATAGTCTGAAGTTTGTTAAAAAGGCTAGCAAGCCAAAATCAGTCAAATTTTGATCTTCTTAAAAGTGTTTTGATTCTAGCTTTACTTTCATGTTTATCAAATTAGAAATTAAGCTATCACTATTATACATGATAGATCACAGAGAATATGTAAAAGTGGAATACATCACGTAAATTTGAAAAACGAAAAAAAAGAAATTGCTGAAAAGTAGGTTAGAAACATTTGCGAACTAGAGGGGGGGGTTCTGGGTTGGAACGCCCCCTTTTTTTGGCTGATCAATGCATTTGAATGGGAGCATATAGTTAGAACCCCCCTCCCCCTTTTAAAATGGCTGCATCCACCCCTGATAAATGACAGTAGTTTGTCATATGCCAAATCTCAATGATTTCATTTATTTAGAGAATAAGATTTTAATGGAAGATCTAAGTTTCATTGAAATTTATTCACATCTTTTATAAACGCAGGACAAATTAGAGTTTGGAAAGGTGTAAAGACACACCTGTCGTTTTGCCCTTTGAAAGTCTTTTGGTTATTTTTGTCCTTGGGTAAGCTGTCTCATCAACGTTAAACACCCATCTACTATTATTTCAAAACAACAAACAGAAGGTTCAGACTTCAATTTATTAAATTGTCCTGCAGATATACAAAATTAAAAGGTTTTGTCAAATGAACCAGTGTAATCTAGCATGAAATCAGTCATTTTTTTATGTATTTTACTGATAATTTGCATTTTATCAAACAAAAAATCAGTGCTACTAGGTATTACATTATGTGAATGAGAAATTGTTTTATATTGTAACAAAAGCATTCATACTAGTTTAAACATTATCAAATAGTAATGTGCCTCTCCCAGAAACTTTGTCACTAGTTGTACTAAGTCATACACATTATCTTAATATCTTTTGGTGTTGTTTTGTTTGAGAATTTGGTCTTAATGTCAGACATTTGACTTTCTGTTTAATACGTATACTATATCCTGTGGATTCATTGTTATTTATGGGATACAAGTTTTTGTGAAAAAGATACACCATGAATTATAAATTTTCATTAGACTTTTGTGTTTAAGGGTAAGCTGAAGCCTGTCTCCTTTGTGTTTAAGGGTAAGCTAAAGCCTGTCTCCTTTGTGTTTAAGAGTAAGCTAAAGCCTGTCTTCTTTGTGTTTAAGGGTAAGCTAAAGCCTGTCTCCTTTGTGTTTAAGGGTAAGCTAAAGCCTGTCTCCTTTGTGTTTAAGGGTAAGCTGAAGCCTGTCTCCTTTGTGTTTAAGGGTAAGCTGAAGCCTGTCTCCTTTGTGTTTAAGGGTAAGCTGAAGCCTGTCTCCTTTGTGTTTAAGGGTAAGCTGAAGCCTGTCGCCTTTGTGTTTAAGGGTAAGCTAAAGCCTGTCTCCTTTGTGTTTAAGGGTAAGCTAAAGCCTGTCTCCTTTGTGTTTAAGAGTAAGCTAAAGCCTGTCTTCTTTGTGTTTAAGGGTAAGCTGAAGCCTGTCTCCTTTGTGTTTAAGGGTAAGCTAAAGCCTGTCTCCTTTGTGTTTAAGGGTAAGCTAAAGCCTGTCTTCTTTGTGTTTAAGGGTAAGCTAAAGCCTGTCTCCTTTGTGTTTAAGGGTAAGCTAAAGCCTGTCTCCTTTGTGTTTAAGGGTAAGCTGAAGCCTGTCTCCTTTGTGTTTAAGGGTAAGCTGAAGCCTGTCTCCTTTGTGTTTAAGGGTAAGCTGAAGCCTGTCTCCTTTGTGTTTAAGGGTAAGCTGAAGCCTGTCGCCTTTGTGTTTAAGGGTAAGCTAAAGCCTGTCTCCTTTGTGTTTAAGGGTAAGCTAAAGCCTGTCTCCTTTGTGTTTAAGGGTAAGCTAAAGTCTGTCTCCTTTGTGTTTAAGGGTAAGCTGAAGCCTGTCTCCTTTGTGTTTAAGGGTAAGCTAAAGCCTGTCTCCAGGTGTGGGTTTTTTCCGCTGTGATGAAGACCCATTTGTGACCTCCGGCAAATTCTGCTATATTGACGGTTTGTTGTCTCTTTGAATGTGCATTTTGATATTTATATATGGACAAATTGCTGAAAGACCCTTTTCCTAAATTATTGAAAACTACCGGTATCTTTCAGCATAAACGATAATAAAATTGAGAATGGAAATGGGGAATGTGTCAAAGAGACAACAACCCGACCAATAATACATGTATCTTGGTGTAAATTAATGTCCTCAAGGTGTATCTACTACATTTATTACAGCAAATTTCATTTTAGTATTAAAAATCTCATTTAAACTTCATCATCTGTTAAAAAAATTTAGAATGATCAATGTAACATTATACTATACCAGTACATTGAACTATCCTCTAGGGATCACATTTATATGGCAGATACTTTATCATAATGTTTGTTTACGACAAATAAAAATATGTGTGAGGTTCAAGTTACCCTACCTACCCTACTTTTTAATCTTGATAATAGCCTACACTAAAGATTTTTTTTAATTATTTTTCATTTAGCACTGTGTTAGTCGGACTTTTGCTACCATAAAAATAAAAAAAATAAAGAATTCCCTACCTACCTACTGTAACTTTTTTTTAAAGATGTAACTGGAACCACTCATACTATTTTATGTGACCTTATCTAAGCTATAATTGTTTTATTTTCATATAAGATAATTTATGATATCCTCATCTGTTTTAAACAGTTTAGGTGAAAAATAAAATCAATATATATGAAGGTTATAACTTATAAATTAATGGTATTGTTTTCAATATTATCGAAATATTTGTTTGGGTTTCATAATCATATATTGGATGGCATAGTTCAAAGGCTATATTTGTTTTTCATATTTAGTTTGAATGATATGGTTCCTAGCTTTTTACAAGAATATGTTTTTGTGCTTATAATCAAAATCTAATTATAATTTACTTTATATCTGCCAAAGCAGAAAAAAGTATAATAGCGTAATTACTGATCGAGAATTTGAAATTTAGATTTCAATCCACAAAAGTGTGAAAAAGTGTGGTTTCCAGCTTAGAGGTTCTCTTCTCACATAGGAGAGATACAACAGTAAAAACCCATCAAATTAACTACTGGAATTTCAAAAATTATTGCGATGTTTTTATTTTTGCCAAAAATAAAACAGGGTTATAATAGCATTAATTTAACCTCGCATTTTGATTTTTTTCATATGAATTATAAATAAGATTTTCTCAGTATCGCGAAAATGAAAATCCCATTTAAGTCTATGACAAAATCGCAATAATAAATGCATGCAATAATTTCTGAATTTACAGTAGATTACAGTAGATTTACTGTTGGTGTTTTTAAACACCAATTTTAATCTCTCTTGGCTAGGTAATGGAGGCAAAATTTTGGAGGAATACAGGAGTACACAGTGAGTCCACCATCATCACTGGGCAGAAACCCATCAAATAAACTATCAAAGGATACAATCCCCATTATATTCCACTTCTCTATAAAATATTGGTATAATGCTATGGGCTTCATCAGCCATTAAGGCCTCGTAGGCTTTGGTTTCTGTGTTGTCTTTGGTGATTCTCTTCTTCCATATAGTATTGGGGCCTGCTGGTGCAAAGGACCCTGTAAAAAAACAACCAATCAAAATACAGAAACACTACAAGTCTCTTCTTCCATATAGTATTGGGGCCTGCTGGTGCAAAGGACCCTGTAAAAAACAACCAATCAAAATACAGAAATACTACAAGTCTTTTCTTCCATATTGTATTGGGGCCTGCTGGTGCAAAAGACCCTGTAAAAAAACAACCAATCAAAATACAGAAATACTACAAGTCTTTTCTTCCATATTGTATTGGGGCCTGCTGGTGCAAAAGACCCTGTAAAAAACAATAAATCGTTGTACAGAAATACTACAAGTCTTTTCTTCCATATTGTATATCGGCCTGCTGGTGCAAAAGACCCTGTAAAAAACAACCAATGAAAATACAGAAATACTACAAGTCTTTTCTTCCATATTGTATTGGGGCCTGCTGGTGCAAAGGACCCTTTAAAAAAATAAACTCAATAAAATTACAGATTTACTACAGAAGATATCAGTGAAAGATTTTTCTTCCATATTGTGTTGGTGCCTTTAAAAACCCAATGAAAATACACAAAAAAATTATAAGATATTGGTGAGACTTTTCTCCCATATTTGATGCTCAATCCTGCCATCATAAACGACCCTGTAAAAAAGAAAATTCATAAGCTATTGGATTGGTGAGATTTTTTTTCCATATTGTGTTTGGTCCTTTGGCGCAAACGACCCTGCAAAAAAACAACCAATAAAAATACAGAAAATATTAGTCAGAGACTTTCTTCCATAACATGTTTTTGCTTTTGGCGCAAACAACACTGTAAATAAACAACCTATCAAAATACAACTTTTTTTCAAAAGATGTTGGAGAGACAAATTTCTTTCATATTGTGTTTTGACTTGTGGGTCAGTTCAAACAACCTTGTTAAAAACAACCCATTTGAAATGCAAATACAGAAATTCTACAAAAGACATTGATAGAGTCATCAGAAACATATTATAGCTACGGTAAACAGTCAAACAAATGCACCGAACTTCTCAAATTATGAAAACAAACCAATCTAATATATTGTACTAGACATTTAAAACATTTAATCAGATAAATTGAACTGTATATTAAATCAAACATGTCAATAAATGAATTTACAAATTAATGTACTTACTAACTACTTACTACAGAGGAACGATCAGATTACTCATATATTTGGGGGGATTTTATTAAATAATTCATATTTTGCTAATGGTTGAACCTGGTGCTTGTATAGAAGTCAAAAATAATTATTTCTGCACTTGTTTGTAATTTTGAGGTAGATAAGATTATACAAAATTTATCAATAATTCACCGTTCCTGGGAAAAAATCTAATAAGTTTTATCCGTCTTTTAATAAATAAATATTAAAATCCTTCTCAAAATTTTTTTTTTAGTGATTCAACAAAAAGTAAAAGACTAAAAAGGATTTAATTTGCAAAAAATTGTATTTCATATACATGTATGTTAAAACTGGAGGATTTGTCCCTACTTTAAGTCTGTTATCAAAATAGATAAACAAAATGGAATTATTCAGTTAGTCAATTTTCAAATGTGTAGTATAAGGCATGAAATTATATATTCAGCTCTAATTTAACAAAGTATATCACTACCTGATAATTTGAATGTATCAATAAATGAGGGTCTGCACAGGGGGTTTCTTCTTTTCTGTATTCTTTAATTTTAAAGAAATTTTGTCTTGTCTTTATATTTTAGCTCGCTCCCCAATTATATTTCTCCATTCTTTTTTTTCCTGTATTTTCCTCCATTCTGTATTTTTGCGGCCCATTTTTCTGTAGCATTTTAGTCATTTTATACCCTATTATGTACACCCCATCAGAACCCCATAAATGTACCCATACAAGTAGAATAAGTGGATTCATTAGTATAGTCAATTAACAGTTCATTATATCAAATTGTGTATGTAATGATGTACTGAGGAAACATTGTTAGACACTAACTAGATCGGTCAATTGGTCATGTAAAATTAGTTTGACAACTACTGTCACTGCTCAGTAATAACTGTCAATAATGACAATCAGCATGATAATTGGAGAAATACATGGGGATACAGGTTATTAATCAAGAATAGAAATAAAATGGACCAAAAAATACATGAAAATAGAATAATTGAGTTCTAAAATAGAGAATAAAAGGAACACATTCAAGAAAAATGGCATAAAAATACAGAATGAATGACCCATCAACATTTTTATCAAGACCATTTTAGAATTTTATTTAAGTAAATTTATGTAGCTCATAGAGACATCGATTCTAAGTCTTTGAAGAATAAGGCAATTTAGAAGAATTTCCAAACATGGCAGAACTTATTACCGTCCTATTTTGAAGTAACTTTTAATTTAATGTTTTTTTACATTGAGCCCATGGGAGCAACATACTAACTTCGTCAGAGTGCTTAATGGAAAATGACAAAAAAATCTTTAGGGTAGGCTTTTATTAAGACTAAAATGTAAGGAAGGTTAAACCACACATATATTTGGCCTAATGACTTTTTATATACAAATGTATCTTACCAGGGTGACCAGCTAGCTGTATCCATGTATTTTTTCTGTTCTTAACCAAGGCATCACTTGCAGGGGCAGTCAGATCTAATGTGGTCTGAAAATATAAAAAATCAAACATTTAAATTGGGTTTCTTACTCAATTAATCAGTGCAGAAATAAGGTACATGCAGAAAAACAAATCAAGAAAAGCCAACATAACTCAAAAAAATAACAATTAAAGCAGTTTTTCTTTTTTTTGTGTTGACATATTTTCTCGACATTTTCTACATTTTAAATTGTGCATCTCAACACTCCCATAAATTGTAGAAGGTAAATATTAACATCACACAAACCCAAGGTTTGCAAAACAAAAAATGGTCAATATTTGAGTATTGACCAGTCTGGATGTAAATATTGCCATTTTTTTATACTTGTAAAAAGACTTTCTGCAAGGTATTATTTTTTAACTGTTATATATAAGGGATGTAAGTAAACAAAATTTGTTAAAAAAAATTATTCACGTAAAAAAAATATAGTTTTCACACTTTGTGCAAGTGATAAGTGCCTACTCTACCCTTTTTTTAAAAATAGAGAGTGCATCTTCATTTTTCAATATTGTGTGTAAATTTTCAATATTCCATAAGAGTAATTTGTGCATCTTCATATTAAAAAAGACAGTAAGGACAAGTGTATATAAAATTACATGACAAAGAAGTTAACAAGATCTATAAGACACTGTTCTGACTTCAACAATGAGCAAAACACATTTTGTATAGTCAGCTATAAAAGGCCCAGAAATTACAAATTTCAAACATTTCAAACAAAATACTAACAGCCCAATTTATATACAAAACAATAAAGGAAAATATGGTAAACAGAAACAAAGAGCAGCCACTGAATTACTTACTCCTGACTTGGGACAGGCACATACAAAATGTGGTGGATTTGAACATGTTTGTAGGTACATAACACTCCCTTGAAGGGTGACAGTGGTATTACAGCACTACACATGAACACACTATAAAAACAAGTACAGCACCAGCTCATTTTTCAAATAAGATAACTAGTTAAGATAAGTAAGGTGTATTCACACTAACATAGTCAGTAAAGATAAGTGAGTTCAGATTCACACTAAGTTAGGCAGTAAAGTATAGTGAACATGTCTCCACACTAAGATAGGCAGAAAAGGTTAGAGAGTATACCTTCACACTAAGATAGGCAGTAAAGATTAGAGAGTATACCTTCACACTATGAAAGGCAGTAAAGATTAGAGAGTATACCTTCACATAAAGATAGGCAATAAAAATTAGAGAGTATACCTTCACACTATGATAGGCAGTAAAGATTAGAGAGTATACCTTCACACTATGATAGTCAGTAAAGATATGGGAGTATATCTTCACACTATGATAGGCAGTAAAGATTAGAGAGTATATCTTCACACTAAGATAGGCAGTAAAGATTAGAGAGTATACCTTCACACTATGATAGGCAGTAAAGATTAGAGAGTATACCTTCACACTATGATAGGCAGTAAAGATTAGTGAGTATATCTTCACACTATGATAGGCAGTAAAGATTAGAGAGTATACCTTCACACTATGATAAGCAGTAAAGATTAGTGGGTATATCTTCACACTATGATAGGCAGTAAAGATTAGTGAGTACATCTTCACACTCTGATAGGCAGTGAAGATTAGTGAGTACATCTTCACACTCTGATAGGCAGTAAAGATTAGTGAGTACATCTTCACACTAAGATAGGAAGTAAAGATTAGTGAGTACATATTCACACTAAGATAGACAGTAAAGATAAGTGAGTATGTCTTCACACTAAGATAGGCAGTAAAGATTAGTGAGTACTTCTTCACACTAAGATAGGCAGTAAAGATTAGAGAGTACATCTTCACACTAAGATAGGCAGTAAAGATTAGAGAGTACATCTTCACACTAAGATAGACAGTAAAGATTAGTGAGTACATCTTAACACTAAGATAGACAGTAAAGATTAGTGAGTACATCTTCGCACTATGATAGACAGTAAAGATTTTCTGAGTTTTATCTTCAGTCTAAGATAGGCAGTAAAGATTAGTGAGTACATATTCACACTTAGATAGACAGTAAAGATTTTTTGAGTTTTATCTTCAATCTAAGATAGACAGTAAAGATTAGTGACTATGTCTCCACACTAATATACAAAGTATAGATTAGTGAGTACATCTTAACACTAAGATCATCAGTAAAGATTAGGGAGCAGGTCTTCTCATTAAATCCTCATATTCACACATTTTTACTCAAATTAAGAACACATGGTCATATTCACACATTAATTAAAGACACTGATTAAAGAACATATTCTAGACACAAATTAAAGACCACAAGGTCACACCACACATTCACACTAATAAAACAACGGTCATAATTCACATAATCCAGCTTCAAAGAAAGAAAACATGGTCATTGCATTTAAATTAAATAAAGAGCACAAGGTCATATTTCTCACATTTATTAAAGACACTGATGAAAACACTTTGCCATACTCCACAAATTCATACTGAAGAACACATAGTCCACACATGAATTAAAGAGCACATGGTTATCATTCCTGACATTAATTAAAGCAAATAAAGATTACATGATGCAATTCCTCACTATCACATGGTCATTTATATTAACAGTTTTCAAATAGAAAAACGTTTATAAAGATTCATAAATTACGGCAGTATCAAAGGACAATAGGGATACATATAACACATAAATGCATCAAGTACACACCAGTATACAGTAGTATAATTAATGAGTAATTGCACTTTGCACTGGAAGCCCAAAACGTATACTAGTATATATTCCCATAAAATTGACAACCTTGCCATATATACATATAATGCACACACATTTATATATTCAAATGTTTCAGTGAACACCTTCACACTCAAACAGAACACTTATTGCATGCACGTAAGTTTAAAAAAATCTGTGCAAGTTTTATGTTAGGCTTAGCAATTGACCCGATAGCTTGTCAAAGTAGCACCAAAAAATGGTGCAAAAATGTTAACAATTGGTCTGAAGGCTTGTCAAAGCAGCATGGTGTAAGAAGTTAACCACTGATCCGATAGCTTGTCAGAGTAGCACAAAAAAATCAAAGAAAAACAACCAACAACTCACAGATAGGTTCATGATGCTGCTCTAAAACTCAAATTTCTAAAGCTGCAGGTACTGATAGTATATAGAAATTAAACATTAACCAAATGGGCTGAAGATAAACAAAGCTTTCATATGTTTTACAGAAACAAAACAGTCACACTATATTTGTACAGTTTAATATTGAATTGCATTTTCATTTTATCTAAAAATACAAAGTTTAAACAAATGGCTTTTGTACATTTTAACAGACAAAACATTCATATCAGAAATTTTGGCGTTGGCGTAATTATTTACTTTAAGTGTTAAAATGCCTTACATGTGTCTTAATGTTTTAGTAAATTATATAAGTGCATCTTATGTGAACATAATCCTTATAACAAAACATTATATAACAGTTGCTCTCAAAATGCTTTTGATGAGAACATTTCTTAAACTATTCATTTTCAATTGTTTCGTTCATTGGTAACGCATGATTTTGCCGTTTACTATTGACAAGGCCTTTTCATAGTTACCTTGCATTTCGGTATATTGTCTACTTTTCGTCTGTTGAAACTGAGACTTCACTTCACACATATGTGTTATATTAGTCTCAGGTTGAAAGTTCTTACAAAAAGTCGTCTGTTTCGGTGACCACCTTTTACGTTGGAATTTTCTATGACAATGTAGGTATAATAGTCCCAATTGATGACTCTTTCAAAGGTGACAGACCCATTGGGTCGTCCATCTAAACAAAACTGGTCATGTTTACTTTAATAATATAGAAATCTGTTAACGTAAACGCCGTGACAGTGGTCAATACAGCTATTTGTTATTTCTACCCACTCCGGAACATTCCTTTTATTATTGTTACTAATATTCAAATTCATAGTTGAGTGATCATTCCCTAGCTACCTCGAAGTACATGAACATTCACAAAGATGGTGTAAAAAATGTACATCCTTTTCAAATGCAAGGAACAGTGAACATGGGCCTACCAAGTAACAGTTTGTCAGAGAAATGAGCATCCTGTCTACATTGGCATTTTGGTTTTCCCGTAACATTTTCTTTTTACAGAAGATGATTATTTACATATTTGTAATTTCTCCTTACGGTTGAGGCTATTTAAACTGAATACCGGAACAGATAGACATATTTACTTGTGATGTAATATATCATCAATAAAACATACGTATTTCATATCAGTTCAAAAACACAAAAAATGATAAAAAGGTAAACATGATGTAGTTATAATAATATGATTGATCTCCGATGTTTCAAATGAGGTCTTTTATCCCGGATCCGGTTTCGCGCGTGCCATTTTTTTTTATCACAAATCCTGTATGGGGTGTACCCGATCAATTCTCAAATTGAATGCCTCCGATTTCTAATGTCAAAAATTGTAACAGCTCTTTCATTGTCGCTTTAAGAACCATATATATCATGTATTTATATGTATAGGTATTTCTACATTATAACATAATAGAAAGAGTTAAAAGTATGTAACTCGCAGACACCAGACACAGAAAGTTTTTTTTACATGGAAATCGGTTTCAAAAAACTTTACGTATTAGTCATTCCTTCAATTGTTTTCACTTAACTGACCAAGATTGAAATGCACAAATATTTGGCTTTGTGAGTCATCTTAAATTAACTGGAACCTGATCTATAGTACTCTAAATCAGTTTTTATAAAGAAATTTGACATAATATACCTTAATTGCATTTCGATCATACTCCTTCATCAAAAGTCGAAATGAAGAAACGCTTTGTAAATCCGAACTTATAACATTTCCATAAAGTTGACTTATGACTGAAAGAAGTCTTCCAGTCAGAGAGATGGATCGTTGCATCGTCTTCATATTTTTCATACTATAGTTGCTTTCGTTTATAGGTATAAGAAGATGTGGTATGAGTGCCAATTAGCAAACTCTCCATCCAATTCACAATTTGTAAAAGTAAACTATAAAAGATCAAAGTACGGTCATCAGCACGGATCCTTGTCTCACACCGAACATGCAGCTATAAATGGCCTCACAAATGACCAAAGAAAAAACATTCAAACGGGAAAACCAACGGTCTAATCTATGTTATATAAATGTACGTTATTTGAGATTGTAATTTTTTAACAGTTTACGAATGAATGCGGACGTTTACATATTGATAAACAGCTTCCTAGTAGATAAAGCTAGGTCTTGAATGAACTAACTAACACAGCATTTATTTAACCATCTTTGACGACCTTTTTAAGATTGCTAAAAATGTTTGTTTACCCTAAAACGATTTAAAACGTATAAACTTTCTTTTGAAACTATCAATTTAGATCAATTTCCAACATACATTTCACTATATATTTGTACCAGCTAGAGTATATGTCTCTTCTATAAGTACGTATGCAATGAGACAGCAACCTAACACCCCCTCCCCAGAGATTACACCAAGAAGTCAACCTACGATCTCAAAATCGAGTTAAAATATAGATTTCTAAATTCATAATGTTCATATGAGCACGCGAGTTCCAATAGATCTTTATTTCAATCAGATAGTGCGAGTGTAATATAAAAAAGAAGATGTGGTATGATTGCCAATGAGACAACTATCCACAAAAGACCAAAATGACACAAACATTAACAATTATAGGTCACCATACGGCCTTCAACAATGAGCAAAGCCCATACCGCATATAGTCAGTTATAAAAGGCCCCGATAATACAATGTAAAACAATTCAAACGAGAAAACTAACGGACTTATTTATGTAAAAAAATAAAGCTATATTGTCCAGTGCAGACATGTTCATATTGTGCAATATATAAGCAGAGAGCTGATTCAGAGTTCTGGTAAAAAATAGCGCCGTGAGTATAGAGAAGCGATATTTGTTTTAACGATGATATGCTCAAATTGATATTTTCATATTAAAAGGATGGAGGCAACAACCTCTACCATCCTACTTCATCCGCCACTGCGCTGTAACCATAATATTTAAAACTAATATATGAGAAACATAAATAATAACAACTTACGGCGAGGTTGTGAGGTTGCAACCCTTCCATTGTTTTTTTCTCAAGCGTTTGAGTTAATAAGCATCCTTGTTATAATATGCCGGTGTGTCAGCTAAATAATTACCAATTTAATAATAAGTTTTAGTTTTGTATCTGGTGATTAGATTCTACAGAATAGCGTGTGGCTATTTGGGACATGTTGGCAATTTTTTTTTCTAAGAAGAAGGAATATATTTTTATCTAATTATGGTTCATGTTCGGTGGTAAATATTTCATGCACGAAAATTTCGGGACGAAGAAAGAATAAAACAGGCAAGTTTTAGCATAGTAAAAAGAAAGAACAATACTAAGAACAGAAGAAGAGAGACCGATTTTGCGAACAAAGGAAGAAAGAAAGACCGATACTGCGAACAAAGGAAGAAAGAAAGACCGATATTGCGAACAAAGGAAGAAAGAAATACCGATATTGAGAACGAAGGAAGAAAGAAAGACCGATATTGCGAACAAAGAAAAAAAGAAAGACCGATTTTGCGAACAAAGGAAGATAGAAAGACCGATATTGAGAACGAAGGAAGAAAAAAAGACCGATATTGCGAACAAAGGAAGAAAAAAAGACCGATATTGAGCACGAAGGAAGAAAGAAAGACCGATATTGCGAACAAAGAAAAAAAAAGACCGATATTGCGAGCAAAGAAAGAAAGACGACAGATATTGAGAACGAAATATGAAGGAAAGACCGATATTAAGAACGAAAGACCGATATTGAGAACGAAAGAAGAAAGAAAGACCGATATTGAGAACGAAGGAAGAAAGACAGACCAATATTGAGAACGAAAGAAGAAAGAAAGACCGATTTTGCAATTGGGAACAAAAGAAAAAAAAGAAAGACCGATATTTGGAAATCCACAATCGATTATCGAACGTAATCGCCGGGTAGTGTGTAAAATTGATTATATTTCATTCTTGTCATTTGTCACTTATTTTTTTTTTAATATTTGAACAAAAATCTAATTTTGTTTAGTTGAGCTTTTATTGCATCTCATTTTAATTTAAATGTGTATTACAGGGGTAAATTCAGTAAATAAATATACGTCATCAGGGACCGCCCATTTAGGGGAGAGCTTTCTGTATAACACTGAAGTTATATGGTCTTCTGATTGGCAGATAATGTTTGTAATAAATATTTTTTAGTAGATGGATCAAAACTAGAGTTGAAAAAAAAACAAAAAATAAATGCTGAATGTACTAATTTTTTTCCCTTCAGGGTTGAAAAGTAATGGGGGTCAGTATGGGAATTCAGTGCGAATCTACATTGTTTGTAAACAAGGCCATATGAATGCCCAAAAATGCAGCATGACCCTATGTTTTTATTGTTGCAAAAGATAGGGCTACATTTGTACTTTCATGAATGATATATGAAAGATTTTAATTTCTAAAGGTAAATCAGGTATAAATTTATTTCCACACATAGATTAGCATTAAAGTCAATGGGAGATTTTTTACTGAATTTACCCCTATAGGAAAATATGCACTTTTTCACTGTACTTGTCCAAGGCCACACAATAATCACAAAACTCATTTCCTGCAAATGTTCATGTAAAGGAAGGATTTTGGAACCATTTAAAGCTGTTTTTTACACAAATTTCTATCTTTTACTGTGGCTATCCAGGATGCACTCAGTGTACAGTGAGAGAAGCATGAAGTATATTTTAAAAATCAGTTTTGTGTCCAGATTGAAAGAAACAATAGAAATTACACTTGAGAGTTATGATATCAATGAAAGGCATGAATATTCTCCCCATTTACATCACATTTTACACATATTTCTTCTCATAATGTATAAAATCATATGAAAAAAATGGATTACCTCCCTTTGACGGAGTTTTTTTTTTTTTTAGCTGTGTTCCCCATGTTAAGTTGTAGAACAAGTGGTAAATAAGCACTTTTCTAGTATTTTAACACTCGAATAATCTGACCGCATGAAGGTATTCATTTATTTTTACATAACGCTTTGCGTTTCTTTATTTAAAGAATATACTAGACAAGTTTTCATGATTACAGGTCCTTCATCTATGAAACAAGTGTTAAAATGTTTGTAATTGGATTTTCAAGTTAAATTATTGCTTTTAAATACTCTCAATTGTTACTTCAATCTCCCAAATGTAAATTTTGGTCATACCTAATCTTATTTTTTCATATTTGGCACTTTTTTCTACTTCAGTTCTAGCTGTCTAGTTTTGGCGAAGAACCCATCCTGATGTCCGGGTAACAGGAATTTCTGCAGAGTGATTGTCAATGACATTTTGTGAAATTTACAAGTAATTAAAACACAGATTTAGTATAATGAAACATAATTGTTGTTTTATTTGGTATGAAACTGCTTAAAAAAGCCTTTGAAAAGTCTTTTTGTGGTCTTTTCATGGTATTTAACCAAACACTTCCATATAAGGAAAAAAACTAATTAAGAGTACACCAAGACTTTAGTTTCTACATGTACTTGCAATACTACTCAAAGCAAACACAGAAAACAATTCATATTTATTAAACATAGTATTTTACACCATTCTTTTAAAAACAGTCAATGCCCAACTGTATATACCAAATATACATTGGCCGCAGTATGGGCTGTAGTATAAATTTTGCTCTATCTTTACAAATTCAGCATTTTTGAAGGTGGTATTGAAACTGGAACTTGAAAATTGGATACATTACATGTTTAATACAAAAAAAGATGGAAAAGAAGTAAAGAAGTCTCTTATAGGGGTAAATTCAGTAAATAAATATACGTCATCAGGGACCGCCCATTTAGGGGAGAGCTTTCTGTATAACACTGAAGTTATATGGTCTTCTGATTGGCAGATAATGTTTGTAATAAATATTTTTTAGTAGATGGATCAAAACTAGAGTTGAAAAAAAATAAAAAATAAATGCTGAATGTACTAATTTTTTTCCCTTCAGGGTTGAAAAGTAATGGGGGTCAGTATGGGAATTCAGTGCGAATCTACATTGTTTGTAAACAAGGCCATATGAATGCCCAAAAATGCAGCATGCCCTATGTTTTTATTGTTGCAAAAGATAGGGCTACATTTGTACTTTCATGAATGATATATGAAAGATTTTAATTTCTAAAGGTAAATCAGGTATAAATTTATTTCCACACATAGATTAGCATTAAAGTCAATGGGAGATTTTTTACTGAATTTACCCCTACAGTGATATGACATTATCTTTTAAAGATCAGAAGAAAAAAATAGTTGTGACCAAACCTCTAAAAAATAGCGTGTAAATTGCTACTACCTTTTTAAAGATCGGTAATTTAACGATGGAGATCATCGTTACAAATCTAAATATCTCCGACCTATAACAAAACTCCCGAGATATCATAATAGTGTAGATCTTATAATATATTGCGTTGTCATACTGACAACACTGTCAAATATTTGGAGGTCACCTTTTATTTAGAAAAGGGTAGATAACAATCTGAGGGGAAAAATCGCATGCCCTCGCCTCTCTCACAAAGTGTGGAGACAGGATCTGTTTTATAGTCAGATAATATAGATACATGTAATAGGTTTGTTAACCCGAATAATTCAGTCGTTATATTCCACTTACTACATTAAGTAGGAGAGATCGATTACGGAGAGGGATTGAATTATTCGGGTTATAGGTTTGTTAACAAATCGTGTATGCATGCGTATTATTTTTTTCCAAATTTTTGAGACCAAAGTATTGCATCATATTTCCTCCTCCTGCGTGTATAGAATATTTGTTGTCATATTATATGAATCGAACCCACCTATTACAGCTTCATAGGTGCTAGACAACACAATACACGTAGATATAGAAGTATTCGATTTTAACGCATACCTTTAATAACCGGCTTCATATTACAATTATTATTTCTGTGTGGCGATATATATCTTCCTATATCTATATAAATTTTCGTACAGAAAAATATATTGGCGTGCGTGTTTGCAATATCTTTTTAAAATAGAAAACTATGAAAAGTTGATATTAAACGATCGATTGAAAATATAAGGTGAAACTGATATCGTTTGTCGGTGAACTTCCGATCATCCTAATGTGCTATAAGGAGCTGTAACATTTATGATATAGTTTACAAACTTGATGCTACTTATGTATTACATATATACCAAAACATGAAGGTCATGAGCATGTAATTCAGTTGTTGTCGTTTGTTGCTGTGTTAAATTTGTTTTTCGTTCATTAGTTGAAAACATAAATTAGGCCATTAGTATTTCGTTTAAATTGTTGAACATTTGTCAATGTATATCTATAGCTGACAGTGCGGTATTGGGATTGCTGTACGGGACCTTTATTTGTTAATTACTGTATCATTTTGTCTCTTATGGAGAGCTTTCATATTTGCACTCATACCACATCTTCTTATTTTAATAAGGGTCTCATAAGCCTTCATATAAAGGGGTTTAATTTTGAGTTTTAATAGACATTAAAGATTTTTTTTTCAATTTCGCTGAATTTTTTTGTGTACATGTATATCTTAAAATGAATTACATTTTGTGAATAAGCACACGTTTCCTAAAATTCTTTCTATTGAAATAACACAAGGAGGAAATGAAGATCTAGTCAATCGTTCATTCACTCATGTACTTTTACGTTTTATAACATCGAAAACATACGTATATTTGTCATAATACAATAATCATAATAAAAAGATAAATGACCCTTAGTGATAATGACATTATTATGCACGACAAGGTTAAAGGGCAACAATAAAAATAGATATAAATGTTAATTCCCTGTCATTACCTATACTAGTTGACTACTGTGGTACATGTACTATCATATGTATTCGACAGTAGAACATACAGACATCAATTATTATAGACATTTCCGTAGAAGGGTATTTTTCTTAGAAACGTTAGGGGACGACCATTTGATATTCTGGGGGGGGGGGGGGGGGGGGGGGGGGGGGGGGGGGGGGGGGGCCCAGGAGGATTTGTTTTTGATCGGTTATTTATTTTTGTAAACTGAGAGGACAGATTATTCATTTTCTGCACTATTGATGCAAGATTTTTCATTTTCATTAAAGCAAGGGACTGATTATTCATTTTCACAACTATATTCATGATATTCGAAAACATACAATTTTTTTAAATATTTGTTAATTATGAATAATACATGTAGAGTCAAGTCATAGGGCGTGTTTGGATATACGCCTGAGGCTTCCTATGGTTACCCATAGGTACCTATGGTTTGATATTTTGTGTATAAAATATCAAACCATAGGTACCTATGGGTAACCATAGGAAGCCTCAGGCGTATATCCAAACACACCCAGTATGTACCATTTAATCAGAAAAGATCATTATCCCCTGCAGAAATTTTAAGATTCAAGATTTCATTCATAACCTCAGACACATACTTGTGTACAAGGGGACAGTATAATATACAAACATTTTAAGATAATACATAGCGATACAGGACAAACAAAACACAAATACATAGTAATAATTATATTATAAAAGACAATTGGTATAATTAGATTAAGTATTTTTTAATTTTCTTCACGAAATAATAAATTATTTATATTCCCAAGCAATATATATGTACATGTATATTTGAAATGTGAAATTTTTTTTGAAGGGTTTTGGAACCGCTGAAGGCCCAAGAAGCTATAGACCTGCTGAGTTATTTATTTTCAATACATTGCAAGTCAGGTTATTTATTTTCAAACAACCACAGAACAAACCATTTATTTTTGTGATTATCAAGGCTGAGTTATTTATTTTCAAAATCCTCCTGCCCCCCCCCCCCCCCCCCCCCCCAGAATATCAAATGGTCGTCCCCTTACGTTGTATTTTATGATAAAAGTAACTAGATAAAATCAAAATTATAGGAATAGGTGAGGCCATAACAAAAAATATTCGTGTTTGCCCTAACCCTACCTACCCAGAAAATAGCTGCATACTAAAAATCGTTTATTATCATGGCCTGATGTCAGAGAAGACTTAAAATCCTGACACTTCAATTTCAATTTGCCGAAGAAAAAAAAAGAAAATGCTTCTTTACCTAACCCAGTCTCCACCTTATGGTACGATTTGGGCAAATCAAACTATATTTAAGTGTGGCCTGAATTAAACCCTTTATACATCCTCCCTCCCCCTTTATTTTTTATAATGTATCGTCATATGATACCTGCGACAATGCATCAGTGGTCGATATGCAAGTAACATCGATGAACATGTAGCATTTGACTTGTGACGAATAAAATGGTCCTTTTATATCTCAACCATTATTCCCCTAGCTCTCGATCAGTGAAAATAGGTTCATGGAAAACTTTACAAAACACTTGATTATTGTCGGGATAAAAGACGAACTGATATCAGCCATAATACAAACACAATACCACCACGGATATAACGTCAACAATACAAACAAAAAACAGGGAGATCTTTCATTAAGAATCGATATTTTTTTTCAATATCTAATCCTCGACTTAAATGGTATACATGTATATGTTTTTCAGTTTTCACATGTTTACACTGACTAATAAATGCACCAGAGACGTAGTATTATATATGTCTGTGTCTGCACTAAAATTCGGGTATCATGGCAAATTTATAAAACTCAAAGTATAGATTAAAATGATAGATTTCAATGTGTTAAACAATCTCTCTGTTCAAACACGAAGACGGGAATGACAGTTTGTATACAAACGGAATATAGTAAACTTTATTGCAAAACAAAACCCCGGATGGTTTAAGCAAAACATATTATAAAACAAACGGCATATATGCAAATACATGGTAATGCTTTTATATAGCTTAAAAGGTGTATACACAGGCTGAGAAATTATCATCAACTTTTCTTTAAATTATTTCACTCTGACACGGGGTCGGAATTATAAAGTTGATAAAACCTTGTGGAATTGAAATATCTACATGTACACAGAGATACCACATAGTCTTGTTATGTCAACGTAGACACATTTGTATAGAACTGTTATTCTACCGATTATAAATTTAACTTGAAAACGAAAAAAAATAACAAAAAACAAATATGTAACAAATAAACAAACGACAACCACTGAATTACAGGCTCCTGACTTGGGATAGACACATAAATATACAGAGGCTGGATAATTAAAATCAAATTTTCCTTAAATTATTTAACTCGCAGGGTCAGATTATAAAGTTGATAAAACCTTGTGGAATTGGAATACATATATATATATGTGTATCTACATACACAAAGATACCACATAATCTTGTTATGTTAAAGTAGACACATTTTTATGAAACTTTCATTCTATCGTATACAAATTTAACTTAAAACCGAAAAGATTTTTTTTCTCCAAAATCACGTTTAAAGGTTGTAATATAAGTTGTGATTGTCTGTTTCTTCACAGACAACCCCGATTCATCGTCTTTTCAAAACCACTTCAGGTTTTTGTAGTCTGTTTTATCGGAGAAAGTCTATGTATATAATGAAGTAGACACCAGAAGTTGAGAATTCAACATTCAAAACAACACTATTTCCTCTGTCTTAGATCTCATAAGATGTAGGCCCAACGAAAGCAGTCAACAGATCGATGTTCAAGAGGAAATCTTTTCATCATTAAACATCAACAAAGAAGTTGAAACATTCTGTTCTTATTCAATTGATCTTTTCAATAGAGGATATTATTCAGATGTAATAGGGGCGTCAACTTGCTTGCAGTATATCTGATTATCCAATGTATTCGTCAAATCCCCAACCCTTTCTATCAACAAACATTACATAAAAGAGAGGGATTGTAAAATAGATACAGAGGGGGAAATGTGCAGAATAAAAAGCCAAAATAGAGAAAAATAGTAAAACAAATAAAGACCAAAGAATAACGAATATCTATAAAAAGAAGAAAGAATGATGGCAAAAAATATATAAAACAAGATTGTAGAGAAAATACAAGAGTATAGAGAAAAATAGTCTAAACCATAAAAGAATAAAGAAAGGAATAAAGACTCATAAAACCTAGCTATTATACTTACCAATGCTAAAAGATTGGCAAAGGCTGTAATGTTCATGCTTTGTGGCGAGTTTTTACGGAGATTGTTTTTCATTTCTTTGACCATAGAACACCTATTACAATGTCCCCTGTGTTTGAACCCCTTATTGACTGTTTTAGACTCGGTGTCTTCACAAGCGTTACACATCTTATATCCTTTCCACTTAGGGAAAATAGAATAGGCCTTCCCTTGAACGTCTTTTGACGAATTGTTCACCTCCGCTGCTAAGTTTTTACTTTGGAAAGTTTTGTCCTTGGATACATCTGCCGTGATATCGTTAAATTGACTTCCACTCGCCTTCGCCGCGCTGTTTTGAATTTTCTTAGATCGAACACGTCTTGCAAGGTATAAAGTTTCAACATTTGAGTCGGATTCTGGTATTCCATCTTGACTATGAAAACAACCCATGTTTTTGTTAAATCCTCTTTTAATTCACGGTTTATTATTAAAAAGAATTTAAATTACTTCCTCCTTTAAACTAAAGTTAAACATAATCACTTCCGAATATACATTTAACCAAACACTATACTGTATATTTCACTCTAGTCATAAACTGTCGAATTTCTAAAACTACGACTTTAAATTGTAAAAATTGACAAATGTTGATGTACGGTGGTTTTACAATACATATATCTCGCACCTGCTGGCTACAGTATAAAACAGTACATATAATTCATCATCAGATATTATCTAAGGTGCGTGAAAACTCTGTTCATACGTAACAATTAGTCCCACTTCAAATGAGTTTCCTTCCGGTAGGTTTTAAAAATACATTTCGATGGATACAGGTCACTGTTGAATGAATAATACTCATCTCATATCAAACAATACATGTACATGTATGTTATAAAATAGTTCCGTATTTCACTTCCAACACCGATAACGGTTTAGAAATCTGATCGTTGAAGAATGAAATTGTTTACTTAAATCGACAGACCACTTGAGAAGATTATATTTTACCTGAAAATCAATCTCAGGTATGACAATAATGTATCAGAAACATGTAGATAGATAGATAAGTAATAATATTGACACTTCACACATCACCTGGTTACTATAGAAACGGATAACGGACCAATGGGCAGTGACATTGAATTAAAGAGGTGATTAAAAGACTAATGCATGACACTGAAAAAGGACAAGTTTGTCAAAAGCCGTATGGGGAATATATTTATATATTTTTCCTTCAATTCTTCCTATTATAATTAACAACTTTTGCTGTTGTTGTTATAATATTATCAAATTAAAGAGATGTATAAGACTAGTGACACTGAAAAAGGACATGTTTGTCAAAAGCCGTATGGGGAATATATTTATATCTTTTTCCTTCAATTCTTCCTATAATAATTATCCACTGTTGCTGTTTTGTTATAAGATTATTGAATTAAAGAGGTGATTAAAAGACTATGAAAAAGGACATGTTTGACAAAAGCCGAATGGGGAATTATATCTTCAATTTTTCCTTCAATTCTTCCTATTATAATTATCCACTGTTGCTATTTTGCAATAAGTTTAGATTTTGAGTAAAACGTATATATTTCGTATTGAAAGCATTTTTGGAGAACATTTATTTTAGAAGTTCTGAAAACGTATATAAATGTTACCTTGATTATATCTTGACAATTCAAACTTGCTGTTTAACATAAATATAACGCCTGGTAAATTGTTAAAAATTAACAAAATATATGATTTAACTATTTATATCCTGGGTTAGTACAATAGTCCCTTTTATAACTTCCTCTACAATGTGTGTTTGTATTAAACATGCACAATTAATCACAGGTATACTCGTCTTTTTTACCTATATAATTTAATATGTCTTTAAAAAAAACTACCTACATGATTCAAGTAATATATGTCTCTAAATAATTTTTTTTTTACCTATTTAGTATGAAATTTTTTCGGGGACAAGGGCAATTTAAAATCAATCTGTTATTTCTGTAAAGTTTCAAGTTTGGTTTAATAATTACGCACGTATATTTCTTGCGGTAAAGTTTGTTTATAAGATACTAAAAGCGGAATGTTAACATTGTTTTTAGTATGGTCATGAATGTACATGTCCGGTGTCTGAAAGGGTTCGTCTGACTTCATTTCATTGGCTTATTTGTAAACGTTTAGATTTTCTAATAAAGTCCGTTTTTCAGCTACTATCAGCAATGGGTCAACTATATTTGATGTAAAAAAATGTGTGTCAGTTACTGTATACGTCCGTCTGACAGTGTATATGTTCGTCTGAAAGTGTATATATCCGTCTGAGAATGTATATGTCCGTCTGACAGTGTATATGTCCGTCTGACAGTGTATATGTCCGCCTGTCAGTGTATATGTCCGTCTGGTAGTGTATATGTCCATCTGGTAGTGTACATATCCGTCTGGCAGTGTATATGTCCTTCTGACAGTGTATATGTCCGTCTGGTAGTGTATATGTCCGTCTGACAGTGTAAATGTCCGTCTTACAGTGTATATGTCCATCTGTCAGTTTATATGTCCGTCTGGTAGTGTATATGTCCGCCTGTCAGTGTATATGTCCGTCTGGTAGTGTATATGTCCGTCTGACAGTGTATATGTCCGTCTGGTTGTGTATATGTCCGCCTGTCAGTGTTTATGTCCGTCTGGTAGTGTATATGTCCTTCTGACAGTGTATATGTCCGTCTGGTAGTGTATATGTCCGTCTGACAGTGTATATGTCCGTCTGGTAGTGTATATGTCCGTCTGGTAGTGTATATGTCCGAATGTCAGTGTATATGTCCGTCTGGTAGTGTATTTGTCCTTCTGACAGTGTATATGTCCGTCTGGTAGTGTATATGTCCGTCTGGTAGTGTATATGTCCGTCTTGTAGTGTATATGTCCTTCTGGTAGTGTATATGTCCGTCTTGTAGTGTATATGTCCGTCTGGTAGTGTACATGTCCGTCTGGCAGTGTATATGTCCGTCTGGTAGTGTATATGTCCGTCTGGTAGTGTATATGTCCGTCTGGTAGTGTATATGTCCGTCTGGTAGTGTATATGTCCGTCTGGTAGTGTATATGTCCGTCTGGTAGTGTATATGTCCGTCTGACAGTGTATATATCCGTCTGACAGTGTAAATGTCCGCCTGGTAGTATAATTCCGTCTGACGGTGTATATTTCCGTCCGGCCGTGTATATGTCCGTCTGGTAGTGTTTATGTCCGTCTGGTAGTGTATATGTCCGTCTGGCAGTGTATACAATATGTCCGTCCAACAGTGTATATATCCGTCTGACAGTGTCGACTTGTCTGACAGTGTATATGTCCGGCTGACAGTGTATATGTCCGTCTGGCATTGTAATGTCCGTCTGACAATGTAAAACAATTCAAGCATTTATTTATGTCATCTTTATTTGTTGTAAGGTACTATTCTTAGATGTACATGGTCGTATGGCTCTGGTCTCATTTGTATGAATACACACAATTTATGTAAATAGTCTGACAATACAAAATGTATCCGAACGGGCTTCAGAAACAGGACGAAAAGCAAGGCTCGCCGAGATGATCTATTTCGTATCGAGTATACAACTTAATTCTATAATTCTGAGTATGTACATATATTGTTCTATCTAGTAATTTAAATACACACTTCAATTACCGCCTAGAAAGCTCAAAATCAATTGTCACGTAAAACAAAATAAATGTGCACAGTTTTCTTGAAGCTGAGTAGATTTGTACATGGACACATATACCACATATTTATTTGTATATATCCGTTATTTGTACAATAATTAATTGGTTGTAGAATAAAATGAATTAAGTCTATTTGATACCTGTTGAAACACTTTTACCAATATCAGCATAGGCGAAACATTTGAGCGTGTGCACTCTTATTACAAGATTCATAAAATTGATGTCATACTAAACTCCAAAACATACAAATGAACTAAAATGAAAAAAATAAATAAATATAAGACTTACAAAGGCCAGAGGCGCCTTACTCCTTTAGACAGGCGTACAAATTCTGTGGGGTTAAACTTGTTTTGTGAGATCTTAACCCCCCCCCCCCCCACACACACACCTGTACACCCAGCCAATTTAGAATAAACAAACACACATGAATACACACAGTAACACTCAGTTTAAAAAAAGTTAGAGTCTGATATCAGATTAAGATACAGAAGAAACAAAGCAAAATGACAATAGTACATAAATTTACAGAGGACTACAAGCAATTACTGACATGCCAGCTCCAGACCTCAATTAATTTAGACTGATTGAAATATTTTGTCTTCATCATAGCAATTACTGACATGCCAGCTTCAGACCTCAATTAGACTGATTGGAGTATTTTCATCTAAGAAAAGTAAACCCAGTACAATACCTCCCGTTAGCTAGGGTTTAGTAAAATACCATCGTTAAATACATTAGAAGAACCTAACCAAAGTCGTTTTTGGCAAACCCGGTGTAGATTTTAAACTTTTTTTAAATAAAATTGTTTTCAACATCTTTTCAATATGCTCCTTGTTAAGTGTATGTCACTGACAAGTGTATACAGTAATGAGAAAAAAGATACAGAATTCGTTCTGAATATGCATTAAATATCGCCCCCTTGGTCGGTAAATATGCATCAAATATCGCTCCCTTGGTCGGTGAATATGCATTACAAATGGCCCCTTTGGTGTAAATATGCATTACATATTGCCTCCTTGGTGTGAATATGCATTACATATCGCCCCCTTGGTCAGTGAATATGCATTAAATATCGCCCCCTTGGTCGGTAAATATGCATTAAATATCGCCCCTTGCAATCGTAACTACTCGGCCATTCTCGCTATGCAGTGTGACTATGTATTACATATTGCCTCCTTGGTCTGAATATGCCACTGACATATCGCCCCCTTGGTCAGTGAATATGCATTAAATATCGCCCCCTTGGTCGGTAAATATGCATTGAATATCGCCCCTTGCAATCGTAACTACTCGGCCATTCTCGCTATGCAGTACAAAAACTTCGTGCAACCAGAAAGGCCGATTTTCCGATTGCGCCCCCTTGGTCAGTGACATATGGCCCCTTTGGTATGAATATGCATTACATATCGACTCCCGTGTGTTTAAGCATGTATCAAATATGAGCTACAGTTTAAACTTTTGAGGACAATATCAGATCAATGACATGTTAACAGCAAATAACACAGAAAAAAATGTCTATATGAAATCTGAGGAACGAGTAATATTATATAGAGTTTACACATTTCTTGATTACTGGAGATTACTCTTAAACAAAATTGTATATGAATTCTTAAATTTTGTGATTATATATATAATTAATCTGTTAAAAATAATAATATTTCATGTGAAAACATTCGTATATCAATGTGGCCACCCACACTTATGACACTTATGATACACGAACGAATTATTATCAAAATTTATCTCACAAGTATCTCCAGACTGATCTCACAAAGTCTCTTTATACAGATATCACAAAATCTTTTTATACTGATCTCACAAATACTTTTTATACTGATCTCACAAAGTCTCTTTATACTGATCTCACAAGGTCTCTTTATACTGATCTTACAAAGTCTCTTTATACTGATCTCACAAAGTCTCTTTTTATTGATCTCACATAGTCTTTTTATACTGATCTCACAAAGTCTCTTTATACTGATCTCACAAAGTCTCTTTATACTGACCTGACATAGTCTTTTTATACTGATCTCACAGTCTCTTTGTACTGATCTTACAAAGTCTTTTTATACTGATCTCACAAAGTCTCTTTATACTGATATAACAAAGTCAAGTCTCTTTATACTGATCTCACAAGGTCTCTTTATACTGATCTCACAAAGTCTCTTTATCCTGATCTCACAAAGTCTTTTTTACACTGATCTCACAGGGTCTCTTTATACTGATCTCACAAAGTCAAGTCTCTTTATACTGATCTTGAAAGTCTCTTTATACTGATCTTACAAAGTCTTTTTATACTGATCTCACAAAGTCTCTTTATACTGATCTCACAAAGTCAAGTCTCTTTGTACTGATCTCACAAAGTCAAGTCTCTTTATACTGATCTCACAAAGTCAAGTCTATTCATACTGATCTCACAAAGTCTTTTTATACTGATCTCACAAAGTCTCTTTATATTGATCTCACAAAGTCTCTTTATACTGATCTCACAAAGTCTCTTTATAATGATCTCACAAAGTCTTTTTATACTGATCTCCCAAAGTCTCTTTATACTGATCTCGTAAAGTCTCTTTATACTGATATCACAAAGTCTTTTTATACTGATCTCACAAATTCTCTTTATACTGATCTCGTAAAGTCTCTTTATACTGATCTCACAAAGTCTTTTTTATACTGATCTCGTAAAGTCTCTTTATACTGATCTTACAAAGTCTCTTTAAACTGATCTCACAAAGTCTCTTTATACTTATCTCACAAGGTCTCTTTATACTGATCTCACAAAGTCTCTTTATCCTGATCTCACTAGGTCTTTTTTACACTGATCTCACAGAGTCTCTTTATACTGATCTCACAGAGTCTCTTTATACTGATCTCACAAAGTCAAGTCTCTTTATACTGATCTTGAAAGTCTCTTTATACTGATCTTACAAAGTCTTTTTATACTGATCTCACAAAGTCTCTTTATACTGATCTCACAAAGTCAAGTCTCTTTGTACTGATCTCACAAAGTCAAGTCTCTTTATACTGATCTCACAAAGTCAAGTCTCTTCATACTGATCTCACAAAGTCAAGTCTCTTCATACTGATCTCACAAAGTCTTTTTATACTGATCTCACAAAGTCTCTTTATATTGATCTCACAAAGTCTCTTTATAATGATCTCACAAAGTCTCTTTATACTGATCTCACAAATTCTCTTTATACTGATCTCACAAAGTCTCTTTATAATGATCTCACAAAGTCTTTTTATACTGATCTCCCAAAGTCTCTTTATACTGATCTCGTAAAGTCTCTTTATACTGATATCACAAAGTCTTTTTATACTGATCTCATAAATTCTCTTTATACTGATCTCGTAAAGTCTCTTTATACTGATCTCACAAAGTCTTTTTTATACTGATCTCGTAAAGTCTCTTCATACTGATCTCACAAAGTCTTTTTATACTGATCTCACAAATTCTCTTTATACTGATCTCGTAAAGTCTCTTCATACTGATCTCACAAAGTCTTTTTTATACTGATCTCGTAAAGTCTCTTTAAACTGATCTCACAAATTCTCTTTATACTGATCTTACAAAGTCTCTTTAAACTGATCTCACAAAGTCTCTTTATACTTATCTCACAAAGTCTTTTTATACTGACTCACAAAGTCTCTTTATACAGATCATACACAGTCTTTTTATACTGATCTCACAAAGTCTTTTTAAACTGATCTCACAAAGTCTCTTTATTCTGATCTCACAAAGTCTCTTTTTCTGATCTCACAAAGTCTCTTTATACTGATCTCACAAAGTCTTTTTATACTGATCTCACACAGTCTTTTTATACTGATCTTACAAAGTCTTTTCATACTGATCTCACAGTCTCTTTAAACTGATCTCACAAAGTCTCTTTATACTGATTTCACAAAGTCTCTTTATACTGATCTCAGAAAGTTTCTTTATACTGATCTCACAACGTATCTTTATACTTATATCACAACGTCTCTTTATACTGATCTCTCACAGTCTCTTTATACTGATCTCACAAAGTCTTTGTATACTGATCTCACAAAGTCTTTTAATACTGATCTCACAAAGTCTTTTTATACTGATCTCATAAAGTATGTTTATACTGATCTAACAAAGTCTCTTTATACTTATCTCACAAAGTCTTTTTATACTGATCTCACAAAGTCTCTTTATACAGATCATACAGTCTTTTTATTCTGATCTCACAAAGTCTTTTTATACTGATCTCACAAAGTCTTTTTATACTGATCTCACACAGTCTTTTTATACTGATCTCACATAGTCTTTTTATACTGATCTCACACAGTCTTTTTATTCTGATCTCACAAAGTCTTTTTATACTGATCTCATAAAGTATGTTTATACTGATCTAACAAAGTCTCTTAATACTTATCTCACAAAGTCTTTTTATACTGATCTCACATAGTCTCTTTATACAGATCATACACAGTCTTTTTATTCTGATCTCACAAAGTCTCTTTATACTGATCTCACAAGTCTTTTTATACTGATCTCACACAGTCTTTTTATACTGATCTCACAAAGTCTCTTTATACTGATCTCACAAAGTCTTTTTATACTGATCTCACAAAGTCTTTTTATACTCATCTCACACAGTCTTTTTATACTGATCTTATAAAGTCTTTTCATACTGATCTCACAGTCTCTTTAAACTGATCTCACAAAGTATTTTTATACTGATCTCACAAAGTCTTTTTATACTGATCTAACAGTCTCTTTATACTGATCTCACAAAGTCTCTTTATGCTGATTTCACAAAGTCTCTTTATACTGATCTCAGAAAGTTTCTTTATACTGATCTCACAAAGTCTTTTTATACTGATCTCACAAATTCTCTTTATACTGATCTCGTAAAGTCTCTTCATACTGATCTCACAAAGTCTTTTTTATACTGATCTCGTAAAGTCTCTTTATACTGATCTCACAAATTCTCTTTATACTGATCTTACAAAGTCTCTTTAAACTGATCTCACAAAGTCTCTTTATACTTATCTCACAAAGTCTTTTTATACTGATCTCACAAAGTCTCTTTATACAGATCATACACAGTCTTTTTATACTGATCTCACAAAGTCTTTTTAAACTGATCTCACAAAGTCTCTTTATTCTGATCTCACAAAGTCTCTTTTTCTGATCTCACAAAGTCTCTTTATACTAATCTCACAAAGTCTTTTTATACTGATCTCACAAAGTCTTTTTATACTGATCTTACAAAGTCTTTTCATACTGATCTCACAGTCTCTTTAAACTGATCTCACAAAGTCTCTTTATACTGATTTCACAAAGTCTCTTTATACTGATCTCAGAAAGTTTCTTTATACTGATCTCACAACGTATCTTTATACTTATATCACAACGTCTCTTTATAATGATCTCTCACAGTCTCTTTATACTGATCTCACAAAGTCTTTTTATACTGATCTCATAAAGTATGTTTATACTGATCTAACAAAGTCTCTTTATACTTATCTCACAAAGTCTTTTTATACTGATCTCACAAAGTCTCTTTATACAGATCATACACAGTCTTTTTATTCTGATCTCACAAAGTCTCTTTATACTGATCTCACAAAGTCTTTTTATACTGATCTCACACAGTCTTTTTATACTGATCTCACATAGTCTTTTTATACTGATCTCACACAGTCTTTTTATTCTGATCTCACAAAGTCTTTTTATACTGATCTCATAAAGTATGTTTATACTGATCTAACAAAGTCTCTTAATACTTATCTCACAAAGTCTTTTTATACTGATCTCACATAGTCTCTTTATACAGATCATACACAGTCTTTTTATTCTGATCTCACAAAGTCTCTTTATACTGATCTCACAAAGTCTTTTTATACTGATCTCACACAGTCTTTTTATACTGATCTCACAAAGTCTCTTTATACTGATCTCACAATACTGATCTCACACAGTCTTTTTATACTGATCTTATAAAGTCTTTTCATACTGATCTCACAGTCTCTTTAAACTGATCTCACAAAGTATTTTTATACTGATCTCACAAAGTCTTTTTATACTGATCTAACAGTCTCTTTATACTGATCTCACAAAGTCTCTTTATACTGATTTCACAAAGTCTCTTTATACTGATCTCAGAAAGTTTCTTTATACTGATCTCACAAAGTCTCTTTATACTGATCTCTCACAGTCTCTTTATACTGATCTCACAAAGTCTTTGTATACTGATCTCACAAAGTCTCTTTATACTGATCTGACAAAGAATCTTTATACTGATCTCACAAAGTATCTTTATACTGATCTCACAAAGAATCTTTATACTGATCTCACAAAGTATCTTTATACTGATCTCACAAAGTATGTTTATACTGATCTAACAAAGTCTCTTTATACTTATCTCACAAAGTCTTTTTATACTGATCTCACAAAGTCTCTTTATACAGATCATACACATTCTTTTTATTCTGATCTCACAAAGTCTCTTTACACGGATCTCACAAAGTCTTTTTATACTGATCTCACACAGTCTTTTTATACTGATCTCACAAAGTCTCTTTATACTGATCTCAGAAAGTCTTTTTATACTGATCTCACACAGTCTTTTTATACTGATCTTACAAAGTCTTTTCATACTGATCTCACAGTCTCTTTAAACTGATCTCACAAAGTATTTTTATACTGATTTCACAAAGTCTCTTTATACTGATCTCAGAAAGTTTCTTTATACTGATCTCACAACGTATCTTTATACTTATATCACAACGTCTCTTTATACTGATCTCTCACAGTCTCTTTATACTGATCTCACAAAGTCTTTGTATACTGATCTGACAAAGTCTCTTTATACTGATCTGACAAAGTCTCTTTATACTGATCTCACAAAGTCTCTTTATACTGGTCTCACAAAGTCTTTTTATACTGATCTCACAAAGTCTCTTTATACTGATCTCACAAAGTCTCTTCTCACCAAGTCTCTTTATACTGATCTCACAAAGAATCTTTATACTGATCTCACAAAGTATCTTTATACTGATATCACAAAGTCTTTTTATACTAATCTTACAGTCTCTTAATACTGATCTCACAAAGTCGAGTCTCTTTATACTGATCTCACAAAGTTTTTTTTATACTGATATGTGGACACCCACACTTATAATACATGAACGAATTATTATCAAAACTATTCTCACAAAGTCTATTTATTACTGATCTCATAAAGTCTCTTTATACTGATCTAACAGTCTCTTTATATTGATCTCACAAAGTCTCTTTATATTGATTTCACAAAGTCTCTTTATACTGATCTCACAAAGTCTTTTTATACTGATCTCACAAAGTCTTTTCATACTGATCTCACAAAGTCTTTTTGTACTGATCTCATATAGTGTCTTAAGACACATCTCACTTAAACTTATAAGACAAATCTCATTATTTTTTGTTTAAGCATTTTTATGGGGATCTTGTTACGTATCTTTTGACTGATCACAAGAATTCTTAAATTTCTACTTTTCCTGTGATCGTCATAAATTGGGAAAATATACAACTGTGTTAATTACAAAAGTAAAACTTTAAAGCAATATCAGAAACAGGTTAAGAGAAATGAAAATTTACAAACAACTGGTTAAGACCTCAAAATAAGAGTGTTTATGTATAACAAGTATTCTGAGAGTATTGCACAACAATACATAGTCCCATATGGGTTAAAATGAATTGTTCTGGAACAAAATGCTTAAAATAATCCATAACTTATCGTGGTGTATGATGATAACAGGAAGGGACAATTTGATTTTTTGAGGGGAATTTTCCAAGGACCATAACTCTGCATAAAATCATCATACTAGAACAAACTTTGAACTTGATCTGAAACTTTTTGTGATGAGACAAGCATGATGAAAAAAATAGTGTGGAAAAGTTAATATTTGAGTGAATTTAATGACCACAACAATATTTGAACTTGATACATTCTTTAGTGTATAGTCAGAGAGACTCACCTCTGGTTGTGGGAAAAGATCTAATGTTGGACATTCCTCCATGTGTTTAGTCAGAGAGACTCACCTCTGGTTGTATAAAAGATCTTTGATGGATATTCCTCCATGTGTTTAATTAGAGAGACTCACCTCTGGTTGTGGGAAAAGATCTATGTTGGACATTCCTCCATGTGTTTAGTCAGAGAGACTCACCTCTGGTTGTATAAAAGATCTTTGTTGGACATTCCTCCATGTGTTTAATTAGAGAGACTCACCTCTGGTTGTGGGAAAAGATCTATGTTGGACATTCCTCCATGTGTTTAGTCAGAGAGACTCACCTCTGGTTGTGGGAAAAGATCAATGTTGGACATTCCTCCATGTGTTTAATTAGAGAGACTCACCTCTGGTTGTATAAAAGATCTTTGTTGGACATTCCTCCATGTGTTTAATTAGAGAGACTCACCTCTGGTTGTTGGAAAAGATCTATGTTGGACATTCCTCCATGTGTTTAATTAGAGAGACTCATCTCTGGTTGTGGGAAAAGATCTATGTTGGACATCCCTCCATGTGTTTAATTACTCACCTCTGGTTGTGGGAAAAGATCTATATTGGACAATCCTCTATGTGTTTAATTAGAGGGACTCACCTCTGGTTGTTGGAAAAGATCTATGTTGGACATTCCTCCATGTGTTTAATTAGAGAGACTCACCTCTGGTTGTGGGAAAAGATCTATGTTGGACATTCCTCCATGTGTTTAATTAGAGAGACTCACCTCTGGTTGTGGGAAAAGATCTATGTTGGACATGCCTCCATGTGTTTAATTAGAGAGACTCGTCTCTGGTTGTGGGAAAAGATCCTTGTTGGACATTTCTCCTTGTGTTTAATTAGAGAGACTAACCTCTGGTTGTGGGAAAAGATCTGTGTTGGACATTCCTCCATGTGTTTAATTAGAGAGACTCACCTCTGGTTGTAGGAAAAGATCTATGTTGGACATGCCTCCATGTGTTTAATTAGAGAGACTCACCTCTGGTTGTGGGAAAAGATCTATGTTGGACATGCCTCCATGTGTTTAATAAGAGAGACTCATCTCTGGTTGTGGGAAAAGATCCTTGTTGGACATTTCTCCTTGGGGTGCTATAAACAGTTTCGTATAAAAAACTAGGGGTTATTCCCCGACTAAAAATAGACTTGGAGGGAAGTCCCTTTTTATCAACATAATTGGTAAAAAAGTATCATGTTTTTTATATTTGATTGTAAAAATAAGTTAATTAGCTTCAATTAGAACAGGTTGAATGATTTAAATAATTTTTAAAAATTAGATTAAATACACATGTTTTAAGGGGAGACAAACTGTAAACATCCTGTTTTTTTGGCAGTGAAAAGTGCAAAACTTATTTGCACCCACTGTAGCTCTTTTCGGAGCAGGCGAACGTAGCCTGAAGCATAAATTTTTAGAAAGACCAGGTAAAAACCTATGAAATTCATACAGTTTTGAATATGAAAAATGTGCATGTATCATGTCTGCATGGGTGTGCACATGGCCTGATTTCATGTTTTTTATGCATAGATTAGACAATGTTTTCCCCATTTTCTCTGGATAAAACTTTTTGGTACTATTAAAAGTACAATTTATTTTTATTTCATTATAAACTAGAGAAAATTCTGATTCTAATGATATCTAGTTTTATACAAGTATCTTCATTAACATTAACACCACTAAGGGTCAATCATAGATGGTCCCTCAAAATATGACGTCATAGAAAAAAAGGGGTCGCCCCGATATTCCGACACCCCGTTAGTCCGACACCCCATTGGTCCGACACCCCAATAGTTCGACACCCCATTAGTCCGATACCCCACTAGTCCGACACCCCGTTAGTCCGACACTTTAACATAGATTATGACATTATATATAACTATGCAAATGCTTGAAATACTGAAAAACATAATTGCAAACTACGTTCGTACATTAAAAGATATATAAAATTTACATAAGTGTACCCGGCCACATCCACTTGTATTTTTGTCCATTTGATGTCAGAGTTAATCCATTTTCAACTGATTTGTATAGTACGTTCTTATGTTGTACTGTTATACATTTGTACCACTGTCCCGGGTTAGGGGAAGGGTTGGAATTTCGCTAACATGTTTAATCCCGCCAAATTATGTAAAACTATGTTTGTGCCTGTCAGGAGCCTGGAATGCCGTGGTTGTCGTTTGTTTATGTGTTACCTATTTGTTTTTCGTTCATTTTTTTTTATATAGATAAGGCCGTTAGTTTTCTTGTTTGAATTGTTTTACATTGTCATTTCGGGACCTTTTGAAGCTGACTATGCGATATGGGCTTTGTTCATTGTTAAAGACCATACGATGACATATATTTGTAAAATTCTGTGTCATGTCGGTCTCTTGTGGAGAGTTGTTTCATTTGCAATCATACCACATCTTCTTTTATATATATATATATATATATATTGGCACGATTAAAACATCGTTATCACACAATTTTAGGGGAAATAAGTTCCATTTCAGAGAATCGGCAATCGCAGTTGACTTATAAATTCCTAAAAGGTGTTTCATATATCTACTTTTTGAAGCCTATACCTGAAAATTCGCAAAATCAAAAAAACTTTATTTGAGGAACGTGGATTATGTTACAGTTCTGATTTCTTAACTTTTACTTCAAATTATTCTATTTATTTTATCAACTACTCCTTAATTCTATTTAATGATTATCAAGCTGTTCATTAGACTCCGTGTAATATGATTCATATGCTAATAAATATGTAAATTTTTAGCTCACCTGACTTAAAGAGTCAAGCAAGCTTTTCTCATCACTTGGCGTCCGTCGTCTGTCTTCGTCGTCGTCTGGTAACTTTAACGAAAATCTTCTTCTCTGAATCTAATGACTTTTAACCAAACTTGGCCAGAATCATCACTAGAGTATCAAGCTTAACACATATCTCCGATCGATAACCAAGCCTGCCAACCAACATGGCCGACATGGCTTAACATAGAACATAGGGGGAAAATGCAGTTTTTGGTTTATCTATACTATTAAACGAGAAGACCTCATTTTTGGTGTCGCTTCTCTTGCTTCCACAATAAATCAATCATCATGCCTCTGTGTCCTACAGGTAACATGCATAGTCGCATTTGTCATCCATTCTTTTGATTATTCAGATTGAGTTATTTTGGGAGAAAAACGACAAAAAGGAGTCCGGATATGATTCCGTCATCGGACTAACTTTTAGTCATATATTAGATTTCCGGTTTTAAAGATGCACAAATACAACCAATCGTATGATAGATAACTAAATATGAAAAATGAATAAGCCAATCAGAGTTTTCTCCATAGCATGGGGTTGAGATCACATGAACTACAACTTTTATACCTCATTATAGATCACATGAACCACAACTATTATACCTCCTTATAGAGATACAATAATTATTTTTCGCGTTTATATATACGTTTTAACTACGATTATGATACTTTAAATGTATAGAGACTCTCTATATTCTGTCTACTGTTTTCTATGAAATGTTTACTATTTAAGGGGTCATACCAGTTGAATATATATATATATTAAAATGAGTAAAATATTTGACACAAGTAGAACCAATCGTATGATGGATAACAAAAATTGAGAAAAAAATAAGCCATTCAGAGCGTTCTCCATATCATGGTGTTTAGATCGCAAGAATCACAACTATTATACTTCCTAAGAAAGGACAATTATTTTTCACGTTTCATATCATGGTGTTTAGATCGCAAGAACCACAGCTATTATACCTCCTTAGAGCAGACAATTATTTTTCGCGTTTATCTACATGTAAACTACGATTATACTACTTTAATATATAGAGACTATCTGTATTCTATCAGGGACTTTCTATGTTAGTATAGAAAGTCGGCCCTGATTCTGTCTACTGTTTTCTTTGGAACGTTTACTACTAAAGGAATCATACCACTTGCATATATATTAAAATAAGTAAAACAGGCTTAATTCATCTCGACCAAAAACTTTAACCTGAAGCGGGACAGAACCGGACGGAAGGACGAACGAGCGAACGGACGGACAGACTAGCCTGAAAACATAATGCTCATAAATGGGGCATAAAATGTATTGTTGAAAGGGAAAATACTGATTTGGCAAAAATGAAAGTAAGGTAGAGATTAAAAGTAGGCGAGCATTTTTCGGGGCGTAGGGATCGTGTGTTTTTAAGATCGGGATTTGGGGATTGATCCTTACTGGATCCTGAAATATATTTTTCGATTTCATGATATCGGAATATGCATTTCTTTTAATTCTGCATCTCTGGATTTCATGGTTTTAAGCGCGGGATTTCGGCCGGGATCAGGACCCCTCCGACCACCCCCCAATTTAGCCTTAGTCATTTATACATGATTCATATCCTACCATTGACATCTTAATAAGGCTCTCAAAAGAAAGAAAAACACTGACGGATTGTCCTAGAAGCATATTTTATTTGACTAATAATGGTCTATTATATAAGCAGTTAGATTTATTTCATGTTTGAAATGGTGCAAATTGTTAATTTTATTTGACTTTTAACAAAAACAGAATTGTAGCAAAGGAGAACAATAATTGTGGTCTGAGGTCAGACACACGAAAATATTTGAATTTAACAGAAAGGAAACAAATATCGGACTTTTGAACAAGGGAGAAAGCTTTTGATACCTTTTATGAAATTTTCCATACATACAATTTTTTACAAAAAATCATCCTACAACAGTCCTCAAGCTCTATATGCCCGCGATTTAGCGGGTGTGTTCTAGTATCTATGAAAGTAAAGCATATAGAGCAAATCTGACCGGTGGCAAACATGTTTTTGGGATTTAGATTTATCTGCACTGACATTTTTAGACGAATACGACATTTCGTTGTTAGGTTGCTGCCCCTGAGTTTGTAATTTTACGGAAATTTTGCATTTTTTATAATTGTTATATCTAATACTTATCTGGTATTTAATACTATTAATTATGATTTTAACCTTGAGAGACTCTAGTTGAATTATGTACAGTCATGAGATGACAGTATATATTGTCTATAAATTGATTTTCATTGAATTTTTAGTAAATTTTGTTCAAAAATTTCATCCTCTTGAAATACAGATTATTTATCTATTTATTTATTTTTATTTATTTATTTATGTATGTTATAAACTAAAAGGTATAAACACAACTGGTGATAGTTTTCAAAAGGGAAATGCCTGTACAAGTACGTCCGTAAAATTATGTTAATAAGGAACATGCATACAATTTTGTAATGCATTCGCGTGCATTATGGCCAATAAGACGACCCATGTATCTACATTGTAGGTACCTGCGAACGCTATTATGCGTATTATTATCATGACTATGATATGCATGATTTTTATGATTGAAAGTTTTATGCTCTTTGGTTGGGTGGTTGTCTTTTTAACATATTCTCCATTTTCATTCTCAATTTTATTAAAACAAATATGCTCTTGAAATTTCATTGGTTATATTAATATACCGTATAGCGGGTTATTTTCGCGGGTGTAACAATTCATGATTTTCATTTAAGAATTGAATGCTTCTTTTTGTAAATTTATTGGGTGGTAAAAGCGTTGACCGAAGTACATTTTGTATGAAGCGCGGAAGCGCTTCATTCTAAAAATGTACGCACGGTCAACGCTTTTACAACCCTATAAAGTTTCAAAAAGAAGTATTCAATACTTATAATTACATTTTTTTAGCTAAAATCATGAAAACACGATTTTTATCGAGTTTTATTTAATTCACCTGTGCACTTTTTTTGCGGGACCTCGTGTCATCATGCTTGTTAAATGTTATTGTCTGATGCAATTGTTTACGGAATAACATGTTAGCCAATCAGAATAACGTATTATAATGAAACTTACATCTAATGTAATTATTGAATAATGTATAAATGCGAAATATTTTGGAAGTCATTAATTTGGCGGATTCATAACTTTAATCATACCGTTGCATGTTCACTTGCGGAATTTAATTCGGAGATTTTATTCTATCCGCCAAAATTTACACCCTACCCAAACAACCCGGTATACGATATATGAAGCGATAAACTACTCCATTTTGCATTCGATGACGTCAGCGTATGTAGATATATGCACAGCCATATTTGTTTAATGAACAGCTGCGCCATGAGCGCATGATACGTCCGTCGTCTAGTTCAATTTTTATGCAAAAATCATAAACTATAGTTTCATATATATGGCGTGACATGTTGGAACCCCCTTTTTTGGCTCACATGGCCTAAAAGGACAAGTGAGCTTTTCTCATCACTTCTCGTTCGTCGTCGTCGTCCGTCGTCGTTAACTTTTTACAAAAATCTTCTCCTTTGAAACTACAGGGCAAAATTTAATCAAACTTGGCCTCAATCATCATTGGGGTATCTAGTTTCAAAAATGTGTCCGGTGACCCGGCCAACCAACCAAGATGGCTGCCATGGCTAAAAATAGAAAAGGGGTAAAATGTAGATGTTGGCTTATAACTCTGAAACCAAAGCATTTAGAGCAAATCTGATATGGGGGTTAAATTGTCTATGAAGTCAAGATCTATCTGCTCTGAAATTTTCAGACGAATCGGACAACCGTTTGTTGGATTGCTGACCCTAAATTGGCAATTTTAAGGAAATTTTGCCGTTTTTGGTTATTATCTTGAATATTATTATAGATAGAGATCAATTGCAAAGAGCAGTGATGTTCAGCAAAGTAAGATTTACAAATAAGTCAACGTGACCGAAATTACCAGTTGACCCCTTAAGGAGTTATTGCCCTTTATAATATTTTTTTACCAATTTTTAGTAAATTTTTGAAATCTTTTACAAAAATCTTCTCTGCAACTACTGGCCCAAATTTAACAAAACTTGGCAATAATCATCATTGGGGTATTTTGTTCAAAAAATGTGTCCGGTGACCAGGCCAAACAAACAAGATGGCCGCCATGGCTAAAAATAGAACATATAGGTTACATGTAGATTTTGGCTAATAACTCTGAAACCAAAGCATTTAGAGCAAATCGGACAAGGATTTATATTGTTTATCAAATCAAGATCTATCTGCCCTGAAATTCCCGATGAATTGGACAACCGGTTGTTGGGTTGCTGCCCCTGAATTGGTAATTTTTAAGGAAATTTTGCCGTTTTTGGTTATTATCTTGAAAATTATTATAGTAAAAGGTAAACTGTAAACAGTAATAATGTTCAGCAAAGTAAGATCTACAAATAGGTCAGGATATCCAAAATGGTAAGTTGACCCCTTAAGGAGTTATTACCTTTTACAGTCAATTTTTTTAACACTTTTCACAAATTTTGTAACTAATTGGGCAAGTTCATTATAGATAGAGATAATTGTAAGTAGCAAGAATGTTCAGTAAAGTAAGAGCCTCTAGTTTTATAAAATAAAAAATCAATAACTCAAAAATAAATTTTGAATCATCACCAAAAAGTATACAGATCTGTACATTTATATAATAATGATGTAATAAAGATGTAAAAAATAATTATAAATTGTTATTGTTTTTGAGATACTGCGCGACATGTGACCCACAACCCCCCCCCCCCCCCCCCCCCCCTCCATTTTTAATTTTAAAAAAAAACTCAATATCTCTTAATTAAATTTTGAAACCAAAAAGTATATAGATGTTTAGATTAATAAAACTATAAAACTAAGAAGTATATTAAGTTTTAAGCAAAAATCATATATAGCTTTTGAGATACGGCGCGACGTGTGAAAAAATTACACCCCTGTTTTAGTTACAAAGTCCCGTAACTCAAAAGTTTTAATCTTATTGTCATCAAAAAGTATACAGATCGTTTGACCATCATAAGAAACAACTATGTGAAGTTTAATGAAATTTGGATGAGTCGTTCTCAAGTTACGATGCGACATGTCTACGCCGGGCAGACAGATGGACAAACGGACAGACGGACATTTGTATATCTACCATATTAGAATACGTCCATTCAAAATTTTGACGGGCGTATACAAACATACACAGAACTGTCATAACATTACTTTCAATATTTGAACCTGCATTTATTTTGTTGATATTTTGATACCTTGCCTAGCTAGGTGCATTTTGTAATAATATACATGTACGTGTTTTTTTCTTGATTTCGTGAAACTACTATAATTGCACAATCGAATACCGGTAACAAGTAAGAATATAACGATCTTCTGATGAGACTTTCTTTGTAGTGTTGTTTAAATCCTTCCAGATCACCTAGTTGCAATTCAGGTTGTGAGTGCGAGTTTTTGTTTTGAACAACTTTTATTTTTCTTAATACTCAAATTGAGCATAGAAATGGGGAATGTGTCAAAGAGACAACAATCAGACCAAAGAACAGACAACAGCCGAAGGACACGTTTGGGTCTTCAATGCAGCGAGAAACTCCCGCACCGGAGGCCTGTTTCAGTTGGCCCCTAAAGAAAAATGTATAGGGATTGTTTTACTTGAACATTTGTATTTTCCTATTTTCTTATATACTTAAGGGTCGATTTTTGTGTTGCCTTTGATATAAATACTAATGGGTACCCTTGATCTAAGTAGCAAAATTCCTAAATTTTTGTTCACTTTTATTCAAATACAATAGATACATGATATAATAGGACAAACAATAAACAATCAAATGAATACGGAAAGAACTCAGAGTTTTCGGTTTCGTTCAAATTAACCAATTATTGATTGATTGATTGTTTGTTGCTTAATGTCCAGTGGCAAATATTTCATGCATATTCAGGACGAGAACAAGTTCATAATAAATACTATAGGTAGGTCTTGAAATAATAGAGGCCATCTGGGATGATGGTCGTGGAAGTTTGGACTGCCACTGGAAAATGAGGGTATATTGGATAGGGACGGAAATTTTGCCTTGCAACAGGCCACCTACGGACCCCTCAAAGAGTTGTTGCAAGGGTTCTTAAAGAGCGTGGCACTCTCCTTACATGAGGCATCGGATTTAACGTCCACAATCTGACCGGACGTGACTGCGAAATTGATACAACCCGCACAGCCAAAAGGACGCCCCACTTCGGCAAGCGTTTTACTTCCGGTCGGTAGAAGACGAAGTGACCATATTTCTATTCCCAAGTCAGCCTTGGGGGTTACTAACCAATGAATTAATATTTTTAATTAGCAATATTGAATCAATTTATTCACCAATAAATGAGTTGAGGTTTAAGATCGTTGTTTGCATCTCCCGCAATGGAGGGCTGAGGGGTAAGCAAGTCCTTTCGGATAGCGGGTTAATTGATGTGGAAAGTGTGTTCTTAGTTTCAGAATGCAAGTTATCTTATGTTGTTCCTCGTAAAGATAAACATTTACATAATAGTACTATCGATGTATCCCTGATTCTCTGAAAACTGGTCTAACACTAGGTTCACAAATTAGTAAGTTTCTGTGTATCAGCTTACTTCTATTGGTCGGGATTAATTGTATAGTCGGACTATTGGTGTGTCGGACCAATGGGGCGTCGGACTAATGGGGTGTCGGACAAATGAGGTGTCGGACCAGTGGGGTGTCGGACCAATGAGGTGTCGGACCAATGGGGTGTCGGACTAACGGGGTGTCGGAACATCGGGGCTGCCCCGAAAAAAACTGTTGATTGCACCCTTAAAGGGACAAACATATAATATAGTGAGGTTTTCACATAGAAATGTGTTAGTGAATAGACTAAAACAATTCTGAAAAATATTGTATGGCATGTGTACATTAATTTTAAAGCATCAGTTTGGTATATTTAATGCAAATATTACAGATTTGTACATAGCAACCAGATATAAGAAAACCAGACTCTGTTCAAATTTTGAAGTTTTTCAGCTTATTGCGACGTCATGATACTTTTATTAATTCTCTCCTATATATGGAACCAAAAGTTGCACATGCAAAGGGTTGATTTTTTCTTCTTTGGCCTGTACTACTGATTAGTGTAACATGGATTTTTTTTCATTAATTTATATTTTTTGTACTTTTTATAGTTAAAAGGCTCCAAGTATCATATATAAGAAATACACTATTTCAATATTTTTCTCAACTCAGCTACAACTTAGTTCATATAATAATAGGGACAAAAGATGTTTAAAGTAACTTTATTTATGCTTATTTTACAGTTTTTATTCTATTTATTCAAAAGAAACCCAATTTTATGTTTTTTCTTTTGAAATAAACTGATGACAATAGGATACAGGAAATGTTTGGAATATGCCAGTTAAACTATTTGCCACTGGCCAAAATACCACAACTATGCGACATATAAAATTAGCTGTAGTTTCACCATTCGGGGTCACAATCCTTAAAGTAAGACATAATTTTAATCTGTATTGTGTACAGATTCATAAAAGCTGAGAAGTTTTTATATATCGCATACAAGGTTTTGCTTAATGGTGCTATAAACAGTTTCGTATAAAAAACTAGGGGTTATTCCCTGACTAAAAATAGACTTGGAGGGAAGTCCCTTTTTATCAACATAATTGGTAAAAAAGTATCATGTTTTTTATATTTGATTGTAAAAATAAGTTAATTAGCTTCAATTAGAACAGGTTGAATGATTTAAATAATTTTTAAAAATTAGATTAAATACACATGTTTTAAGGGGAGACAAACTGTAAACATCCTGTTTTTTTGGCAGTGAAAAGTGCAAAACTTATTTGCACCCACTGTAGCTCTTTTCGGAGCAGGCGAACGTAGCCTGAAGCATAAATTTTTAGAAAGACCAGGTAAAAACCTATGAAATTCATACAGTTTTGAATATGAAAAATGTGCATGTATCATGTCTGCATGGGTGTGCACATGGCCTGATTTCATGTTTTTTATGCATAGATTAGACAATGTTTTCCCCATTTTCTCTGGATAAAACTTTTTGGTACTATTAAAAGTACAATTTATTTTTATTTCATTATAAACTAGAGAAAATTCTGATTCTAATGATATCTAGTTTTATACAAGTATCTTCATTAACATTAACACCACTAAGGGTCAATCATAGATGGTCCCTCAAAATATGACGTCATAGAAAAAAACTGTTGATTGCACCCTTGTGTTTAATTAGAGAGACTCACCTCTGGTTGTGGGAAAAGATCTGTGTTGGACATTCCTCCATGTGTTTAATTAGAGAGACTCACCTCTGGTTGTGGGAAAAGATCTATGTTGGACATGCCTCCATGTGTTTAATTACTAGAACAAACTTTGAACTTGATCTGAAACTTTTTATGATGAGACAAGCATGATGAAAAAAATAGTGTGGAAAAGTTAATATTTGAGTGAATTTAATGACCATAACAATATTTGAACTTGATACATTCTTTAGTGTATAGTCAGACAGACTCACCTCTGGTTGTGGGAAAAGATCTATGTTGGACATTTCTCCATGTGTTTTTGACCATTTCTGTAAACCCTCAAATTGTCAAGTTCCTGTATAAATAATGAAACCTTCTAGTTAATGACTACAAATTATCAGGTTGCCTGCATACTTATATTGTCAATTATCAGTTCCTAGTCACAATTTGAAGCTTAATGTCGAGTTCATAGAGGCTTTATAGCGTGTCAAAGAGCTGATATTTTACAATATAAACATGATTAATTTGAAAATGGATTTACCGGATTGTATTAGTGTATTTTGTATGAAATGAACAAATGTTTTTCTTTATTTCACAGGCACCAAAAGATGACAAAATAAGCAGGTCAAACTTATGAAGGTTAAATAATATAATTTAGTTTACATGTATATACACATTGTACATGCATTGGTTCAATAATTTCGATAACATTAAATGTTCAAGAAACTTATTTCATACGACTTTAATGTTTAAATTCAACAAAGTTTAAAACATGTATATCATTTACTGTGAATTCACTTCATGGGCACCAATTTTCGTGGATTCATTAGGGAAAACTTAAGTGTTCCTTTAGCAGATATCTACTTTCATGGTTTTGACGAAGTCTGCATACAAGCTTTTGAAAGTTGGTTATTTGTTTAACATTTAATTTTGTGGTTCATCTGTATCCACAAAATCCACAAAAACTGATATCCAATGAATAATAATGAATCCACTCTATACCCCTTTTAACAAGGCCGTAACTACCATTGAGGCAAGTGAGGCAATTGCCTCACTAAAATTTCGACACAAATATTTTTTTTTTTTTCATTTTTTTGTTTTTTTGTAGTTTACTTTATGGTAAATAAATATGAGCATACATTAATATGTTTTTTGTTTTTTCTCCACCTTAATTTCTATAACAGTTAACTTCGCCATCCCTTTTAAATCATTCTTCCCGGATATAACTCAGCATCTCAACGGGTGATGTTTCTCGATTACATTTTTTACTTAGTAACGGTAATAATCATGGATCTCTGGTTGAAAACAGGTTCTTGCAGAAAAAGGAAAAGCGATAATGAAGGTGAGGAAGGAATATAAATTGTAAATTTGTCACCAGTGATGTTGTATGTGATCACAACAGGGGTTGATCATTCAGAGTTTAAGTATTGAATTATAGATTTATTGGAACCCCAAAACTATAAATAGACTAATAAGTTACTGTCTATAGAGGGAGTAGTTCTGTCTGCCTTTTTATATCTCCATTTCACAAACTTTATTCGTCCTATTAAACCAAAAATAAATATAGATATTTATGAAACCTGCATGTGTTAGTTTGTAATTGTTCATTTTTCTTTTACCTTAGAAATTAAAATAACATTCCGTTTTCCAATTTACACTGTTCAAGAACGGCAGGGCCTTTAAAACGGGATATTATTATAATTTGGACTTTTTTAATTCGGGACTAACTATTTTCGTGACGTGTCTATATATTCAGGACAATCCTATTCGGGATCGGACCCATACTCCCACACCCCTTATTTATCGATTCTTGATGATCTAAAATATTTTCAACCGCTGACTATATACCGAAATAACGAAATTATTTGAAGTCACAAACCTACATGTTTACAAACGGCGAAAACTCTAGTTAAATTCTCCTGTACCCATATTATCTCACAAGTAAACTTACTCTGGATAAAAACATATACATGTATTTCACGGACGCCATCACGAGTTGGTTGACTGTCAGTGTGGAATATCCGTTACACAGATGATATCAGACATGTTCCCATGTTGTAACTACAATCCCATAACGGCGTCACCCTTCCGGAGCACCTGAGATCATCCCAAGTTTTAGATGGGGTTCATGTTGCTTAGTCTTTAGCTTTTTATGTTATGTCCTTTGCTATTATATAGATATAGGAAGATGTGGTATGAGTGTCAATGAGACCACTCTCCATCCAAGTTACAATTTATAAAAGCATTATAGATAAATGTAAGGCCTTAAACTTGGACATTGGCTCACACCGAACAACAAGCTATAAAGGTCCCCAAAAATAATTTGAATTACTGTTGTAAAACCATTCAAACCGGAAAACCAACGGTCTAATCAATATAAAATCATGTTTGTCTTTTTCTTATTTGGCCATGGCGTTATCAGTTAATTTTCTATCTGTGTATTTGAATGTCTTGTTTGTTTGCTTACGGGAAAGCCTAATTCCCTTTTTCAGACACAACTGTTACTACCGATGCTGCTATTGTGCCAATGGAGAAGGAATCGGAAGTTAACGTAGATCATTGTATTGACAGCGTGCTACCATTAGAACCACAGACTGGTGAAGTAATGGAAAAGGTGACGAAGATTGGCCCATCATTTGATCCTTTCGTTATTAAGAAACAAAGTTTTTCTGAAAATGAAAAATTGAAGATTCTTTCTACTCCGAGCAGTAGTGATGTAAAAACATTTCCAACGACAAAGGGACGAAAATATTCCAAGGACTGGGAAAAAACTTATCCATGGCTGCGCTACTCAGTTGAAGAAGATGCCGCGTATTGTGCATACTGCTTAGTGTTTGGTGACGGTCACGATGACGGAATGTTTGGAATGATTGGTTTTCGTGACTGGAAAAACGCATCCGGTGACAAAAGAGGTTCACTCAGAATACACGAGAATAGCAAATTACACTCTGCTGCGAAAGAAAAGGCCGATAATCTGATTATGGTTTCGAATGAAAGTAAACCTGATATTTGTAGTAGTCTAAGCAAAGCGTACGAGAACAAGATAGTTCGTAATCGGCAGATACTGCTTGCAATTATAGATGTTATTGTTAGTTTGGGACAACGGAATATTGCGCTCCGGGGAAACTGGGATAAGGAACTGAAAAAGGAAGACGGTAATTTTCAGTATTTTGTGGATTGGGTAGCTAAATTTGATGAAATTTTACGTAACCATTTGCAGTCACAAGGTCCACATTACCTATCGCCGAAGGTACAGAATGAACTGATTTATTGCTGCGAGACCGAGATACGCGAGAGGATAGTTAATGACTGTAAGCAAGCCGAATTTTATTCGATATGTGCTGATGAGACTACCGATGTCAGCGTTAAGGAGCAGCTTTCATTGTGCATTCGGTATGTAGACGGGATAAAGTCAGAGGTCAGAGAGGAGTTTATGGGATTCGTAGAACTGACAAAAACAGACGCTGAAAATATTGCTGGGAACATCTTGACATACTTAGATAAGTGGGGATTAGAGATTGAAAAGTTAAGAGGACAGGGCTACGACGGTGCTAGTGTCATGAGTGGACACGTAAACGGTGTCCAAACTCGCATTCGGAGAACTAGTCCCAGAGCTTACTATGTCCATTGTCGTTCCCACAACCTTAATTTAGTTGTGACCCAAAGTTGCAAGGTTGTACACCCAATTCGCAATATAATGGATAATGTGGTGCAACTAACCTGGTTCATTTGTGCTTCAGCCAACCGAAAGAATATACTTAAAGAAGAAATGTTTACCGAGTCTGACCTTATGGTTAAGATAATGGAAATTAACGAGGAAGACGATAGCAGCGGTAAATTATTGCAGGAAGCTATGCGTAAAAAATCCATACAACCATTGAGTGAAACCCGTTGGACGGCTCGGGTAGATGCATTGTCCGCAATAATCACAAATTACGAAAAACTTCACAATGCAGTAAACAAGATTGAGGAAAAAAGCAGTGGCGATTCAAAATCTAAGGCAGGTGGTCATCGAAGGTTGATGGAAGATCCAGAATTCATTATGGCTCTAGTTGTTGCACAGTATGTCTTAGCATTTTTGAAGCCTTTGACACTTTCCTTGCAAAAAGTTGACTGTGATATGGTAGTGGCCTTTGATGAGGCACGGAACTTGCTAAGAACTCTGAAATCGATCAGATCAGAGGAAGCATTTACTAAACTTTTCGAGAGAGCCCGTGTTTTAGCAGATGTAGTAGAAATAATTTTGCAGCCGCGGCGAAGAGTTGGAAGGCAATTACACAGAGACAATCCAAATGTTGACTCGGCAGAACAGCTTTGGCGAGTTTCAATTTTCTATGCCTTTTTAGATCACGTGTGCACTGAGCTTGAAAGAAGATTCCCACAAGAACAACGACAACTGATGATGGGTCAATATCTCTTACCTGGAAAATTTGACTACCTGACAGATGAATGCATAGATGAGATAAAAGAAGCATACAACCCTGATTTACCGGACATTGAAAACTGGCAACAGGAGATCCTAAGATGGAAAACAAAGTTCGCCGAAAAGGAATCTGTTCCTAATTCCCTCCAACAAGCTCTTGTATATGCACACCAGGATTTTTATCCAAACATAAGACGTGTTCTTGTGCTAATGTTAACCTTACCAGTAACGAGCGTCTGCTGTGAACGTTCCTTTTCTGCCCTAAGACGACTGAAAACTTGGGAAAGGGCATGCATGAGTGGTGAGAGATTGTGCGGTCTTGCCATGCTGCATGTGCATCGGGATAAGGATGTTAGCAGACAAAACATTTTGAAACGTTTCGACGAAACTGGCCATAGAAAAATTGGCAAGCTCCAGTTTGAATAAAAATATCCACTGAGCCTATGTACTTTGCTCTATGTTCAGACTACAAACTCAAATAGATATTTTGATATTTATCTGATTTATTAACTAGATTAAAGTGGTTAACTTAAAAATATTATTTGGTGTTACTATCTACATGTCTTGAAATAATAAATGTATGTATAAAAAGTGTCTAAATTTGAGACATTGTAAAACGCTCTAAAAATGCCTAGAATGCAGGATTTTGCACCATTCATTCCATACCCTGTCAAAAAATTCTCGCCTCGCTTCGCTCGGCTCGATGTTTTGCCTCACTAAAATATTGAGCCTAGTTACGGCCTTGCCTTAACTTTAAATACATACCTAAAGGCTGTTTATCTTCCATAAAATTCATTCTAAAATTAAAACAAAACATAATATCAGCTCTTTGAAAACAGTTTCAATCTTAAACCAATTTTTTTATTTATTTAATGGGCACTATTAACTCCTTTTCAAAGCAAAGTTGGACAACTTTCACTAGGAATGTGATTGAACACACAAAAGGATCACCGGCCCCATAATGCTATTAGTTCCACTAACCAGTTTTAATGCAAAACTCTTCATTCTTCAAAATTATCCTTGCAGGAAGATTTCCCATTTACAAAGTTTTGAAAGGTAACACATAGATAACTTTTCGACAAATTGAAGACATATTTTTTTTCATTTGAATTGTTTGATATTCGTCATGTTTTTATTTCTGGGCCTTCTACAGCTGACTATGGGGTATGGATTTTTATCATTGTGGAAGGCCGTACATCGACCTATAGTTGTTAATTTCTGTGTCATTTGGTCTCTTGTTGTCTCATTGGCAATGTTTGCCCAACCAGGAAGCTTAGTTGACCTTAAAGTATTATAATCCATTGTAAATTAATGATGTTTAGCTTCAAATTTTTGACATTTTTGTTATTGGTGCTAATTTTATTGGAAGATGGTTAGCTTTAATGAATTACGGAGAAATATTAGCAAACTTTTGGTATACAATTACATCATTGTACGTAGACTAGTATTTAAACTTAAAGTCACAACATAACTACGTCACTTCTAATTATCAATCAGAAAGAACACAGATGTTGCTGACACAGTGGGGGTCCACAGACTGCCTAAGAGGGGCCGCTCCTGTCATGCTTCAGTGGTTCCCTTTAAAATCAGCCAAATTTTTCCCAGAAAAAGGGGGGAGGCAGTCTTAATCTGCCTCTGAACAGATATGATCTCTGCACCAGAGATTGCAATGTTGCACACCTACCATATAAATGTTCTTAATTCTCCTTAAAAGTTTACATATTGCAGTTTTAAGACAGTAGAGGTATATTTTTACAGAGTTCTGACGAGTCCCTTAAACTGAAAGCACCTCTATCCTTGGTACCAATAATATTTCAATATTCTTTTTTTCTGTATGAACAATCCAGACCCACAAACATTAGGAAAGAGAAATTCCAATTGTTTGAATAAAAAAAATATATTAAAAACTTACAATTTGAGAAATTAAGATAAAAACTGACATAAAGGTTGATAAATGTCAAGGTCAAATGATCATCATGTAACTGACCTTCAAATACAAGAAATCCACCCCAGAATTTGTTTACACAATATATACTATGAATAAGACTTAGTTTCACTCATTGAATATGAACATAAGGTATGAAGGATGTCAAATTTAAATATCAAAATTATTCAAAATCATTTTTTCTCCTCCAGGGATATATGTCAAGTTTAAAAACCTACTTCAGATATAGTGTTTTCATTAGAGGTGTTGCTTTGTTGCTATCATATTGGGATCATTTATTTAAACAGAAATATTCCATATAAATTAAAAACACATTTTAATATTATTAACATCAAAAGATTTCAAATAATGATTTTTACAGAATTAATTTTTTATGTAGCAGATTATCCAAAAATAACTATCAAGTTACCAGAAGAAAAAATAATTCTGCATTGAATAATTTTTTTAAGCAAGAAAAAAAAAATTGTTATAAATTTTCTGCGTCCCAAGCCTTTTTCTGGATTTACATTTATAAGGAAAGCTAGAAAGCAATGAATGTATAAGTGCTCAAGTACCAAAACATGTCAGAAAAATAAATCAGTCTGTTTGGTATTGGAAGCACATACTTTCCCTATATAGATCAGATACAAATAAAGGTAGATAGCCCTGATGAGATAATCTTCATTAATAATTCATACATCAAATACCAGATGATGGCAGATCATTCCAGATATTAACAATAACTTGCCTGAAGAATAAAAAATAATGGATGGTGACAAAATTCCACTATTAACTTTTGGACAAAAGATTATGAGATAATAACTGTATGTAAAAAAAAGCCATAGAATGTATATGCCATATATTCTATGTAAGGTTCTGTCATGAATAAGGTCATAACTTAGTAGCCATGCTGATAGCTATTTACAGATTTTATTTTCCTAATATTTTTTTTGCTATTTGCAATTTTCTTCTTCTTTTGTTTAGGCCAAATATGCAATAAACAGCTGCGCCATGAGCGCAAGATACGCCCAACGTCTTGTGTGGAAATTTTATGCAATAATCATTTATAGTTTCTAAGAAAGTTTTAAGCAATAACCATTTATTGTTTTTGAGACATGGCGGGACATGTGAAACAGACTGAAACTACCTGGTTTTCTATTTTACAAAAAACTAAATATCACTTAAATAAAATTTTTAATCAAACCAAAAGGGTTACAGATCTTTAGATCAAAATAACAAAGTAGTGTGTACAGTGTACAGTTTCAAGCAAAAATCATTAATTGTTTTTGAGATACAGCGTGACATGTAAAAAAAATCCTCCCCTTTTTTACCAAATACTCAATAACTCAAAAACAAAATTTGAGTCATCACCAAAAAGTATACAGATCTTAAGATTAATATAACCAAAAAGAGTAAAGTTTTAAGCAATAATCATAAATGGTTCTTGAGATATGTAAAAAACCCTCCCCCTTTTTTACAAAATACTCAATAATGAAATTTTGAATCATCACCAAAGAGTATACAGATCTTAAAATTTATATAACAAAGAAGTGGGTAAATTTTAAACAATAATCATAAATCGTTTGAGATATGGCGCGACTTTTTTTTTTTTACAAAATACTCAAAAATTTAATTTTGAAATATCACTATATACTTATCATGGAACCTCATTGATCATTTAGGAAATAAAGCAACAATGTTTCCAGATTTAACTTACCATTTTTCTGAAAGAGAAAAGCTGAAAAAGCAGTCATAGATACCAAAGAGAGAACTAACCTCGAAGAGAGATTGGCATAATCATCATGATCGTTGCAAAAGGCGAAAACGTCAGAAAAGACATTCAACAGTCTATATCATGTATATGCAAATAAGTACTTTCACACTTCTATTTAAAAAGAAGAAAAAAATTGTTAAACATATGAAGTGCAAACTTACTAAGAAAAAACATTGGCGGACCCCCCTTTTTTTTGGCAGATCAATGCATTTAAATGAGGACATATAGTTGGAACCCCTCCCCCCCCCTTTTGTCCTGGGTTGGGAACCCCCCTTTTTAAAATGGCTGGATCCGCCCCTGAAAAATTAGACCACTGCATTTGTTTCGTGACAAAGATTCACATCAGTCATTCAACTGAACAAAATGTGTCAGATACTCTTTTATAACTAGCACAATTAACAGTTTTAACACATAACAATCATGACAATAGGTGTCAAATATATGTTCAGCCTATATACACATGATACATGCAGCAATTTGACCAAAATAAAACAAATACAAAACGTCAAAAGATGGCGACAGAAAACATGTCACACCTTCTATACTGAACCAAAAGACTTTTAACAAATATTTTTGCATGTTGGATTTTGATCAATGTCCTATATCTATACATACTATACATATGTAGATACATGTATCTTTAGACAATTAATGTCAGTCAGCTAAATATGTAATAGAAACCAGCATCTCCAATTAACACTAATGACTCTGTTTCTAGGTCAGTTCTTTTTTCATTTCATGTTGTAGCGTAATAATATATATGTGAGTTCTGTAAATCATCATTTTGCTGCTAGAATCAGTCAAGAAATGGTTCTTCTGCATTTCACTTTTAATGTACATGTCCACATTAATTTCTTCATCAATCAAATCACTGAACATGCTGCAACCTATTTCTATCTATGGGCTATATTGAAGGATGCATGAAGACATATGTTAGCAATGTTTTTGACATATTTGAGCTTATTTTGACCAAATTAATACCAAACTGACTGCTCATTAAGCAAAATATTGTTTCAATATGATGCTTTTACACAGTGATATTGTTTGCCTTAAATTAATGGAGAATAGTATTACAGGCTTTTTCCCCTGGAGAAGAATCCCAATTTGAAAAAAAATGGCTTAAAATTATTCCCAAAAGGACAACTTTTTTCCCAAACAGTGCAGTCTCAGTAGTAATTGTGAATGAATACAAAGTGTCAACTAAAAAACACTAATTTAAACATTTTTCATGCCTAAAATGACTTATATGTGCAGATTTGAGTGTCTATGTATGTAACAATACTGACACTAAGGGGTCTTTTTTCAAATGAGTGTTTACCTCTCTTAAACAGGGGTCGGCAAATTGAAGTTCCAGTCAAATTCATGGTTTATTATAAATTTCCCAATTTGATAAAAACGACGAATAATTTCCCAATAAAAAAGGGTACAGGTAGTTTTGAAAAAAGCCAACAATATAATATCACTGTTTTACAAGTGTTGAAACAACTGTTAAACAACTTTCCAATACATAACAAACTGAAAGGAAGGAAGATACCAAAGGTCACTACATGTCCTTCAATAATAAGCAAAACAAATCCTCACTGTTGGACAATAATTCAGTTATTATATTGTTATATTCAAAATAGCTGTTAATCAAATAAAAGAAAACTTATTGATAGGAAATTCATTATTGAAAAATAATTGATATCTTATTAATCTACTGTCACTCCTTTCACAGTGACATTATACAATGTATAGTATTGCTTTGTAAAATCATTAATTATATTCCAATAACAATTTGTTAGTGATGCTTGGTGCTAATAACATGTGTACTTGATAAATTTGTACTTGTTTCTCGGTTGCAGTGCATTGCATCATGTTACATAGTAATAACAGGCATGACCAAACTGCAGTTTAAATAAATCAAAATTAATGGGTTTGAAAATAAAGTAATGATTATCATGATTATTTAACGTTTATCTCATTTTATAACTGAGAAAAATAAAAATTAAGGAATTATCATGAATATTACTTATAGCATATAACTAATCGCTGTATTTGAATATCAAAAATAAGATAACATGTGACCGAACGACGCATGGTTTAAACAAGTGTGCAGCACGAGTTTAATCCATGGCGGCGTTCGGTTTACAAGTTGTCTTACTTTTCATATTCAAATACGGCATTTAGTTATCCTTTTTATTACAATGGCAAATGGCTTTTTTTTATGAAATTAATGTAGAAAATGTAAGGAACTATATGTTTTTCCAACGCATTGACAATTTGTTTTGATCTGACGTTATCAACATCTTGACAACGCATATACACCTTATCGCTATTTGTCCACCATTCCTGGATATCACACAGGTTCCTGTAAAATTTTGGCGTCATAAAACAAAATATCTGTCCCACAATGGAAAAGTGATTGTTGTATGCGTCAAAAGGTCAAGCAGCCATGTTCGCCGGCCGAGTAGGCTAATAGCAATAAGGTGTATTGTTGTATGACGTGAGAGAGTTAAATAACCCATTTATTTCACATGTGAAATTATCGGTTTTTATTCAAAACTGGGAAAATAATGTAATTCATTGCAACCAATGTAATAAATAATAAAAACTGCCAGTGCCTTTCATTACATTTATGCAGAGTAGTTGCCCCTCTCTCCCCCTAAAAAAAAAGGCAGGATGAGACACTTGCAAAAAAAAAAGTCAGGATGACAATTTATGTAAAAAAAGTCAGGATAAACTAAAAAAAAAGAAAGCAGGACCGGATAGAGTGAAAAATAAAAAGGCAGGACAGAGATTACAACTAAAAAAAATGCAGGACAAAATTTTCATCCTAGCCCCCCCATAAAAATCAAATGGTAGCTCCCTTACAATCATCATGATCATAGCAACTAATACCATTTTGTACAAACTTAAATTTAAAGATACCAAGATATGTACTTTTTGTAAACTTGGTAAAGAAATAGTTGAACACTTATTATTAAAAATGTATTATTTAATGTCCAATAACCTTTCAATTCTTAGTCCTTTTCATAATTTTTAATGAATGGCTATTATTTATTTTGAATTTATTGAACCATAAAACTAATTTTTGACTCTTCACATTGAATAATCCGCGAAGCGGATTATGTAAAATGTGAAGAGTCAAAAATTAGTTTTATGGTTCAATAAAATCAAAATAAATTCTTGCCATTCATTATAAATAAATTTCTTTCAAAAATAAGGCTCAAAGAACTTTTTATATTGTTTATCTTTACAATAACAACGTACACACATGTTGGCGTATGAATACACAACGCCAGAGTGGGCGTGTCGCCATCAAAATTGACAACATTGAAAATAAAACTAATAAATTTAACCAATCAGAAGACAGTTAATACACAAAATTTATTTATTCATAAATAATAACAAGAGTGCACATGTACCATGATAGAAAGATATAAAACAGTTACAGATATATAGTAAATAGATAAAATATACACAAAAAAAATGGTTTGATTTGTCTCAGTAGTTTCAGAAAAGAAGATTTTTGTGAAAGATTACAAAAATTTACCAAAAAATGATAAAAAATTTACTATAAAGGGCAATAACTCTTAAAATAGTGGACTGTCAATTTTGGTCATGCATACTTCCTTTTTGATCTTACTTTAATGAACATTATTGCTGTTTACAGTTTATCACTATCTATAATAATATTCAAGATAACACAAAAAAACGCAAAACTTTCTTTAAAATTACCAATTCAAGGGCATCAAGTTCAGTCGCCATCAACCCAACAATGGGTTGTGGGATTCGTCTGAAAATTTAAGAGAGGATAGATCTTGATCTGATGATCATTTTTACCAATTATCAGATTTGCTCTACATGCTTTAGTTTCAGAGATATATTAAAGTCAAAACCTGCATTTCCCATATGTTCTATTTTTAGCCATGTCGGCCATTTTGGTAGGCAGTTGTGGTCATTGGACATATTTTTTTTAAACAAGATATTCTAGTGATGATTGTGGCCAAGTTTGGTTAAATTTGGGCAATTAGTTTCAGAGAAGAAGATTTTGGTAAAGATAAACAGACAACAATGATGATGATGGACCCCAAGTGATGAGGAAAGCAGCTCATTTGACCTTTCAGGTAGGACAGGTGAGCTAAAAATGCATCATACAATTTGTTGGAATTAAGACCAATGAGTTGATTAGTTTAAAGTATCACTTAATTTCCTATTTTGTTTTGTTCATCTTAGTCATGTTTGTACATGTACATGTTTATAACATACATTTATTTAGCATTTTTGCGCCTGTACCAAGTCAGGAGCCTCTGTTAGTCTTGCATTATTTTAATTTTAGTTTCTTGTGTACAATTTGGAAATTAGTATGGCGATCATTATTACTGAACTAGTATACATTTGTTTAGGGGCCAGCTGAAGGACGCCTCCAGGTGCGGGAATTTCTCGTTACATTGAAGACCTGATTGTGACCTTGTGCTGTTGTTTTTTCTATGGTCAGGTTGTTGTCCCTTTGATACATTCACCATTTCCATTCTCAATTTTATTGTATACATTGTATTATGAAGTCGAAAATCAATATTTCATTTAGATAAAAAATAAAGTGCATTCTAATGCAGAAGGCAAAAAAAACAGTATTTTTTAATGACAAAAATCAAACAAATGTTTTAAGGCAAGTTCCGCAACTTTGTGTCAACTACTCAAAGTACATATTTTCTTTAACTTATCTGTTGGAAAGACGTAATGCAACTGAAAAAATGTGATCAAAGATTGCCTTACGTTTAATGTAAAGTGTTTATTTTTATTATACATATCAATCCATTTTTATTTTTTCCCTGCCAATCTGAGATTTTATATAGCTAATATTGATTAAATACATATATCTTCACTGGTACATCTTCTTATTCTATTTTTTGGGTCATTATATAAATAAAAATAACAAATAGCTAAGAAGATGATGGAGCAGATTGTTTCATGGAGAAAACATTGTTAATTGGGGCGAAGAAAACCAACCTCTGCAACTTTGGTGGATATATGTCTTATTGGCACATTAAACCATACGTCTCTTTAGTATTTTTGTCAAGGAAAGATTTTTAAAATACTTAAAAAAAGTGATCAATTAAACCAATGCAAGCAGACTGCAAATTTATTTCATTATGATTAAAGTTGACTTAAATTGAAACATTCTTATAGGACATGTAGGAAGATCTCACTATTTTGATAGAAAATTGTAAATTATAAATAAATGGTTAAATGAGAGATTTCAATAATTAACAAATTCAAACTTTTCTGTCTTTTTTGAACTAATCATTGTTATTCACACTTTGGTTGAATATAAACCATGGCAAAATTTTTAACAAATAATTAGTCATTAGGTCATGTAGGTAACCAAACTGAAATAGCAGCTGTTCAACTTTTGATTGATTGATTGATTGTTGGCCGCATTAGCACAAAAAGGTTTCAACTTTTGATTAAAATTGAGTTATTTTAATAACTGTAGAATTCTTAAGAGGTATAAAAAATTATCAGCAATTAGAGACCTTTAAATAACAACTGATTACTTTGTACAAACATAGCTTTTCAGGTCTTGTTTACATGATACTTTGAATAAAATATATATTTATCAGTCTAGTGAAATATAAGATTGGAACTCAATACAAATTAATTTTTAGTAATTTGTTTGATATGAAAAAAATGTTACCTGATGAAGCGTTTCTTTTATTTACATTGAATATGACATCATAACTTAAAGAACATCACAGCTAAATCCCTAACAACAGAACCAAAATAGGGAACGTTATGGTATTTTCATTCTTTTATCAACATGTTTGAAAAAGAAGAAAAAAAAATGATACAGACTTCGTCCCCATGCACAGGTTATGCCTGCCTCATAACAATGTGATCTGTCAAAATACTTATCGTGATTTGTGAGAAGTCTAAAATAATCATCAACACCATTATTACTGGTGAAAAAAATAATATGCTTCGTCATATCAGTCTATTTTGTATCTAAAAGAAAACATCATTGCTTCATGTTTACCATAAATCCTCATGAAGATCCCCTTATAAGGACCCTCATATATTGATGCAACTTGTGAAAACTTGTGGTCACAGGGAGACAACTCACTTTTCAAAATGGTTAATGTCATAATGTGGAATAACAGCTTAAAATAAATAAAAGTTTTGATGAAAATCTCAAAGCTGACTATTAAACTAACATTTAAAATTGTATGAAATCTTCTTATTTGTTGCAGTTTTGTGTATTGGCAGTGTTTGTCTTATTTTCTTCACTTGTGGAAATTCTTGCGACCAAATTACGGGAGTCGTAAAAGGAAAATTTATACAAATTAGAAATTTATCAAAGCGGTTTAAAAAAAATCTGTCGTTGCTTATTTTTCGAATATCTAGTATTTCAGTATTTTATATAAGGTAAAATAAAATTATGAAGTCGTAAATCCTAATTTCCGGTAAATAGATTTTGGCGCTAAAATTTGTAAACAAAATTTGATACAATGCCAGGAGAAGAAAAAGAGCACGTTTATGATGCAGCTTCATTGCCAGATTTATTGCCCATTTATTACAAAAGACTTTTTCCTTATGGACCATATTTCAAGTGGCTCAACTATGGCGGTGGTATGTTTTTTTTTCCCACAGGCACTTGTTTTTGTCTGACAATTTTACTGTCTCATCCAAAAAGTTGCAAAATACTCAGTTTGTTGTCAGGCCTCAAAATGGTAGAAGTAGATGTAAGAGTCTGTGACTACAGTCACTCATCTTTAAAATTTTTTAACTTTAACAACGTTCTTGAACTCAAAATTTTGAAATTGCCACCCTGTAGTGAAATTCCATCCAATTCAATTTCTCGGTTAATATGAGGCAGGCATTATCTGTGAATGGGGAAGAAGTCCGTATGATTTTAAAAAAATCAAACATGTCAAAAAGAGAAACGGGAATAACTTAACGTTTCCGATTTTGGTTCTGTTGTCTGTTGTTAGGGATTTTAGTTGTGCATACATGTGAACCTCCCGACGGGAGTACAAAACTCCCGTTTTCAGGGGTCTCCTCCCGTCCTCCCGTTCAGGAGAAAAAACTCCCGTGTATGAAATTTTTCATGAATGAAAATTTTCAGAAGCCATATTTGATAATTTCTTACTACTGTACGGGTGTAATTGACACCTGTGTTAAATTTTACCTGTACATCAAAGAAGATGTATAATTATATGGCTTCACTTGACAGCTTGGTTGTCAAACATACTGGTAATCAACGATGTTCACCTCTTGCTAACTGACATAAGACATAAGACATAAAGCTTTATTTAGAGTCGGTATAAGCAAGCAATTACAAACATAAGCTCTGAATAGCTTTTAAAACAGACATAACAACAAATAAAACAAAACATACATATCGAGTCATGCACACAACATTAAACATATAACAGGTTGGGCTCAAGTCATGAAACATGGGGTGGTCCCAGGTTTGTGGGATGAAGACGTTTTTCTGGGGTCGAAAAACCCCACAAAACTGGGGTAAAAAACTTCGTTCATAGTTTACACATAAACTGTGAAAATGCGCACCATGTCAGCTGTTGTGGTAATTTTTATCCAACATGAACTTTTGTTTACGTTAAGTTGTTTGCCATTGCGATATATATTCTTTTGCGTAAGTCTCCGGATAAATGGGCTTCATAACCGGAAGTGTAAAAATCATGTCATTTATCAATAATATCATATTTCTTTACTTTCTAGACAAATTGTCTTTCTCACTAACTTTGTCGACTAACATTACTCCATCTTGAACAACAATGCATGTGCAGTATGAAACAAAGCTTTCTATTGGTTGATTAATCTTTTGACTTTTGTTAAATTATATGGAGGGCATAATTAACAAAACAATACCAAAAACTGTATTTCATTTTGTATCGGAGATGCCGAAATTATCTCCCTTTGCAAGAATAAGGAATGACTCAAAATGAACTATATTACTGTGTAAGAACAACATAATTAAGTGAAGATGTAAATGAAACTATCTTATGGTGATTTGAAATATAGTTTTTAACTTACTATATATTTTATAGAATACTTTGCTATTCTTATGGAAGAATCATACCTTTTGAGGGAACTTGTTAAAATAGAGATATAAAAGAAATACAAGACATAGCTTCAAATCGTCCATTAAGGCTTTTATGTCGGTCAAATTTGCTAGAAATTTGAGTGTGTGGTTTATATACAATAAACTACATGCTGTCAAATCCTATTATAAGCGAAGGATATTAAAACATAATCATAAAAGGGGATTGATAAATTATATAAGAATAAAAAACATGTTAATAATTTTATTCAAAGAATAGACACAACTCAGTGTTTTTATTTATCTTTATATTATAAACTTTATATATATTCATTACTTATTTTGTAGTTTCTTCAAATGGGGGTGACTGGCTATATCACCCTTGCATGGTCGTTAACAAGCATACTGTTATATTTCTATTATAGCTCTATTTTAACAAGTTCATTTAAAAGGTATAATTCTTCCATAAGAATAGCAAAGTATTCTATAAAATATATAGTAAGTTAAAAACTATATTTCAAATCACCATAAGATAGTTTCATTTACATCTTCACTTAATTATTCTGTTCTTACACAGTAAGATAGTTCATTTTGAGTCATTCCTTATTCTTGCAAAGGGAGATAATTTCGGCATCTCCGATACAAAATGAAATACAGTTTTTGGTATTGTTTTGTTAATTATGCCCTCCATATAATTTAACAAAAGTCAAAAGATTAATCAACCAATAGAAAGCTTTGTTTCATACTGCACATGCATTGTTGTTCAAGATGGAGTAATGTTAGTCGACAAAGTTAGTGAGAAAGACAATTTGTCTAGAAAGTAAAGAAATGATATGATATTATTGATAAATGACATGATTTTTACACTTCCGGTTATGAAGCCCATTTATCCGGAGACTTACGCAAAAGAATATATATCGCAATGGCAAACAACTTAACGTAAACAAAAGTTCATGTTGGATAAAAATTACCACAACAGCTGACATGGTGCGCATTTTCACAGTTTATGTGTAAACTATGAACGAAGTTTTTTACCCCAGTTTTGTGGGGTTTTTCGACCCCAGAAAAACGTCTTCATCCCACAAACCTGGGACCACCCCATGTTTCATGACTTGAGCCCAACCTGTATAAAGCAAGAGTTCAATCAGTATATAAACATGCAGCACAAAAGTTCTTTAAGCATCTTACAAGTTTAACACATACTGGTACATGCAATTATGAGATAAAAACACAAAAGCACAAATGAAATGGTTTGCACATAAAAGCATAAAAGCACATTAAGTTTCTAAAATTAGCACAAAAGCAGCAGAAGCACTATAGTAAAGATATTAGAATAAATTTGCCATGCTGAAAATAAAGCAAACAAAACAAAAAATAATAAGCAGAGATTAACTGGTTTTGCAGGCAAAGCATTGGCATGAGCTGCCAGACCAAGAATTTATCAAGTTCTTGAATTGATTTAAAGATGATTGCTTACGAATCTCATCTGGCAGCTCATTCCAAAGCCTAGCACCTGCATACCTGAAAGATTGTAGGCCATATGCAGTTGTTCTTACATGTGGTAGATCTGCTGTGTTCTGGTATCTGAAAGAGTAAGTGTTTTCCTTTAAGTGAATCAAATCATGGAGATAAACAGGACAATCTTTATTTATAATTCAAAAACGCGACTAAAATTTTGAAAATAAAGCAAACAAAACAAAAAATAATAAGCAGAGATTAACTGGTTTTGCAGGCAAAGCATTGGCATGAGCTGCCAGACCAAGAATTTATCAAGTTCTTGAATTGATTTAAAGATGATTGCTTACGAATCTCATCTGGCAGCTCATTCCAAAGCCTAGCACCTGCATACCTGAAAGATTGTAGGCCATATGCAGTTGTTCTTACATGTGGTAGATCTGCTGTGTTCTGGTATCTGAAAGAGTAAGTGTTTTCCTTTAAGTGAATCAAATCATGGAGATAAACAGGACAATCTTTATTTATAATTCAAAAACGCGACTAAAATTTTTTGAACGATTTTGAGTTCATTAGTTCAATGAAAAATTCGGCAACTATTCCTGATTTTTTTTTTTTATTTAGGCCTACAAAAAAGATATGTGTTTCCGTTTACATCATTTTTGAATAATAGGGTCGGAAGTTCGTAATCCTTTTTTTTTTTTTTTTGACATCGTAAATGAAATCCGGAAAATTATCATGGTTTTTCCAAGTCCGGATCCGTAATTAGATTCAAAAACTGGAAGTGTGCCATTTGCAATGTTTTTGAAGCACCTGCTGTGCAAATTTCTTGGATTTTAACCTATTTGGAATACCTTTTGACATTAATAAAATGTTTTACTGGCTTTCTATGCAAGTAGAAGCAAGAGAGAAAAAATATTATGTCACCTATCAGAAGCCTGTGTCAAAAACGGGGTTGGTTGATACAATTTTTTTTTTTTTGAAGATCCAATAAAAAAGTTAGGGTCGGAGCTAAAAAACAGGGTCAGTAGGGTTATGGGAAACATCAATCTTTTTTTCTCTCGGCCTTATTGAATTTTCTACTTCGTCCCCATATCAAAAGTAAAATCACCAAAATAGTAAACTCTGAGAAAAATTCAAAAGGGAAAGTCTGTAATCAAATGGCAAAATCATATATGAACCCTTTCAAGGCTATACACGGCATATGCCGCGATCACGTACACCGTTCGCCACAAAATTCAACACAAATGTAATACATTACACCTTTTACCTGTTAATTAGCTGAAAACGCAGGTAACCTGATAAAAATTTCAGTTAAATAATTGCCTAACATTACAGTTCATGCTCTCCTGAGCATTTTTCATGCAATAAATTTCTTTGTATCTCATATAATAAAAAAGATACAGCAGTCTGAAAAGGAAAATACTGTTCTAATAAATGAACTAAAAAAAAATGCAGCAGCAGCAGCCATTTTTCTATTTTTTTGTGTAGTGTTGAAAGGGTTAAACACATCAAACAAATGGACAACAACTGTCATATTCCTGACTTGGTACAGGCATTTCAAATGTAGAAAATGGTGGATTGAACCTGGTTTTATAGTGCTAAACCTGTCACTTGTATGACAGTTGCAACCCCACTAAAACTTGATTTTCCATAAATCTAAATGGATTTATCTACACAATGATGTATAACAACACCCACAACATTGTTGTCGAAATCATGTGTAGCGGTCTTATCCAAGTATGTCAACTGTAATTATTAAATTGACCAACACTAGATTGGAAATATAAGACCTACATGTAAACACTGTGAATATGATATTCCCTCATCTTTGAATGTAAATATTCTTGACTTACTTACAGTCTGAAAAAATGTCTGATAAATAAATTGATAATTGCTTCAGAAACATGGTCAAACTGTACATTTAAATAATTTTTCATTCTCCTACATGTCAATGCATGTACATCAATCATTCAAATTTTTACATGTGACCTCCAACATGTCTTTTCGAACAGTCAATTGAAAAGTCAACAGTTTTTGTTATTTTCCTCCCCATGATACGTAACATGTAGCATGGCTGTTACTTCTTTAAAATAATAAATGAACAAAATAGATACAATTCATATTCACAGTTCATTTGATAAAACCCATACTTCATGACTGCAAATACCATTGAATGAACAGAACACATATGGACCATAATTTGGTATTCGGCCTTTGGTTTCTTTTGGTTTCCTTTTTTATAAGTTCTAAAACATTAACTTTTATTCTGTGGGTTGTGTTGGTGTTAGAATAGTATAAATGTAACAATTGAGTTTTTCAAGAAAAAATTAATACATTTTGATTGACCGTTTACGTGACAGGAAACCAAACAGAAAACCAAACAGGAAACCAATCTTTATTTTCTTTATTTTGCACAATATATTTCAAAAGACATAAATGAACACCATTACTAGTGTTACTTGCTTCATGTTAATATTTAAAATCTATTTTCAATGTTAAATTAAAGTTTTTTTTAAACGCAACAGGAAACCATAAGAAACCGAAAGCATTTTTTAAGCTTTATTTTATTGCAAAATCTGCTTAAAATAATCTGAACAGTATACTTTTTCTTAAAATCCATCTTTAATGTAACAGTATTATAAAACTCCTAAATATGTGCTTGTTTTGAAAACAATTAGTACAATTTATTCAGAAATTTCCATTTTTTCTTCATTGATACAGGATACCATAATCGTTGTATCTTGATGTTTAAGCCAAAAAAATGTATTTATATTTGGTTTTGAAATTCCAGTTATATACAATTTATTTCAAATCATTGGCAATGTAACATTCTTTAAATCCAGTAAAGAAAAAAACTTTTAACTTGGAATTAAAATCGTGACCTGTACACCATCTACATGGTTTCCACATTTTAACCTACTTTAGTGGGCTAAAATCAATAAAGTACTTCCTTTCAAGTCATGCATGGTAAAAGTTTACTTCTCCTTTGACAAGTTTATTGCGTTTCTGAAAAGTGTTTGCAGAACATGAATAAAAAATAATAATTAAAAATTGTGACAAAGATGCCAACTTTGTACATTCCAAGTGTAACGGTATATTAACATGTATTTTTTATTAAATTATATTTATTCACCTAAAATATCCAGTAATATTTACTGCTAAAGTTAAATCAATCCAACGAGCATTGGTACAATGATAAGAGACGTAATTTTGATTGATTTTTCCAAGGACTCTTCACATCGTTATCGGGAAACAAAGTGTGTTCTAACGTCTGTCAAGTCATTGTGCATTTATTTTCACACAGGATTGTATGTAACATTATGCACATAGGAAAAATAACAGACCACCGGCGCAATCTCTTTGACAATCGTATTTCCCTCTTTTAAACAAGACGAAACAAGTCTCCAGATTATGTTTGTTAACATCCCGTTGGAAACAAAAACAATGTTTAGACTTAGTATTTCATACATCCGGCCGTAATGGCGTGATCACATGTTAGTCACATGTTTCACGTATGACCGGAAATGAATAGACAAACAATTTTTATTAATAAAAAGGAAATAACTGGACTTCTGTTTCGTGTGAAATGTAACTCATAACGATAACGTCATTTTCTAACTTAATTATTACGAAGAACAGAACTAGAATGTAAATCCTCTCTGATTTACCTGTTTGAACATCTCGCGAGAGCTCATATTTGCATATTGTTATAAAGAATTCTATTCCAACAAAGCAGATTACATCATCTAAAATTTGCGTTACGAAATCGGACTCTGAAGTAACGCAACTGTTCTTACACCTGCTACAGAAATACTTATAATTCTCTGCATTTTCTTCAGACTATTCTTATTGGTCGATGTTCTTTATTATTTGAAAGCAAAAGTTACAAATCTGTCGGTGAGGATTATCTATAAATCAGTCAGCGTTATGCACTTCGGAAGCAGAAAGTAACGCGAGAAACGACACAAAAATACGGTCGTATAATCTTTGAAATTTGTTAATTTCAATTTTTTTTCAAGGGAAGAGTAGCATACACTTGTATGTTGATAAAAATAGGCTTCTTTAGATGTTGTTATGACTTTTCTTACAGTAATACACATTTTTATCACTTTTCTATAGTTATAGGAAACGAGCCCAATAGCAAATTATGGTCCATATAAGTAATTTAATTTTATTTCTTTTCTGTTTACAGTGCCAAAGAACTATTTTTGCAATAGAGAATTTTCCTTCACATTGAAGGATGATGTTTATATTAGATACCAGTCATTCAGTGATCAGCAAGAACTGGAGAAAGAAGTACAGAAAAGATGTCCATACAAAATAGATATAGGTGCTGTATTTACACATAGGGTATGTATTAGTGCTGAGTGAATTAGAATTAAAAAAAAATGTCTGTGCAAGATGAAAGAAAATCAGGAAAAAATTTAAGTACAATAAAGCTTGTAAATTATACACAGGGTACATGTATCAAGTTGTATCTATTTTTGTAGACAACATAATAATTTAGTAGATAAATTGGTGTTGCTTTCACATATTAAAAGGTTCTAAACATGTACAGTAAAGCAACTGATTTTTACAAGCAATTTACATATATTAACATTATAATGTTGGCTAACTGTTTTCACTTTCCTTTTCCAATCCGCAGAAAACAATATTATTACAATGTCATTGCAGTGTCACAGAAATGTTAAGCTTCAGATTTAAGCTAAACATTTTTTCTCGTATAACATCCATTTGTTAAAAACTGTTGATTTTGTTGAATAACTATAACAATGACTGAAATCATCAATTGAAACAGAAAACTTAACACAGATTCCAGGATTAAAAATTTGTATGTCAGCTGACATCAGTGATTCTCAGTTAAGAAATTTAAAAAGGACCAAATGAATAACAAAGAGGAAGAGCATTAAAGAACCCAAAATTCTGATATTTTTTAATTTAACAAGGATTAATTAATTATAATTTAATGTTTCAGCCTAAAGACCATAAAACAGTGAAGCCCGCAGCATTTCAAGCTCAAGAGAAAGAACTAGTGTTTGATATAGATATGACTGATTATGATGATGTTAGATTTTGTTGTTCGTGAGTACTTGTTAGCATGGTTAGGTAAATTTAGGAGGATCAGAATGGAGTTTATTGAATATAGAATAGTTGGTTGAAAAACCGGCCTGAAAAGAATATAACCATTCTGGACAGACATTTGTTAATAAGGATTAAGAGATGTGGTGCCCTTTAAAAATTGAATAGAAAACATTTGATTTTTTTTTAAAAAGAAAAATATATTGAGAAAACTTCACTTTTACTTCAAATTCTACTTCTGAAGAATTGTACATGTTTTGAGAGATTTAGATACATTGCCACTAAGTGTATAGTAAAAGTGTTAAATTTGCTTAGAATAAACAAATAAAATCAAATAAAATCTACACTGTAACTCACAGTTGTCAAAACATTTGAAATTCAAAATTTGACAATAAAAGGAAATGAATAAAAATTAAAAATTACTGACCTATTGACCTAATTTTTAGCTCACCTGACCTAAAAGGTCAAGTGAGCTTTTCTCATCACTTGGCGTCCGTTGTCGTCCGTCGTCTGTAAACTTTTACAAAAATCTACTCCTCTGAAACTACTGGGCCAAATTTAACCAAACTTGGCCACAATCATCATTGGGGTATTTAGTTTAAAAATTGTGTGGTGTGACCCAGCAAACCAACCAACATGGCTGTAATGGCTAAAAATAGAACATAGAGTAAAAAAAGGATTTTGGCTTATAAGGCCAGACTTTTTTTATTATCTGTTTAACGAGATCCGCCGACTCCACATTGTCTGATTTCAGAATAAAAATAAAAGTAGTGCTTGCTACTTTTATTTTTATTTTTTCCGCCGACTGTAACGAAATCCTCAAAAAAAAAAAAAAGTACGAGTTCGGGTCTGCGATTATTAATTTATCTCTTGTCGCATGGTCAAACAAAACGGCGACTTCCGGGAAGGGACCGTTTTTTTACATTAAACTTTAAGTCCGATCACTAGAGAGAAGTATTCACTCAAATTTGTTAAGTGTAAATAGAGATGAGGCAATCGGGGTCATGTTGTCCAATGAGTTACCGGAAGATGTTGGCATCAGCCGCATTATAACCAACGAGGCAGTTGAACCTGACATGCCAGTCAACGTTTTGGAAGAGTTTGGTTTTATGTTTTTCCTTTGAAGTAGTATCATAGTATGCATATTAAAATATTATCAAAGATATCAATTAAAATCAATAATGCTTTTTGAATTTTGTGTATGGATGGGACCAAATCATTTGAAAAACCACTTTTTTTATTCACGTTCACCCCCTTTCACCTTCGCACCCTACAGGAGGGGGAGGACAGGGGGGTACCCTTCTCCCACCCCATTTCTCCTTTCTCCTACCCCCGTTCTCCTTTCTCCCATTAGAATAAAACATCTCCTTTTGATATTTTTTCTTGAAATATTAGATCATTTTTTAAAAGGAGAGATATTTTATTTTTTCTCCTTTCTTCAACTTTTTCTCCTTTCTCCCAGCCTTCCTCTTCTTTCTCCTACCCCCTTTCTCCTTTCTCTCACCCTCTTTCTCCTTTCTCCTATCCCCTTTCTCCCTGTCTCCCTTACCCCTGTCCTCCACCTCCTACAGTACACGTTTGCACCCTACACCGGAATAAAATATAAAAATAAAACTTAGGAAACTCAAGCTGGTAGCCCAGACCAAATTATTCCTAAATGATGTTTGTATTTTGAACTAAATTTTATCAAAATTTTAGTAGCCCAGCTCACAATCTAGAGGTCTGTTTTCTTCCATTGTTCTTGTATTTTGATAAATTCTTAAAAAAAAAAAAAAAAAGGGCACTTAGATTGGTTTTATTTTTATTTTTAGTGTCGACTGGACCAATTTTGCACTTTTTTTTTTTTTTTTTTTTCGTCCCCTCGACCCGATTTTTTTACAAATTTTCTCGTTAAACAGATAATAAAAAAAGTCTGGCCTAACTCTGACACCAAAGCATTTAGAGCAATTCTGACAGGGGGTTAAATTGTCATTTAGGTCAAGATCTATCTGCCTTGAAATTTTCAGACAAATTGGACAACCCGTTATTGGGTTGCTGCCCTGAAATTAGTATTTTTAAGGAAATTTTGCAGATTTTGGTTATTATCTTGAATACTATTATAGATAGAGATAAACTGTAAACAGCAATAATGTTCAGCAAAGTAAAATCTACAAATAAGTTATTATGACCAAAATGGTCAGTTGATCCCTTTCCTTCATTAATTTTTTTTTTTGCATACTTGATTCGCAAAGGATTTTTTTTAATAAAATGCCAAAAATATGCTTCAAAGTATAAAAGCATTGCAAAATACAACTATTTCATCAAATAAATTTAAGTCAGATATTCCTATGATATTCCTTTTCATATTGGATACTAATTTTATTAAGTCTACTGCAGACACTTTGTAGTCAAAGCGTTTCAATTGAGGTAATACACAGGCGTCAAAAGGCGACATTATGGAGTAAAGGGGGTGGCGTCAAAAGGCGTCATTATGGAGGAAAGGGTTAAGGAGTTATTGCCCTTGAATTTATAGTCTATTTTTAACCATTTTTCAAAAATTTTAGGATTCTTTTACAAAAATCTTCTACTTTGAAACTGCTGGGCCAAATTTAACCAAACTTGGCCACAATCATCAATTGGGTATTTAGTTTAAAAATTGTGTGGCGTGATCTGGCCAACCAACCAAGATGGCCGCCATGGCTAAAAATAGAACATAGGGGTAAAATGTAGATTTTGGCTTATAACTCTGACACCAAAGCATTTAGAGCAATTCTGACTAGGGATTAGATTGTTTATTAGGTCAAGACCTATCCGCCCTGAAATTTTGAGACAAATCGGATAACTAGTTGTTGGGTTGCTGCCCCTGAATTAGTCATTTTAAGGAAATCTTGCAGATTTTGGTTATTATTTTAAATGTTATTTTAGATAGAGATAAAATGTAAACAGCAAAAATGTCCAGCAAAGTAAGATCTACCAATAAATCAGCTTGAACAAAATGGTCAGTTGCCCCCTTTAGGAGTTACTGCCCTTTATAGTCAATTTTTAACAATTTTCATAATTTTTTGTAAATTTTCACAAAATACTTCCCACTGTAATTATTTGGCCAAGTTCATTATAGATAATTATAGCAAAAGAATGTTCAGTAAATAAAGATCTAAAACACATCACCATCACCAAAACACAATTTTGTCATGAATTTATCTGTGTCTATTGTTTAATTTGCACATAGACCAAGGTGAGCAACACAGGCTCTTTAGAGCCTCTAGTTTAAAAGGATGTAACTGGAACCACACATATATTTCTATGGACTCTGTTACATTAAACTCCATATATTTATTAATTTTTTTTTTCAGTCGCATTAAATTCCATATATTTTTTGTAAAATATATTTCATTTTTTTCAGAGGAGCAGATATTTGTCCCAAATGCTGGCCATTGATGCAGATTGCCATAAAAATTGTAAACCGAGCATTAAGAGGTGAGTTTATTCACTAAGTATTTTCTGTAGATCAGCTGGACCAGTTTCTACTAATAGAAATGCTTGACTTTCTAAAATAATGACAATATTATTGTCTCACTGAGGTTGAAGATGTGAGAAGTTTAATAGTCTGGCACAATTGTTCAAGTTTATGACAAAACTAACATTGATGTATCTCAGTGTTCAAAGAGTTGAAGAATTTAAAAGAATTAACTGGTTTGAGGCCAGAGAGGGGAGTGTTTGAATGATAGTTACCATTATTGGACCTAAATGTACAAATGATGTATTAAATGAATTCCATATTTTATAGTTGAAATCTGAAAAAAGTATCATCTCAGATACTGCAACCTTTAGGAAATGTTTTTCATATATATGTACATGATAAATGTTGTCATCTAATTTCGTTTTGATAATCTGAAAGAATTTTTATCCTCACAATGAATAGTAATAAATCCTTCTCTAAATTATCCAATTGTTTGGCCAAGGAAACATGATATAGAGCACATGGTTTTTAAGTAAGATATGTTATTTAATTTGTTATTAAAAACATGTTACAAGATCTGCCATATTTTTTGGTCCTAAAAACTGACATACCTGCCCTATTTAAATTGAATATTTGATGCAAATTGTAATGTACATGTAAATTAAAAGAAGTTAAAGCTAAATTTTGAAAAATAGGCATAATCTATAATGCATTATGAAAATAGGCATTAATCATAAGTACTTATTGAAAATTAGCTAAAGATAAGGTCAAGATTTATCCATGAATTTTAAGACTCTGGCAATTTAAAGCTTGTTTATTGATAATTAGCTCTTGTTGACAGTATGTTGTCCCCCAGTTGTCGTTTTGGTTATTTAAAACTGGTATCTACTGTTTTTAGTAACCACTCTGTCAAATTAATACCTTTTTGATAGGCCATATAAAATTATATGTGTGGTTCCACCGTTCCAGTTACATTTAAAAAAAAGTTAAGGGTACATGGGGAAAGTATGTAGGTTTTTTTTCATTTTTTTAGCTCACCTGGCCCGAAGGGCCAAGTGAGCTTTTCCCATCACTTTGCGTCCGGCGTCCGGCGTCGTTGTTAACTTTTACAAAAATCTTCTCTGAAACTACTAGGCCAAATTGAACCAAACTTGGCCACAATCATCATTGGGGTATCTAGTTTAAAAAATGTGTGGCGTGACCCGGTCAACCAACCAAGATGGCCGCCACGGCTAAAAATAGAACATAGGGGTAAAATGCAGTTTTTGGCTTATAACTCAAAAACCAAAGCATTTAGAGCAAATCTGACATTGGGTAAAAATGTTAATCAGGTCAAGATCTATCTGCCCTGAAATTTTCAGATGAATCGGTCAACCCATTGTTGGGTTGCTGCCCCTGAATTGGTAATTTTGTGGAAATTTTGCAGTTTTTGGTTATTATCTTGAATATTATTATAGATAGAGATAAACTGTAAACAGCAATAATGTTTAGCAAAGTAGGATTTACAAATAAGTCAACATGACCGAAATGGTCAGTTGACCCGTTTAGGAGTTATTGCCCTTTATAGTCAATTTTTAACCATTTTTCGTAAATCTTAGTTATCTTTTAAAAAAATCTTCTCCTCTGAAACTACGGGGCCAAATTAATCCAGACTTGGCAATAATCATCTTTGGGGTATCTAGTTTTAAAAATCTGTCCGGTGACCCGACTTTCAAATCAAGATGGCCGCCACAGCTAAAAATAGAACATAGGGGTAAAATGCAGTTTTTGGCTTATAACTAAAAAACCAAAGCATTTAGAGCAAATCCAACACGGGGGTAAAATTATTAATCAGATCAAGATCTATCTGCCCTATAATTTTCAGATGAATCTGACAACCCATTGTTGGGATGCTGCCCCTGAATCGGTAATCTTAAGGAAATTTTGCTGTTTTTGGTTATTATCTTAAATTTTATTATAGATAGAGATAAACTGTAAACAGCAATTATGTTCAGCAAAGTAAGATTTACAAATAAGTCAACATGACCGAAATGGTCAATTGACCCCCTAAGGAGTTATTGTCCTTTATAGTCAATTTTTAACAATTTTCATAAAATTTGTAAATTTTTAATAACATTTTCCACTGAAACTACTGAGCCAAGTTCATTATAGATAGAGATAAATGTAAGCAGCAAGACTAGTAAAGTAAGATTTACAAACACATCACCATCACCAAAACACAATTTTGTCATGAATCCATCTGCCTCCGTTGTTTAATATTCACATAGACCAAGGTGAGCGACACAGGCTCTTTGGAGCCTCTAGTTTTCTCTTAAATTTGAGTCTATGGGAGTAACATTATGACTTTCAACAGTGCTTAAAGAAAAATAACCAAAAAATATTTAGGGTAGGCTTTTTTTTTAAACTAAAAAGTAGGGTAACTGGAATCACACATATATATTTTTATTTGGCCATACCTAATTTGAACCAACTGATTAAGCAATTGATATATGCCTTGACTTTTGTAAACAGAAACATGGTTTAATCCTCTTGATATCCGCTATAAATGGCTCATCATGAGAAAAGGATCTGGGAAATGGGAAAATAAAGTTTGTTTACGGTACTGATAAATTTAAGAACTCCCTTTCCACATGTACTACAATTATCATATAATACAGGACTTTGTACGAAAATTTTCTTCTGAAAAGAACATTATAATTGACTTTTTGTGTTGTAGAGGATTTTGGTTTTAAGCACCTGTTTTGGGTATACTCCGGTAGACGTGGTATCCATTGCTGGGTATGTGATGAAACAGCTAGGAAACTTTCACAGACAGGAAGATCAGCCATTGCTGAATATTTGAGTATTGTCAAGGTAATGTAATGACACTTAAGGAAAAATTAGAGCATGAAAAGATATAAGAAGATGTGGTATAAGTGCCAATGAGAAAACTCTCCATCCAAGTCGCAATTTATAAAAGTAAACCATTATACAGTCTACATTACTGAGCCCTTGCTCACACTAAGGTATGATTGCTAGTAAAACAAATATTCACAGTAGACTATTGACTTGGACTTAAGCAAATATAGGTCATTCTACGGCCTTTTACAATAAGCATGACCACCACAACATAAACAAAGGGCATAAATGGTCCATGCATAAAAAATTTGCTAAATTATTCGAATGAAGAATATCTTTATAACTACCATGACTACCAGAAAGCCATTATCTTCCAATGCTTTATATGGTTTGAATTGTCAGTTGACTTCAAAAGGATTTCAAACATGGATATTTTGCAAGGTGAGCGCTACAGGCTCCTTGGAGACTCTTGTTCTTATTTGACTATTTTATTGAAAACACAAATGTATATAATTTCTTACTTTCCTTGGATACTGTTAAATCTAAAGGGAGTACCCATCTTTTCCAGAGATATACTTTTTAAACTTTATGAATATGTCTCTGTGAAATTCATATTTGTATCATTTCAGGGTGGAGAAAACCAAATAAAGAAAGTAGCTTTAGAAAGTCCCATTCATCCCTCAATAAGGTAAATTAATAATGGTCGAAATCTTATCAAATATCAAAAAATAAAGATGTGGTATGATTGCCAATGAGACAACTCTCCACAAGAGACCAAAATGACACAGACATTAACAACTATAGGTCACAGATCAGTCTTCAACAATGAGAAAAGCCCATACAGCATATAGTCAGTCAAAAGTCAATTAAACCATATACATAGCAGTCAGAGCTCTGACATAAACAAGTCAGAATAAAATGACTTCCATAGGTCAGATATAATTTGATGTAAGTGTTGTCTCCCTTCTTGCACTCAACAGAATATGACTTGTACAGGTCAGTTTATGTCAGACTTTAATTTATCATAAAATGACTTCCACAGGTCAGCTTTTGCACGAAATATTGTGACTTAATATCGTCATATTCTAATTAGATTTATGTCCCTTTTTGATGCATTTTGACTTAGAGAAGTCATTTTTTGTTCTGACTTGAAGCAGTCATTACTACCACTTTGTTATCAATCTCCATAAAAATATAGTGATTACTTGTTTCCAGTCAAAGAGTTTAAAAGTGGGGCTCATCAAACCTTCTTCTTTCCAGAATCTTAACATAAAATATTTATCTCATTATATTTAATCATTTCAAAATACAAACAAAAACCAGGGGAGAAAAAATGGATCATACAATTTTCTGTCAATATCAAAAGATTTACAAAATACAATATTGGATACATTTACTAGTACCATGACAATACCTTCAATCTTCCAAGGAAAAAATAAAGGATCTATTCTCATCCACCTTTAGCTAAATTTATCAAGAGCAAAACATTTATTATTTTAATATTTCATTGAGGTAAATACTGCTGTGCTAACTGACTCAAACAAGTCACTCAAAACTAAACTTATTTCAACCAAGTCTAGTTCTGTCATATTGATTTAAAAATGTATTGGAAAGCCAGATATAGCACAGAGGAAATAAGGTCCCCTCAAGTCACAATGAGGACTATAAAAAAAATATTTGGTGTATTCAATATTTAAATGCATTTTCTTTTAAACAAGTCAAATCATGTTTTGACTTTTAACAGTCAGTCCAAAACTAATTGTATTGCAATTTTTAGAGTGGGGCACTGACATATGATATTAAATGAAAGTATGGGAACGTCACAATATAGGAAATGTATCTTAAGATCCCCTAAAATAAATAACCATTTGACTAAATTGTTTCTAAACATTTATCAAATAATAAATTCGCAGATTCAGAAGCAGGGCTTAAAGGAACTCATTAATATTGTACACCTATCATTGATTTGAAAATTTGTTCTGCAATCTGACTTTAACAGGTCAAATCATGTTCAGGCAAATTGACTTTAACAGGTCAAATAAGCATGTTCAGACAAATTGACTTAAACAGGTCAAATCATGTTCTTACTTAAAAAAATCAGTCAAAAGCTAAGTTTATGGAAATTTTGAATTTTTTAAGTCAGGCATTGCCATACATGTATGATATTAATGTTATGTATGGAAGAGTCAGATAAAAGACACGTAAACTACATGCAAGATCCTCTAAGATAAATGACCATTTGATTTAATTGTTTCTTAAAAAACTTATTAATAAATAAACTCAACAGTGGCAGATTCAGAAGGGGGCTAAGACTAAGAGGAAGATCACTTAGCTTTGATTTGAAATTTTGTTCTTCAAACTGACTTGAACAGGTCAAATCATGTTCTGACTTAAAAAGAGTCCGTCAAAAACTAAATGGTTTGCAAAGTTCTGTAATAGTCGGGCATTATCATGATTGTGATGTAATAGTTAGAATGTATGGATACAAGTAGGAAAAAAAATCACAAATATTAAGTCACAATTGTAAGAACTATATAAAAGATAATTTGGTATATTTTTGATATCTTAATTTTTCATTGAGGTAAATCCTGTAAGTGCAAACTGACTTGAACAAGTCACATTATGTTCTGACTTCAAGGAGTCAGTAAAATACTATACTTTAATTAAGTATTGCAACTTTAAGTCTGGGATTGTCATATGCATTTAAGAATGTATAAGAAACTCAGATAAAAGACACCCAATAATAAAGTCACAAAAATGTGGACTATAAAAAAGTGTATGGTATACTAGTATTTAAAATTCAAATATATTTTGTTAACAAATTTCTTCAAATTATCTTAAAAAATTTATTATATTTCTGTATTTTCATGACTATTTTCTGTTAAATTAATGTTTGGAACTTTTGGTTTTAAAAAAAAACATTATTTTAAAAACCATTTGACTGAATTGTTTCTTAAAAAAAAATCAATCTTATTAAAATAAGTTCTCATCACTTGCTCCTCGATTTTTTATATGTCGCCGTGTGCGACATATAAAAAATCAAGGAGCAAGTAATGAGAACTTATTTGAATAAGATTGAAAAAAATAATGAATTAATTAACTCTACAGTAGCAGATTCAGATATGGAGGGGGCTTAAAGAAAGAAGACCAAGTTTTGATTGGACATTTTTTCCCTGTCAACTGACTTTAACAGTTCAAATCGTGTTCTGACTTCAAAGAGTCAGTCCCAACTAAACTTATTTCAACTTTATAGTCTAGTTTTTTCATATTGATTTAAAAATGTACGGAAAAGCCAGATAAAAGACAGAGGAAATAAGGTCCCCATACGGCTCAATAATGAGGACTATAAAAAAGTTTATTTTGCATATTCAATATTTAAATGTATAATTTGAAAATTATGTTGAGTCAGTCAAAAACTTCACTTTAGCTTATTAGTACAACTTTTTAGTCTGGCATTGTCATATGCATTTAAGAATGTATTGGAAAATCAGATAAAAGACACCCAATAATAAAGTCACAATAACAAGGACTATAAAAAAATGTCTTTGGTATATTTTATATACAAATATATTTTGTTTACAAATTTCATCAAATCATCTTGAAATTATTATTATATTTCTGTATTTTCATGACCTTTCTTTTCTGGTAAGTTAACACATGGAACTTTTGGTTGTAAAATAAATTATTTTTAACCATTTGACTGAATCGTTTCTAATAAACCTATCAATTAATTAACCCAACAGTAGCAGATTCAGATAAGGGGAAAAAGGGGGGGGGGGGGATAGTTTTCATTGGATTTAATTTATCTCTGTAAACTGACTTTTACAGGTCAAATTCATGTTCTGACTTCAAAGAGTCAGTCAAAACTAAACTTATTTCAACTTAATTAAGTCTAGGATTTTCATATTGATTTTAAAATGTATGGGAAACCAGATAAAAGACTGACGAAATAAGGTCCCCTAAAGTCACAATAACAAGGACTATAAAAAAATGTATTTGGTATATTTTATATTTAAATGTATTTTGTTAACAAATTATATCAAATTAATATCTTAAAAAATTATTCTATTTCTGCATTTTCATGAATTTTTTACATATAGAACTTATAGTTGTAAAAAAAATATACTAAAAACCATTTGACTGAATTGTTTCTAAAAAAAAATTATCAATTAATTAAAATCAACAGTAGCAGATTCAGATAAAGAAAAAGGGGGATGCTAAGATGAAGAAACCTAGTTTAATTGGATTTTCCCCCCTGTAAACTGACTTTATCAGGTCAAATCATGTTCTGACTTCAAAGAGTCTGTCAAAACTAAACTAATTTCAACTTTTAAGGCCAGGATTTTCATATTGATTTAAAAATGATGGAACATTTTTATTTGATATA